>NC_044566.1:69736534-70044867 GCF_007565055.1 Rhinopithecus roxellana | reverse complement strand
ACCAGTTTTGCAAAGTCTGTATTCCTTGTTGTGTGTGATCACTGAAGTTCTGTCTTACTATCTCTGGACAACTATGACTTGATAGAAATTTAGTATAATGTCTGGATTCCTATCCCCCTCAATAAAGGGAAAAAAACAAGAAAGGTTGCAGCCTAAGGGGATAGAAACAAAAGCAAGCATCTGTGCTCTTTCCTGAGGCTACTGCTAGGCTGAGCAAAATGCACAATCCTAAATTGTTGAAGGGCAAGGTTCCCGCTGCCAGCCGTGTTACTAGGCAGCTGCTCTAGGAGGTGGTCCTGTGCCCGCCTCTGAGGACGCGGAGGAGTAGGGGATAGTAGCTGGTTTGCATGCTGTGGTCTCTTCTCCCTTCATCAACCACTGCCCTGAGTGTTTAATGTCTGATTACGGTCTAAGGTTCAGAATAGTTGATTCTGATGTATTTTTCAGCTTAATGGTTTTGGTGGAAGGACTAACCCTTGGAGCTTTCTACTCTGCCGTTTTCCATGTCGGTCACTCCACTGGTATGTTTTGGATGTGACCATACTTCACGCCAGTTGCAGCCAGTTTTTTTCTACTTCCCCACCATTTATCAAACAGTTGTGCTTTTTTGGTTGTTTTTGAAGACGCTGAAACTACATTAATGGAATAAAGTTCTTTGCAGCATTTCTCTAACATCCTTCACAAAAATTGTGCATACATTTTATTTTCTTTTATTATTAAGAGAAAGGGTCTCACTCTGTCACCTAGGCCATAGCTCACTGCAGCCTCGAACTCCTGGGCCTAACGATCCTCCTGCCTCAGCCTCCAAAGCAGCTGGGACTATAGGCGTGCTCCACAACATCCTCTGTAGAGACAGCATCTTGCTATGTTGCCCAGGCTTCTCTAGAACTGCTGGCCTTAAGCAGTCCTCCTGCTCTGACTTCCCAAAGTGCTGGTATTATGGGCGTGAACCACTGCACCTGGCCTACGCACATCTTTAGAGTGACACTGTCGTTTTCTGAGCTGTTGATGGTGTGGTTGCTAAGAATGGTTTTTATTTTTGCAGAACTTAAAGGTTGTTTTCAGTTCTTTCACAGTTTTATAGCTGGAAAATGGTAAGAGAGAACCACATTTTACAGGTCAGGGGAATCGAGGTCTAGAAAACAGGACTGGCAGAGATGCTGCTTTATTCTTTTCACTTAACTCTGGTTTAATATTCCTGTTGTCTCAGTGACACAGAGCTACAGGTCACTTTCTTATTATGGTAAGAAAATGAAGAACTCTGAGACAGTTCACAATATGAGTACCTTTTTTTGTGTGAAGTGTATGGAATATTCCGAGTATTTGACAAAACTATGTAAGTTTGATGATGATTTGCTTTTTATTAAAGGATGAGTCAGAGTTCGCATATGGAATCTGGAGTATGAACTCCGTTACTATAAACTAAGTCAGTCCATAATGTAATTTGTTGATTTTGGTTTCACTTCAACTTAATAATACCTTTTATCTATATAGTGATTTTCTTCTCAGGAGTGGTAGGTACTTTACAGATACTTTATTATACTATAACGTAGGTGTTGGGAAAAATAGAAGTGTTCATGTTTTTATAAGTGGAAAAGCATCAACACAGGTTTTCTCATTGAGCATAATCACAGAAATCTGTTATCCAAGTCAGGTGTCTGAAGGGTATGCAGGGTGGCAATCCAGGGATCCTTGCTTTTCATAGAGCTGAAACATTATTTGGTGAAATAGATACAGAAATTGTCAAGAATATGGTAGAAAGAGCTTGATGAAACTTTCTTGTAATTTGTTCACCAAAGTGGGTGAATCCCTGCATTGAAGACAATGTGAAGATGCTGGAAAAACACATCTTGTCCCTTTTTGCCTTAGGTAAGGTGCTAGTTACGGAGTTCAGATATAGTTATGTTTTAAAGGTTTAGCTATCCATGAGAGTATTTTATTAATTTTTTGAAAGTTTTTTGTGTTGTTAGGAAAGTAGGATCTGTGAAGTTTCATTGTGCACACTCAAGTATGTTGTTATGCTGAGTTTGGTCATATTTGAGAATTTCCCTTTTGATGTTATCGTTAAGCCAAATGTGAAGGCTTGACAGAGTGGTTCTTGAAAAAGCCAGTATTATTACTACTGTCACTTCTAACAGAGATGAAGTAATGTGATTTCTTTCAGTAGCTCATTGTCTCATCGTGAACATTTACAGATCAAAAGCTTGGTTTTTGTTTGTTTGTTTTTTGGCATCCAGTGGTCTTATATTTCCATATCTTGACTGAGTTAAAAGACTTAAGGTAAATCCGAATCTTCTTTTGTTCTTTCTAAATATTCTCTGTAACACATTTAGCCATGAATTATTCGGTGAAACTTCACTGAAAATACTGACTAAAATAATTGGAATACTGTGCCTTTTGACATGTCAGATAGGAATATTAAATTTCTAGTGGACATTTGAATTTTTGAAAGTTAAAATTACATGCCTGTTGGTTTAGTTATTTTAGCAATGAATTACAATATTGATTCAGATATGTAACTTGTTTTTTATTACATAAGTGGAGTCCTCTGAGTAAATTTAGATTTCCAGTTATTTGCCCAGTGATTAATGATAGAATTGGATTTTTTCTGAACTGATTAGATGAGAAATGTATGTGTTTTAATATGTTACATATGTGCTTCTGTGGTGGCAGCTGAAGGAGAAATAAACTACTTTTAATTTCTTCTGGGAAGAAATTCTGTTTTTGAAAACTTGCCAGAAATCTTCCCTATCAGGTTGAAGATTTTTAGGAGTGATATGGAGGGTGGGTTGGGAGGATGGGATTTATACACAAACATAAACACTGCTGGACAGCAAATTTATATTGTTTCTCTTTCTTCCTGCAACGAAACAAGTGGTTTTCAGAAGACTTGTGATAGAGAGGAATAGAGACAAAGGCCCTTTGATCATGTGATTATTAGAGCTTGATAATTGGTTGTACAATATTTCATTTCTCTCAGAGTTAGCAACATGTTCTGACTTCTCCATTAGTGTTGGCAACTGAACCTCTCTGTTCCCTTTTGTGTCATTGGTACCATATCATATCTTACCAAGAGTCACTTTGCTTTGTGCCAATTTCTGATGTTAAGCTTTTGCAAGCTTCTGCCACGTGTACTGCAATGGTGCAATGCCAGTTTTAGGTCTAGACCTTTCTACTTTTTATGGTGCACATTTTAACTTCGATGGTATAGTTAAAAATAGAGGAAGCCACTAGAGGAAGTGTAGACCAAGATTCTTAGGATGACCGCAGATCAGTGCAGAATCCCCAGATACTTTCCCTCCCAGCCACAGAAATTGTGTCAGGACTGTGTTTTTTGAAAGACTCATCTGAAGGAAGGAGTAATAGATGGCACTGTAGTTGGGATGGAGGAAGATGGGCAAAGGAAGTTTGCTTTGGGCCTGTTGTGCCAGGCCTTGTTCTGAACATCTTCTATACATTTTTCACAGAAACAGGCCATGTTGCAAGTCTTATTTGCCCTTTTTGTGCAGATTAGTAATTTGGAGCTCAAATGTTTAAAAAAAAATATTTGTTCTAAATTTAAACTTTGGTAACTAGTGCTGCTGTTTTAGAATTGTAGCATTTGGGGTTTGCAATAGATGCTACAAATCTAGTCTCCCGTCTTGCTGATGAGAAAACTGAGACAGTGTTTTATTGCAGTGGTTCAGTAGTTTAGTTTATATTAGAATGGGGACAGGAATGTAGCCTTCTGGTTTGAAGGCTGTCACTCAGTGCCCTGCCCAGCCTGTAGATGGAGCGTTTAAATGCTTACTCTTCATAGTTCAGGGCTTTCATTGTACCAACATGAAAAGCTATGATGAAAATACCCCTGAAGAAAGAGTCAAAGCCTGGCTCATTTGGTTCTGTTTGTGCTATTCCTTTCTGTTTGTTAGTTTTCCTTCTCACAGGTCTCTCAGCTGCAGGTCTGTTGGAGTTTCCTGGAGGTCCACTCCAGACCCTGTTTGCCTGGGTATCACAGTGGAGGTTGCAGAACAGCAAATATTGCTGCTTGATCCTTCCTCTGGAAGCTCTGTCCCAAAGGGGCACCCGCCTGAATGAGGTGTCTGTCCACCGCTACTGGGAGGTGTCTCCCAGTCAGGCTACACTCCCAGTCAGGGACCCACTTGAGGAGGCAGTCTGTCTGTTATCGGAGCTCTAATGCCATGCTAGGAGAACCACTGCTCTCTTAGAGCTGTCAGGCAGGGATGTTTAAGTCTGCAGAAGCTATCTGCTGCCTTTTGTTCAGATATTACCTGCCTCCAGAGGTGGAATCTAGAGAGGCAGTAGGCCTTGGTGAGTTGCAGTGGGCTCCGCCCAGTTCAAGCTTCCCTGCCGCTTTGTTTATACTGTGAGCGCAGAACTGCCTACTCAAGCCTCAGCAATGGTGGACGCCACTCCCCCTGCCAAGG
This sequence comes from Rhinopithecus roxellana, assembly GCF_007565055.1. Taxonomy (NCBI): domain Eukaryota; kingdom Metazoa; phylum Chordata; class Mammalia; order Primates; family Cercopithecidae; genus Rhinopithecus; species Rhinopithecus roxellana. Next base: position 70,040,440 of record NC_044566.1, on the reverse strand, counting down.
TCCAGGGTCCCAGGTCAATCTCAGACTGCTGTGCTAGCAGCGAGCAAGGCTCCCTGGGCGTGGGACTCGCCAAGCCAGGCACGGGAGGGAGTCTCCTGGTCTGCCAATTGCGAAGACCATGGGAAAAGCCACAGTATTTGAGCAGGAGTGTACCCTTCCTCCAGGTGCAGTCACTCATGGCTTCCCTTAGCTAGGAAAGGGAAATCCCCTGACCCCTTGCGCTTCCTGGGTGAGATGACAGCCCACCCTGCTTCCACTCGCCTTCCGTGGGCTGCACCCACTGTCCAGCCAGTCCCAATGAGATGAACCAGGTACCTCAGTTGGAAATGCAGAAATCACCCGTCTTCTGCATCGATCTCACAGGGAGCTGTAGACCAGAGCTGTTCCTATTCGGCCATCTTGGAAGCGACTCTCAGTGCCATCTGTTTGTGAAGCTTTTCCAAGTTCTCCAGCACTCAATGTTGTTCCTGTCCAGGCTTGCTGTAGTACATCATGTGTTGTGTCATAGTTTGGACACTTATTCTCTTATCTCTACATCTTTAAATTTATTTTTAAATTGATTTTTATTTATATGTGATCATGAAAAGCTAATTTTTTATTCACTGTCTACTCCCCAGTTGAATTATGATTTTGACGTTTTTCTTATGCTTTTGTATATAAAATATAAAAAGTTTCAACCTACATTGAGAAATGAGACCCAGTACATACATTTATATTTCCATATTGAAGCAAAAGTTTGAGAAGCCTTTGTTTACTCCTAATAAAGATGTGTATCTGATCTGTTTTACTGAAAAAGATGATGGTAGTGGTCCACTGCAAAGACCTCACCACTCACTAATGGGTGCCACACTTTAAAAATCATGTTCTCCAGTTACTGGCACAGGGCTAGAGAGAACACAGGTAGTCAGATAATGAATTTCACATATCCCGAGGCCTACTGCTCTGATACTCTTTGTGATTCCTCAGACTCATTGTGTAGATATAATGTGTTTTGTCATAAGTATTTTCATTGCCTTTGATTTGGTTTCAGGGCACATGGTGTTTTCTAGAACAGGTATGAGGGTTAAGCCTTCTCTTTGACTCTTCACCCTTTTTCATCTATGAGATAAACTTGTTTCACCTTTATCCTTTGGATTCATCTTTCTAGGGCTTACATTCACTTTGTTGTGTTTATACCCGTACACCCTCACGTGGGCTGCTTCCTGTGCCTCCAGAACTTTTCTTATTTTACCAAGTCACGTGCTTTTCCCGCCTCCGGGAAGCTTTTCCTGCCTGATTTGGCAATTCTCCTTTGTGTACTGACCTGATCTAATTTAAAATGATACACACTGCATTCTAAAATATGATTTGAAACATGAAACTGGAACAGTGTATTGAATTTTCTCTTTATTTGTATTAAAGTTGTGTGGAAACTAATAGTTTGGCTAACTATTTAAATACATTTTCCAAATGATACATGCACATTCTTTTTTTAAAAATTTTTTTATTATTTTTATTTATTTATTTATTTTGATAGATGCACATTCTTGTGTGTTTTCATCATTTTTAATTTCTTGGTAAGGTATACTGTTCTGTACTTTCTGAAACAGTATATACTGCATGTAACTTTTCAAAATGGCATATCCTCATAGACACCATGTTTTAGCCATAATCTAGTTTTAGATGTAGATGTTGTGGGCCAGGAGATTTTTAAGTTAAGGAATTACATTAATTCCAGATTGAATTAATTATTTTCTTGAAAACATTCCTGGTTATCAGTTTACACTTGTGTAATTTTTATCTTTTTCATAATGGCAGAGTGAAAGGTAGATAGTTGTATGTTTTCCATGGTTGACTATGTAGAAATTATTTAATTGCAGGATAGCCATCTCCCAGATTATTTTTTTCCTATTTGCAGATATTTTTGGGTTGCTCACAACATTTAATATATAGTTACTTTTTTATTAGCAGAATAATAGGCCAAAGGTATCTTTGTAATTTCAGCCTATTATTATTTCACTTGGATGGCGATTTCTGGGTGTGAAAAGAACAAGCCCTCATCTTTTCAAGAATTCGTACTAGGTGAGTTAAAGGAGATACTTGCCCCATTGCCTGTGGATTAGTCCATTTTCATGCTGGTGTGAAGAAATACCTGAGACTGGGTAATTTATAAAGAAAAAGGGATTTAATAGACTCTCAGTTCCACATGGCTGGGTAGGCCTTAAAATCCTGGTGGAATGCAGAGGATCAGCAAAGGCATGTCTTATGTGGTGGCAGGCAAGAGAGCGTGTGCAGGGGAACTGCCCTTTATAAAACCATCAGATCTCATGAGACTTATTCACTATCATGAGAACAGCATGGGAAAACCCATGCCTATGATTTAGTTACCTCCTACTGGGTCCCTTCCACGACACGTGGGAATTAGGAGAGCTACAATTCAAGATGAGATTTGGGTGGGGACAAGAGCCAAACCATATCAGCCTACAAATTCTTAGTATTGGACAGCTGTTGTTGAGGATATGATGCTATTACCTAACTCATTCAGGACTTTGTTAATGTTTGACTTTTAATAAACTATCCAACATTGTATATTTAATGTTTTAATGAGATTGGAAGAACCGTAAAATTCATATGTTGCTGGAAATGTGGGGATGGAAGTTACTATAGACAGAAGTTTTACATCTGAGGAAACTGAGGTCTGGAGAGAATGATCTGTCCCAAGTCATTTACAACTTAATGTCAAGGCCAAGACCAGACTCAAGTCTGTAGTTTTGCTAGTTTAGTGCTGCTTGTAATATACCATGGTCTCTCTACAGCAGTTCTGTAATGGATCCATTCTCCCGTGAAATCTACTCTGTAAAATATTTCCTGTTTTTTGTTTTGTTTTGTTTTGTTTTTTTGAGATGGAGTCTCACTCTGTCACCCAGACCGGAGTGCAGTGGCGCACTCTCAGCTCACTGCAAGCTCCACCTCCCAGGTTCATGCCATTCTCCTGCCTCAGCCTCCCAAGTAGCTGGGACTATAGGCGCCCGCCACCACGCCTGGCTAATTTTTTTGTGTTTTTAGGAGAGACGGGCTTTTACCGTGTTAGCCAGGATGGTCTCAATCTCCTGACCTCTTGATTCGCCCGCCTCAGCCTCCCAAAGTGCTGGGATTACAGGTGTGAGCCACTGCGCCTGGCCACATGTTTCCTGTTTCTAATGAAACTTGAGTTTTCATTAATAACCTTACATTGACAGGAATATTGGCTAAAAAATACTGTCTGATACTAACCTTGTTTAGTTCTTAAGCACACCCATTAAAAATTTTTTTTTAATGTTTATTTATTTATTTATTTTGAGACGGGGTCTTTCTCTGTCATCCAAGCTGTAGTGGCACGCTGCCGGCTCACTGCAACTTCCACCTCCCAGGCTCAAGTGATCCTCGTATCTCCGCCTTCCGAGTAGTTGGGACTATAGTTGCGTACCACCATGCCTGGCTAATTTTTTGTATTTTTGGTAAAGATGGGGTGTTTTAGTCCGTTTTCACACTGTTGATACAGACATATCCAAGACTGGGAAGAAAAAGAGTTTTAATTGGACTTATAGTTGCACATGGCTGGGGAGGGGTCAGAATCATGGGAGGAGGCGAAAGGCACTTCTTATGGGGCGGTGGCAAGAGAAAATGAGAAAGATGCAAAATCAGAAACCCCTGGTAAAACTAGATCTCGCAAGACTTACTACCACGAGAACAGTATGGGGGAACCACCCCAGTGATTGAAATTATTTCTTACCAGGTTCCTCCCACAACATGTGGAAATTATGGAAGTACAATTCAAGATGACATTTGGGTGGGGACACAGAGCCAAACCATATGATGGGGTTTTGCCATGTTGCCCAAGCTGGTCTTGGATCTCCTGAGTCCACCCGCCTTGTCCTCCCCAAAGTGCTGGGATTACAGGCTCGAGCCACCATGCCTGGCCACACCGTTGAGTTTTTACTTCAGCTTTTGCAACTTTTATATTTTGAAGTTGTATTTAGTTCTTTTTAAACATCTGCTTAGAGTCTCATCTTTGTTCTTATAATCAATTCATTGTCATTTGTTGACACATATTAGACATTTGTTTTATATCCTGTGCCTGTTAGTAACTTTTTTGAGTTTCATTCTGCTGTCTGCATTTCTTCGTGGGGCTTTCTTTTCCTGTGTGTTTTTGTAATTTTTGATTTATGAATTCAAATCTCTTGGCATTGTATTTGTAGGAATTCTTTGTGGGTGGATTGAATTTATCTCATTCCAGAGTGAATTTGTGATTCTGCCTTTTGTGGAGTGGAGGAAGTGGAGGGAGGGCACTCTCAATTTAGGATTTCTTTGAATTCTCTACTGAGGCTTTTTTTTTTTTTTTTTTTTTTTATCACAGTTTGTGGAAGTTTGGGTCACAGACTTTTACGAGGGCCTAGTTATGGTTATGAGTTTTGGAAGATACTTATTCTTTCTTCCTGTCTCTACTCCTAAGTGCCAAGGACAAGTCAAGCAAGTTTTCTTGCTGTTTCTTGTAGTGTGGGATTATTACTGGTTCCCTTTTACATTGAAGAGAAACTCTTTGGAGATCTCGGCTTCATGCTCATATCGCCTGTTGTCCTCCCTGTCTTGAGTGGGCCCTAAGTTTTAGCACCTGTTTCCTGCATACCATTCCATTCAGCTGCCAGAAGAGAATTTAAAGGTCGCTAGGGTCAGAAAATACCAGCAGTGGGAAGTCTTTGATGTTTGCTTATCTCTCATAATTACCCCATCACTTTGTTTTTTGATTTCTGCAGATTATTTTTATCACTAGCTCAGTTAATTGTTATTTTTCAATCTCACCCATCTTTTGGTTGTTTTCATCAGAAGGGCCTCAGTATCTAATTACTTCTTCATGATGAATTCTATAGTAAGGGTACTAAGTCTAATCTTTTGTCTAAGTTACAAAAATGGGCACAGAAGTCAGAAAAAAATGTCTTCTTCCATTTGTGTGTGTCATGTGCTCAAAAATAAATTAATTCTGATACCTATGAAGACTCCAGAGCAGAACTACTACTTTTTTTTTAGATGGAATTTTGCTGTTATTGCCTAGGCTGGAGTGCAGTGGCGCGATCTTCACTCACTGCAGCCTCAGCCTCCCGAGTAGCTGGAATTATAGGCGCCCACCACCACACTTGACTAATTTTTTGTATTTTTAGTAGAGACGGAGTTTCGCCATGTTGGCCAGGCTGGTCTCGAACTCCTGATCTCAGGAGATCCACCCACCTCGTCCTCTCAAAGTGTTGGGATTATAGGCATGAGCCACCGCGCCTGGCCTGGAACAGAACTTATTAACTCACCATCATGCCTTCCCTTTATCCCAGTAAAGAATCACTGATTTCATAAAAGCTATTGTTAGTTTTGATAGGGTCATACTTCTTAAATGTGGTAATGGAGCTATTATTATTGAATGTTTACTTTTTCTAGGCTCACTTTAAATTTGTGGGTGATTGTGTGACTATTATGTGATAGGATAGAATTTGTCAGCCTTCAACAAAATCCTTCAGGAATGTCTTAAAGATGGTAGCAATCGAACAGCAAAATTTTGACTTTGCAGTTGGTTTTCACCAGTTATATCTAACTTTGGTGTTGAAAACACTGTTACATTTAAAAACAAATCAGCAGAAACCAATTGCTTAGTATAATCTTTTGCCTTTTTAGTTAGCATTAGGCTAGAGAGAGGAGTGTACCCTGATCATTTTGTTGAGGAAAACCTTGAATGCATGCAATAAGCATGCTTCTCCTGCATCTGCAGAATCTGCTGCACAGTCATTACCGCAGGAAGGCCTAGTTTATGGTGCTGTGCCTTAGTTTAGAACTGTAATAAGGTGAGTACTCTTCCTTCTTTGTACTTTTCATTTCAATCTACCGTCAGTCTGTCCTAACCATCATTGTTCAAGCTGTTGAATTGTGGGCTTGGCATGGCATATATTGATTGTCTTAGACTTCCCTAGACTTTTGTGTTAAAACAGTAATGTCTTCAGAAGCATTGATGAAAGTCGTCGGAAACGATAGAATGTTGAGTGAGAAGGAATTTTAGAAATCACAGAATCTTTTAATTTTCTGAATAGTTTTAGCCATGAAAATCTTAGTTCATGTAAAGGCTTACCTGAAAACCCAACAGAAAATTTGTAACTGGGAGTTTTGAAAATCACTGAGGATTCTGACCCTTTTATTTTGCAAATGAAGATTCTTAAATCCAGAAAGATTAAATGAAGATGATCTACAGCTCTTTCTACCTTACCACTCTTGGCCTACTGTTCTCAGATTTCTGAATTGGATTATGGTTCTGCATTGTTGTTAGGCTGTGTGGGGGGGTACAGTGATGATACCTCTGGGGGCCGCTTGAGGGAATTGGCTCCTGTCTGCTAAACTAAGAAGGATATCTATTTTTTTGTATTGTAGCTGTCTTGTTTTGTCTTCTGATTTTCCTCTTGTCATTTCTTAGCTTTTGCACGGAGCAGAAAAGATGTATTACTTTGACTGTTTTCTTTTTGTTTGAAGGGAAGGGTAAGAAGAGGACCAACGTTTGTTGGACACCTGCTTGTGTGCAGGCGCCACCAGCTGCCTTAGAAAAGTTAAAATTCTTTACTTTATAGTCACCCTATAAAGTAGTTGCTAACGTTTTTCTTTAACATTTGGGAAACTGAGGCACAGAGAGACAATACCTGACCCATAGTTGAAACTACTGTGAGAACAAGGGGGTGGGAGAAGAGCTTACTAAGCAGGCGTGAAAGTACGTGGTACATATGGTGACAGGTGGACATGTGGGGTGGTTAGAATACAAGGTGAGTGGCATGTGATTAGGCTGACAGTGGAGGGATAATCTTCACCCGTTACCTTGTTCTTAGTGCATCTTAAAGGCCAGAAATGCCTTCCTAAGGTGTATGCACTGGTATTTTATTGTTCTAGGTAGGTAAGTATTTGAGGTTGTATTTTGGTTGATGGCACCTTTCTTCTGTTTTGGTGGGGGGAAAGGATTATACTCATTTGAATAAGCCAGTATCAGTTTGAATTTTTACGACAGGTGTTAAAAACCCGGGTTTGTTGGTTATTTTCAACATATATGAGGAACTTTTGAGCTGGCAGGGTGAGGGGTAATAGGGCTTGCCATATTCCCATCAGTTTTTAGTGGATCGTGAAGTTGCTGTAATAATTGAATTTGGTATTGTTATGACATACTGCTATCCAAATTTAGAAATAAATGATGTCTATTGACTAGTGATGGTATCAAGGTTTTATATAAAACCTAAAATTGATTCCCAAGTCAAAAAAATAAAGACGGTATCCTGTATTTAGAAGTGCTGGTTGGCTGGAAGATATGAGAAGAAACGTCTTGTTTTGGTGGAACTTGACTGCCAACTCACCATATGCCTTTATCAGTCCTCCTTTTCAGCCTAGAGCCGTCAGGAAATTGAAGACTCAGTGTCTAACAAGGGTTCTGGGCTTCCCAGGTTTAGGAGTCTCATGCGGGAAGGAAGCAGCAGGTGTGGGATTCTGAGCACTAGTGCGTTGTTGACTATATGCCCAGTGTAGCTGAAGAGGCATGTTGTCTCTGCAGCTCTTCAGTGTGACATTTGGGTATTTTTTGAGCAATGTCCTATCAGTTATACTTATCTAGTATATTTTCCTGGGAATTTTCAAGGTAAACATATTCAGAGTCATATTAATAGAATTGCTTTTATTTCCCTTTCAAACTACATTTTAGAGTCTATTTAGTTGTATCTGCTTATGTGTCATCACCCACCATGGTGCTCAGGGCCACATTTCTCCCCCTCCCTTTCACATGGTCTTCAGGGACCACAGGTGCACAGAATTGAGTTGATCACATTCTTGAAACCATGACACACTATGATTGTCTGTGCGAGGTCGTTGTTTCTTGGATTTTGTTTTTTTCTCCTTTACCCCATTCCCAATTCCATGGCCCATCCCTCTTCCAGCACCACTCAGGTATATAGTATATTTAATATACATTCTTCAGTCTACTTTCCATGTGCTGTTAAACACACACACACGTTGGTGTTTTATGTTAATCTAATTTTTATTTTTTTCATTTAACATTGTGTTTTTGAGATGCTTATGTTTCTTTGTGTAAACCTAGTTCATTTATTTTGGCTCTACTATATAGTATGCTGTCACATTTTACGTATGTTTCCCCAATGATGGACCATCTAGACTGCTGTCAGCTGCAATCATAAATGATACTGCAGTAAACATTCTTGTCAACTTCAGTTCTGTGTAAGAATTTGAGGTTTATACTTCAGAATTGCTAGGCCACTGAGCATGTGCATATTTATATTTAGTTTCACAGAAGTTTGGCTCTCAGAGATGTGTGCTATCAGATTACACTCCTGTTAGAGTACATGATACAGCAGGAAATTTCATTCATTACTTAGAAAAAAAGAACATGTTGTGAATGTGAATTACATTCACATCCTTGATCCAGGCTTTGGTTCTGTGAGAAAGTTCCTATAAACCAATTTTTAGCCATTATCAAAAGCCTTTACAATATCATTCTTTCTCTTCTCCTTTTTCTTTTCTTTGTGTTAGGTAGCAATAGGGATCACAGATAGTTTTTTTTACAGGGTGTCTCTAACACCTGTGTAGTTATGACAGTATTACGAAAATGCAATCGTGTAACAATGAGGATATGCCGTGAGAAATGCTTCATTAGGCCATTTCATCATTGTGCATGTGAACATCATAGAGTGTTTTACACAAACCGAGGTGGTAGAGCCTACTGCACGCCTAGCTAGATGGTAGAGCCTATTGCTCGAAGGCTACCAGTCTATGCAGCATGTTCTTGTGTTTTCTAGGCAGTTGTAACACGGGAGTAAGTGTGCATCTGAACATATCTAAACATAAGAAAGGCACAGTGAAAAATACAGTGTGAAGGATAAAGACACACCTGTGTAGGGCAGCTCCATTGTAATCTAATAGGACCATCATGTTGCGGCCCGTCATTGACTGAAGCGTCGTCGTGTGGTGCATGACTACTATAAATACTAAGATTTTTGTTTTTCATTTTATAGGGCGCCAATGCTTCGGCATTAGAGAAAGAGATTGGTCCAGAACAGTTTCCAGTCAATGAGCACTATTTTGGATTAGTCAATGTAAGTATCCATTGGTACACTTTTAGAATCATGTTTGGAAGGAGTTTTAAAAACGATGAATGCATTTCATAAGTTATTAAAGAAAAATTGTTCTTTTGTATTAATAGAATTAAATGCCAAGAGAGTTGATTGGGAATTTTGAAGTGAACTTCAACGGAAGGGAAACAAAGTTGCCTGACATCTTTTTTTTTTTTTGAGACAGAGTCTCACTCTATCACCCAGGCAGGAGTGCAGTGGCGCCATCTCGGCTCACTGCAAGCTCCACCTCCCGGGTTCAGGCCATTCTCCTGCCTCAGCCTCCTGAGTAGCTGGGACTACAGGCGCCCGCCACCATGCCTGGCTAATTTTTTCTATTTTTAGTAGAGACGGGGTTTCACCGTGTTAGCCAGGATGGTCTCCATCTCTTGACCTCATGATCCACCCACCTTGGCCTCCCAAAGTGCTGGGATTACAGGTATCAGCTACTGTGCCCGGCCAGTTGTCTCACATCTTAAAATCTTAGAGATAGAATAGTTCCTAACTTGTCAATCTGATTGTCCCTATTTTGTCAGAAATTTATCATAGCCAAAATTTAGTGTTAATATATATCCTAGTCCAAGTGGACTCTTGATTCTTTGAGAATGATTTACTTGGCTAAGTGGTAGAAATGTACAAGTATAAATTTAGCTGTGCAAATGCCTCCACGTATCTATGGGGTATTTGACAATTTACTTCTGTCATTGTACCAGTGCTAGAGATATAAAAGTGTGAAATGTGGGAAAACAGTACATCCCAGTTCTTATGGAGGTAATTCTAGTAATTACACATTTTTAAGACTTTGGTAAAATTTGAGAAGTTTACCTGAATGTTATCTGTTCTGAGTCACTGGGGGGTATCACAAACCTGTGCTATATAATTGTTGTGGTAGTTTATTTTATACTGTTGTACTATACTATTAGGTGAATCCATGGCAGGTGTTTTAAAATGCATATATTGATAAAATAGGTAACACAGTAAGTTACATTGAACAGATTGGTGGACTCTAAATATTAGTCCATACATAGGGCGTATGAGATGGGTTTCTCATGGATTTGAGGAAAGCAGTTGAAGTGATGTGTGTGATTCCCTGTGCTTTGGGAATTGTCTCTGTGCACTATGCATATAACCTATAACAAAGAATCATCACTCCCCTACCTTTCTCTCTCTCCAGAACAGGCTGCTCATTACTCCTCTCACTTATGTTTTTCTGGAATTTAGCCTTATATTCTAATTTAAAAAACAGCATTTCAATTAGAATTCTTAACAATAAAATTAAGACAAGCAGGAGAGAATAAACTTACTAAGAGACCATCAGAGGACCCTTTTGTCTTTATCCGCTAGAGAGATTCATTTGATGAATAGAAATAGAACTTCTGGTCTCTGTGCCTCGTTATTATATATAAAATTAACATATCTACAGGGGTCACAGCTCCAACTATTAAAGGTTGGTAAACATTGTGAATTATACTCAGAAATAAAACTGTGGTCAGAGTAGATGTAGCAGAGCTAGTAGAGTGGTTAATTCCATGCAGCAGGCTGGAGTGTGGTGGTGTGATCACAGCTCACTGCAGCCTTTACCTCCTGGGCTCAGGCAATCCTGCCTTAGCCTCCTGAGTAGCTGGGACCACAGACACACACCACCATGTCTTTCAAATTTTTTAAAAAATTATTTGTAGAGATGGGATCTTGCTATATTGCCCAAGCTTTTTTTTTTTTTTTTTTTTTTTTTGAATGGAGAGAAGGAAAATCACCACAAATTAAATTAGCAGAAAATTAAACAGACTGGTTGCTCTTAGTGCTTTAATGACAACCTGTTTTCTGTTACTTTCAATTGTAGATATTTTTGTCTTGTAAGAATATTTTTACAGATGATGGCTCTTACGGCAGCTTACTCTTAATGAGAGATAATTACCTGTCACTATAATTTGTATAATACATAGAATGAGGATTTCCTCTTAGCTTATCTCATAGATACAATGCTATTCCTGATATTATTGGAAGTAGAGAGGAGAAATACTGGTGTGACTTGAGGAGCTTTGGATGGTGAAATTTGCTGTAAAGTATCCCACTTACAGGCCAGCTGTTTACATCGTCAGCTAAATTCTTTGAAAACAAGTTGTTTTAACTGGCTAAATCAAATTGCCTTTTTTCCTTTTATATTGTAGCTGGTTAGTACTTATTTAAGTAGAGCTGATAGAGAGTGATTTACACCACAATTTAGTGATTTTGACACATAATAACATGATGACACAATTTACCTCAAAGATTAAATGCCTCCTTTGAAAAGCTAGAGTAGGATAGGTAAATATAATGAATCACCATGAACCCATTAACCTAGCTTGAACAATTACCAATATTTTCATTCTCTTCCACTGACCCCCCCCCCCCTTTTTTTTTTCCTGGAAAAGGAAATCCTAGGCATCATGTCATTTTGGCCATAAATGGGACAAGTTTAATTACATGTCTCTAAGTGGCATGAACGTTTTAAAAAATATGATCATCTAATGATCACACCTAACAAAGTCAGCAGTTTCTTAATATCATCCAATGCTGTATGTGTTCAAGTATCTTCTTTTGTCTCAAAGATGACTTTTTTTTTTTTTCGAAACGGATTCTCACTCTCTCACCCAGGCTGGAGTGCAGTGGTGCTGCCATCTCGGCTCACTATAACCTCCGCCTCCCGCGTTCCAGCGATTCTCCTGTCTCAGCCTCCCGAGTAGCTGGGATTATAAGAGAAAAATGCCCAGCTAGTTTTTGTATTTTTAGTAGATACGGGGTTTCACCACGTTGGCCAGGCTGGTCTCGAACTCCTGACCTCAAGTAATCCACCCACCTCGGCTTCCCAAAGTGCTGGGATTACAGGCGTGAGCCACTGTGCCTGGCCAAAGATGACTTTTTATAGTTGATTTGTAAATCAGGATCTAAGTAAACTCCAGCATTTACATTTGCAGTTTGATTGTGGTGTCTCTTGAGTCCTTTTCAACCTTTTTTCAAGTCATCCATTTGTAGAGAAACCAGGTCATCTGTCCTAGGGACTATTCACATTTCGAACTTGGCCTTTTCCTTCTTTGTGATATTGTCTCTTTCATTGCCTGACTGTTGACTGTCTTGTAAATTAGTAGTTACACGTAGAGACATGATTAAAGTTTAGTGGTTTTGCTTAAGGCAAGAGTACTTCATAGTAGGTAAGATATATTAAAAGACACACAATAGTCAGTTGTTCACTTTCAGCGATGCTGAAATGCATGGGGTTTAGGTCTGATCCCTCTGTTTTAAAGATCCTCATCAACTTTTAACCTAATGCTTTGAGCATCCATTGATCATTGTTGCTTAATCCATTATTTACAGCCATTTCTTCTGATTTTATTCACTGGACTTATTTTATAAACAAAAACTTCCTTCATCAACTGTTTAGTGCCCCTGAAATATGGTTCTTATGAGAAAGGCAGGATGAATCTTTGATGTTTTCCTTTTATATGTTAGTTTGCAACTGTCAGTGGAGACTCATGAGGGTTTCTTTTTTTTTAAATGCCATTATGTGTATACACACACACACACGTATCTTTTTTTGTGGAGAAAGTCTCATTCTGTCGCTGAAGCCCGAGTGCAGTAGCACCGTCTTGGCTCACTGCAACCTCCGCCTCCAGGTTCAAGTGAATCTACCGCCTCAGCTTCCTGAGTAGCTGGGATTACAGGTGTGCACCACCACACCCGGCCAATTTTTGTAATTTTAGTTAGAGATGGGGTTTCACCATGTTGGCCAGGCTAGTCTCAAACTCCTGACCTCAACTGAGCCACCTACCTTAGCCTCCCAAAGTGCTGGGATTACAGACATGAGCCATTGTGCCCGGCCTAAAATGTCATTTTAAATTTATGAATTTTTATATAGTTAGTGTGTTTTGATCCATTTCAGTAATCCTTTTGTATTAAAGCTGACACTTATATTTAAGATATCCAAGGCTAATCTTGCACATTGTACATTTCTTATCCCAGATCTTGTATCAGCCATATCTTCAAGGTGTCCGAGTTCCTTTGGATGGGAAAGGGTGTTTAGAGAACACAATCTGGGTAAAGGAGAAACTTGTTGCTGCCACACCTTTTCAGTGGACAGAGTTTGAAAACACACACAAACATACTGCACACACACAGACATATACTTTCAGAGTTATAAAAAGACATAAGTTTATATTGATGTTTCCAACTTAAGTTTACAAGGCTTTTACTTTTCTGATTTTTATTATAACGTCTATTTTTCCTTTACATGAAAAATTTTGGTTCCTAAGAGTATTAACATAATTCCTTGTTTGCTTTGTCCTGTGATATAGCTACAATAGTTTCAAAATAACAATATCAATACATTTGTTTTTTTGTTTATTTGTTTTTGAGACAGAGTCTTGCTTTGTCTCCCAAGCTGAAGTGCAGTGGTGCAATCTTGGCTCATTGCAACCTCTGCCTCCTGGGTTTAAGTGATTCTCATACCTCAGCCTCCCGAGTAGCTGGAATCACAGGTGTGTGTCATCATACCTGGCTAATTTTTGTATTTTTAGTAGACATGGAGTTTCACCATGTTGACCAAGTTGGTCTCGAGCTTCTAACCTCAAGTGATCCTCCCGCCTCGGCCTCCCTAAGTGCTGGGATTACAGGTGTGAGCCACTGCATCTGGCTAATAGATTTTTTTTGCTGTTTTTTTTTTTTTAAATGAGTAGACTCTATCTCATTAGGCATGTGTGGTAAACATTCTTTAAGTCACCTGAAGTAATTCTTTTCTCTGTATTTCTACCATTGAATCCATATACATTTAGGTTTTATTTTTGTTTTTAATTTTAGAAATTGCTGGGTTTTTTGAGACGGAGTCTCACTCTGTCACCTAGACTGGAGTGCAGTGGCACGTGGTCTCTGCTCACTGCAAGCTCCGCCTCCTGGGTTCACACCATTCTCCTGCCTCAGCCTACCGAGTAGCTGGGATTACAGGCACCCACCACCACACCCAGCTAATTTTTTGTATTTTTTTTAGTGGAGATGGGGTTTCACTGTGTTAGCCAGGATGGTCTCGATCTCCTGACCTCGTGATCCGCCTGCCTCGGCCTCCCAAAGTGCTGGGATTACAGGTGTGAGAAATTTCTTTATTTTAGAAAGATGGAAGCAAAAAGTAAATGTTTTATAACCACTTACTTTCAGAGAATTCTCATTTTCATCCCTCTCCTTTATTTTTCCTCTTCTATAAATAATCACTTTTATTAGCTTTTTGTTTATCCTTCCTCATTTAAAAAAAAAAATAAACAAATGGTCTGTGGAGATATATTTGATATCACCCAATCTTAAACATTTTTTCTCTACCTAGCCTTTTTAACTTAATACTGTATATACTTGATCTCAGCCCATAGTAGAAATATGAGAATTGTCCTCATTCCTTTTTTATAGTTTCATAGTGCTCCCCAAATCTTCATGACTGACTTTTAGGTATTTTATTAGCTAGATGTTAGAGCCAGTGTGTATGAATGGAAGGGAAAAAGAAGGCAATGCCTATTTATCAAACTGTGTGTCATTTACTTTATAAAGTAGGGTTATTTCCCTGCCCCCCAGTTACTAGAGTGGAGAGAAGTAGAGTTCAGTAAGATGTAGTGACATGCTCCCAGTGACATGGCCGGTAAGAGAGAAATTCACAGTGAAGAATTTGGTGTCTTTCCAGCGCATCATGAATACTGTGACTTGGCATTTCAGTGTTGCAGTCACCGTCACACTGGTGACTTTTTCGTGTAACATTTCAGGGGATCTGGGTTTTTTTGTTTGTTTGTTTTTAAGTGTTTTAATTTGGATGTACCTAAGAACCTGATAGAAAACTTTACTTTTGTGATTTCTAAAGAATTTTTGAGAGTTGTATTTTAAAATGTATCATATAATGCAGTCAGTATTATAGTAACAGTAGTAACCACTTGTCATCTCTTTCTGTTCTCTCAACCATACACCGGGAATTTCTCTCTTGAAAATGTGTTGCCCTAAATTTAACAAAACTTTTTTTTTCTGTTGCAGTTTGGGAATACCTGCTACTGCAATTCAGTTCTTCAAGCACTTTATTTTTGTCGTCCATTTCGGGAAAAAGTTCTTGCATATAAGAGTCAACCTAGGAAAAAGGAGAGCCTTCTTACATGCTTAGCAGATCTCTTCCATAGCATAGCCACTCAGAAGAAAAAGGTTGGAGTAATACCCCCTAAGAAGTTCATCACAAGATTACGGAAAGAAAATGGTAATTCTACTTCCCTCTGTATTAATGACATACTAGGAAGGTTAAATATAGTGTGCCATAATTCCAGCACTTACTGAGCATCATCTGTATGCCTGATAACATGTTAGTTGTTGAAGAAACAAAGATGACACTCCTTTCTTCAAGGAGGCACTCGTTTAATGAAGAAGATAGTCTCACAGTAAATTAATACAAGATACAATTAATGTTTGCATTGCGTTATACAGAGATAAAATTATATGTGGCAGCAAATGAGAAATCACAGTTTCTCTTTTTGCTTGCTTGGCTTTTCTGTCAAAAATGAAGGGTATTTTTTTTTTTTTTTTTGCATGCTTATGCATTTGTTGTTTTCATAATGCTTTCATGTGTGTTAACTCATTGGATCCTTGCAGTAGCCTTAGATAGAGAGCATGTCATTTCCCCCATTTTAGCTGTGAAAAATCCAAAGCTAAAAAAAGGCTTGCCAGGAGCCACACTCCGGGGAAAGAGCTAGAAAAGACCTTTTGGCTTAGGGTAGATAAGTTTTAATCCCCCATCCCCTTTTAAAAATAGTTACTGAGTAAGCCCCACCTCCCTTTGCTCTTTTGAAATATTGTTCATTTTATTTTCACATGCCAATAAGTTAGACATTATCACCCTATGAGATAACTGAGGCTCAGAGAGGTTAATTTGTCTGAGGTCTCACAGAGTTAATGAGTGGTGGAGCTGGCATACAAACTTAACTTCTCGCTGATACGTAAGCCCAGGGTTCTATCTAATGTGGGACACTGCCTCAAAAATGCAAATGGAATTTAGATAACATGTAGAATTCTGGTTTTTATTTAATGTAGGCATTTTAATCATTATAGAAACAAAATTGAATGGCATTTTTAGTTGATTTGTTACCTATTAAATAGATGCTCACAAGCAGGATTTGAGAAGTCTTTAAGATTGATTATTAAATACCCTAATGTGTAATCCTGCCCTTAAATTAGTCAATTGACACTGTACACAGTGAATTGAGGTAAGCCTGGATCGTATATAGTTCCCTGAAATGTGAGATGACCAAGAAATAGGCTATAGGCTATTGTTGAATTTGATACATTTGTTGAAGATTTGTTCATTTTCCCCACATACACGTGTAGAATAATTGATTAATTGCTCACAAAAGTACATTTTGTTTCCCCTAATGAAAGCTAAACATATATACTTTATTAGATTACAGATCTGTTTATCTTGTTTTTTTAGAAAATCAGATATAACCTTAATGCTCAAATGTGGATTGAGCAATTAAGTCTTCTCAGTCTTTTTGTGTGTGTCTATATGAAACTTTAAAAGTTTTGTCCTTGCGGAAAATTTATGTACTTGGTAATTGAACATGGCACCCTTTCTCAGTGACTTTATTAGTATTTTTAAAATGTTCAGTGCCTGGACATGGTGGCTCACACCTGTAATCCCAGCACTTTGGGAGGCCAAGGTAGGAGGATTGCTTGAGCCCAAGAGTTGGGAGCTAGCCTATGCAGCAAAGCAAGACCTTGTTTCACAAAAAAATTTTAAAAATTAATCGGATGTGGTGGTGCACATCTGTAGTCCCAGCTACTTGGAAGGCTGAGGTGGGAGGATCGCTTGAGCCCAGGAGGCTGAAGCGGCAGTGAGCCCTGATTGCTCCACTCTCCAGCTTGGGTAACAGAGCAAGATCCTGTCTCAAAAAAAAAAAATCAGAAGTATGCAGCTCATACAGAATATACATTATTTCCCTTTTCATTTAATAGTACATTTCTCTTGGCCTTGTTAGCCTATCACATGTGCTCTTTATACAATGATTTTATTTTAGTTAGGTTGACCCTCATGCTGAACAGAGGTAAAATACAGTTACCTACTTATGGCTTTATATGTTTGTTTGTCAACGTGGGGTATTTTTATGGTGTTTGTTATTTTTTCCAAATGGGCTTTTTTTCTTTTTCTTCTCTCTCTCTCTCTCTCTCTCTCTCTCTCTCTCTTTTTTTCTTTTGGTAGAGACGGGGTCTCATTATGTTGCCCAGACTGGTCTTGAACTCCTGGCCTCAAATGATCCTCCCACCTCAGCCTCCCAAAGTGTTGTATTACAGGCATGAGCCACTGTGTCTGGCTTTATTATTATTATTTATTGTTGTTTTTTAATAGTTCAATAGTTACTAATTTTTTTCATATTTAGGCAGATTAAATTGGTAGCACTATAGAGTTCTTAAATACTTCTTTGAAAGAGACTGATTCTAGAATATTTATTCTAAGCCCATCTTCTCTTAAGTTTTGCTTCATTTTTCTAAACTTCAGAAATAATGCTTAATAGAAAAGCCATTTTTTTGATAGAAAAGCATTTTTATTATTTGATGTTGCTGACATTTGCAAATATGTTTTGAAATATATTTTTGGCTTTTGAATTTTCCCTTGAGAATTGTGTAGAGAAGAATATACAAATCAAAGAGGATTTAATATATTATTCATTGCATATCTTTCCTTCTGAGATTTTGTTTGTTTTAAATCTTTGGAAAGTATGTTACTCATTTCAGTATTTCCACTAATTTTCACTGGTGGATGGTTCTTACTAAATTAATTTCCTGCCATACTATGTTAAAAACTTTTATTCTCGATAGATATTGGCCCCATATTGTTTTAACCACCATTGCTTTATGTTACTAATCTTTTCGGTGTCCCTGGAAAGAACTGATTTTAATTCCTATTTATTAATGAATTTTTGTTTTTTACAGTTTTAACTCATGTTACCTAATCATAGCGTAAGAGGACAGTTGCACAGTGCTCCTGCATAGAGTACAGGAACACTGGCTCCATGCATGTTACCTGCTGATGGGATGGATGCTAGCTGAGTGTTTGAGTAGACTAATTATGATAGATATATTTCCTATTGTGTGCCAGACACTGTCTAGGAACTGATGATACAGAAATATGCCTTCAGGTACCTGACACCCTCGTGGGGAACCAGACAGCCATCAGTTGTGTGATGTAATGTGTCACTGTCACGAAAGAAAGAAGACTGGGAAAGGGTACAGAGGATGAAGGAGTTCCTAGTTCATATGTCAGTCGTTGGGGAATGTCCCTGATTAGGTAATGTTAGATCAGAAATTTGAAGACATCATTTGAAGATCTGAGGCAAAATTGTTACTGTCAGTAAGAAGAAAGTGCAGGTTGCCTGAGTTCTTGAAGGATGGCAAGAAAATTAGCATGGCAAGAGTGGAATAAGATGAAGATAAAGTCAGAAGAGCAGGGGCCTCAAGCTTGGGTTTTCTTTGGAAAGCCGTGGGAAGCCATGAAAGAGTTCTGAGCGGGTGGATGGTACGTTCTGATTTGCTTGAGAAGACCCTCTGGCTGTTGGGTGGGCTTGGGCAGCATGAGAGTAGAGATGGGAGACCAGCCTGGAGGCTGTTGCAGTACCCAGGTAGGAAATGGAGTCATCTCTTTAAGGTACTGCCTGTGGGTGATCTATGATTTTGGAAGAAATACATCATAGGTTGGTGATCTGATTGTGTTAGCTAGAGTTAACCCTCAGCTAGCCTGTTTCGGATCGTTTCAGGTGGGCCTGAGGGCCACATCAGCTGGCATCTGTAGCTGTGTGCTCTGCTCCCTGAATCTGAGCAGTGTCAGTCATTTAAGTTATTGTTTGGGGGCAGATCTACTTTTCTGTCATCATCTTAGCTGTTTCAATCCCTATTGTCCATCCATCCATTCATTCATTCATTAAAAATGGGAAAGACATCTCATTATGTGGCAGGCACTGTTGTCAGTCCTAGGGATACAGCAGGGAATAAGCTAGAAAGGGTCCTTGTTCTTAAGGAACCTGCATGGACATAGCAGCTTTTCATGTGCCGTGGAGAGATACAAAAACAGATTAATTTGAAGTCTTGGTCTCCCTCAAGTGATGAAATTTTAGTTGTTCACAAATAATACCTATTAAATATATTTGAGTAAATAATTTCTTATGTTTATTTCAAGCAATTCTTTTTCTCCAAAAGAGCATAAATGATATTTTGTGTAATGAGAGCTCATAGATATTTCTGAATTATGAGGAGAACATAACCGATTTTTAAGCAGTGTTTTTCTTTTCTTTTCTTTTTTTTTTTTTTTTTTTTTTTTTTTTGCATTATTGTTGCAGCTATATCAGGACTGTAGTAGTTTATAATCATACATTTATTTAATAATGAAATTGTCTGTCTCTCCCACTAGACTGTCAGTTCCATGACGGAGGGAACCCATTTGTTTTTGCTCACCATTGTATTCCCAGCACATATTCCAGTTCCTGGCACATAGTAGGTGCTTACTAAATATTTATTGAATGAGTGAATGAATGAATGAAATTGTTTAACTTCCAAAGCAAGTTTGAAGTCCACCTTTCCCATTATGCTACTTAGCAAAGAAGAAAGCAAACCATAAGAAAACCAGCATTTTACAAATTAAATACAATAGAGTTCACAGAGATTGTCCTGAGGTCCTTTCTCAGTGTTAATTTGATGTTTACGCAGTCCTGGTTGATGTTTTTAAAACTATAGTGGCTGCTTTCAGGTATAGCAAAATTCTGGCATATTCAGTATACTCTAAGGAAAATTGACTATAAATAATTTTAGAAATATTTCAACAAAAGTTTAAAGATTATTTTTTGGTTTCCTTTGCATCTCATTTCCAGAGCATTCATGTCATTCAAGGTATTTCTGTGAATATGAAATCGTTGCTCTGTGTTAAAAGAGCATCCAAAAAAAGATGTAAATTTTTAAAAAGCAAAAACATTTGCACATTTTTGCTTAAAAAGTAATTATTTTGAAAAACATGTATATGCTAAAATAATTTTTTTCAACAGGGAAATTAACGGGAAAATTAGGCTACTTCAGATTGTGGCATCAAGCCAGTAAAATCTTTTTACTAATTCTCTCTGATTATTATTCTTTTTAGATTCCTCTAGGACTTTTCCAGCTGGTTTCCAACTTTTCTTAAGCCCCTTAACTCAACTTTAGTGTAATTACCTTCCACTCCTTGTCTTAGTAGACCTGTTTGAGGTGGGTGGTTCCAGATTAGTGACCTGGAAATGGGTGGGTGAGTGAGAGATAAAGGTTCTTGAATTGTAAGGGATTGAGGTACATGCACGTCAGGAAGCTGCCTAGACACTGACATGTCAAGGTTGGTGCAGGAGGCGGAGCGGAAAGAGAAACCGTGAATCAGGCCGTCAGTGGATGAGGAGGAGGTTGGGAGATGGCCTCAGAGAGAGGAGGGTTGAGGGTCATAGTATGGCTGAATCTTGGGCACTTTTGTGATTGAGAGCAAGTAGCAGTAGGAAACTAGAAAATGCCACAGGTTGGTAAGGCAAGGGAGTTTGTTTAGAACAGAATGCAGGACCTAGAAGGAGCAACTTAGAAAGGGTTGGGAACAAATAAAATCCCAAGGATGAGAATGGAAATAAGGTACAATAAGCAAATGAGAGTAGTAGAGGATAGGAGATTGAGGTTGAGAGGGGAAATGTTTATTACTTTCAGGGATGCAGGATTACTGCATTGAGGGGCAAGGTTAGATAATTTACTTCAGTTAGCTCAGCGGTGGTCTAGACTTTTCCAATTGGTGAAACCATGTGAGGTTCTATGCACGACTTGGCCCAGCCTTAGAGGGATGGAGTGGACTGCTGAGAAGATTTTTTGAGTTGCAGGCTCAGTGTTGGGAGAGGTTGCGTAGACTTCTGTTCTGAGCAGGGTGAAGGGAATGGCGTCCCAGTGCTTTAGATCTACTGTCTCCTATGGACAAAAACCCACACAGTGTATCAAATTCAAGATTAGTTGTTAAGTCCACGTAGGCCACTACGGAGCACTTAGAACTCATGACTTTTATTGTTCATAAACATAACATGGGAATTTTGTTAAAGGCTGATGGGTCCCTTAGGCTAAACTTAAAGCAGAGAAGTGAACTGTGGCTTAGTTGGGCTTCAGTTGCATTCTTAATATTATTGTATTTTATTTGAGACCGAAATTTGTGGAATGGATTTGGATATATGAAAATAACTAAATAATGAACATGAAAAAATTGTTGTGAATTTTACCATGTAATGCAAGAGATGTCAGGGAAAATTCCTAGGGAGAAAGATTCAGGGTCTATAAATTAAACTTGTCTATTTGCAGTATGAAACTGAAGGAAAGGAGTCTCAGTGGGTTAAGTGAAGGGAGCTGACTTGAACTAGGTAGATTTAAACGGCAATGGAACAGACTAGACATGCAGGAAATGAACTTTTAAAATTGAAAGGGTTTGGGAAGTAATTGTATATGAAGGGTATGCAACAGACAGGCAGATTGCTTGAGCCTAGGAGTTCGAGATCAGCCTGGACAACATAGCGAGACCCCCACCTCTTAAAAAAAATGTGTAACAGGCAGGGACAGGGAGCGAGAAAGTGGACTTTTTGCATGGAAAGCTCTATTTTATTATTATTATTTTTTTTTTATTTTTTATTTATTTATTTTTTTTTGAGACGGAGTCTCGCTCTGTCGCCCAGGCTGGAGTGGTGCAGTGGCCAGATCTCAGCTCACTACAAGCTCCGCCTCCCGGGTTCACACCATTCTCCTGCCTCAGCCTCCGGAGTAGCTGGGACTACAGGCGCCCGCCACCTCGCCCGGCTAGTTTTTTGTATTTTTTAGTAGAGACGGGGTTTCACCGTATTAGCCAAGATGGTCTCAATCTCCTGACCTTGTGATCCGCCCGTCTCGGCCTCCCAAAGTGCTGGGATTACAGGCTTGAGCCACCGCGCCCGGCCTCTATTTTATTTTTAAGCATACAAATGATACATGCATACATTCTTATAATAAAATTTCAGTACCAAACAAACCTAGAAGTTTCCCTGAGTACTCTGCTTCCTCCCCAGCTTCTCAGTCTCGTGTTCCTTTGAAATACCCTGATCCTACCAAACCCTTTTCTATGTATTTAATTAAATACATATGTCCAAATAGGAAACCACAGTTACATTTTTGTGGCGACTTACAGTAGTTGTTTCTTTTTCTTTCTTTCTTTTTTTTTTGCGAGACAGAGTCTCGCTCTGTCACCTAGGCTGGAGTGCAGTGGCGCAATCTCGGCCCACTGCAACCTCCACCTCCCAGGTTCAAGTGATTTTTGTGCCTAAGCTTCCTGAGTAGCTGGGATTATAGGTGCTTGCCACCATGCCTGGCTGCTTTTTGTATTTTTAGTAGAGATGAGGTTTCACCATGTTGGCCAGGCTGGTCTCGAACTCCTGACCTCAAGTGATCTGCCCGCCTCAGACTCCCAAAGTGCTGGGATTGCAGACATGAGCCACTGCGCCCAACCGGTTGTTTGTTTTTCATGAGTGGGATCCACGTGTGTTCAGCATCCTTGTTTCGCTTTCTGTCTTGGAAGTTTTGCTGTGTTAATTCATATGGAACTGCTTCCATTTTAACCGTTGCCCAGCATTCCCTAACAAAATTATAGCATAATTTAAATAAATCATTCTGTTGATAAACATTTAGGATATTTTCAGACTTCTGTTATAAATAAGCAGCCGTATTTATGCTTGTTTCGGTACATGCACAGATACTTACCTGGCATCGACACCTGGGAGAACGAGGTTGCATTATTTTAAATGTGTTACCAAAATTGCCTTTACAACACGCCGTGCCAGTTTATACTCCCAGCAGCAACAGTTGAGAATGTCCATTTCTCCATACTCAAACTAACACTGGATGGACACTAAGTCAGTTTTTATTGTGCCAAAGTGATGGGCAAAATGATATTTTGTCATTGTTTTAATTGTTATTTCCCAGTCGTGTATTATATAGGCATTTATATTTCTACTCTGAATTGGCTATTATTTTCCTTTGCCTGTTTTTTAAATTGTTTTTTTCTTTTCTTGTTTTGTAAAGGGTTTTTTTTTTTTTTTTAAATCTGTATATTAAGCCGTTACATAGTCTGGATATTAATATGCAAATAATTCTCCTTGTTTGTCACTTGTCTTTATTTATGTTGACTTTGCCATACAGAAGTTCATAATTTTTACATAGTCAGTCTTTGATGTGTTTTGTATTTTGTTCAGTAGCAACAACAATATAGGTTGAGCATCCGTAATCCAGAAATCTGAAACTTTTTGAGCTGCATGATGCCACACGGGTGGCTGAGGTAGTAACAACTTTACTTTCTGATGGTTCAGTGTCCACAAATTTAGTTCCCTGCACCAAGTTTTTAAAAATACTATATGTAAAGTTGCACTCCATCGTGGGGAACAAGAGTGAAACTGTTTCAAAAAAAAAAAAAAGTACTGTATAAAGTTACCTCCAGACTATAAGGTGTATATGAAACGAATGAATTTCATGTTTAGACTTGAGTCCCATCCCCAAATATCTCATTATGTGTATGCAAATGTTTTCAAATTTGAAGCAGTCTAAAGTCCCAACCACTGCTGGTCCCAAGCATTTTGGATAAAGGATACTCAACCTGTAGTGATACTGCCAATATTGTTACTGTGGTTGTTGTTGAACAGAATACAAAACCTATTGTTGTATTCTAAGCCCTTCTAATCTTTCTACCAGCCTTGTGAGGTGTAGGTACAGCTGTGAGCCCCATTTTTCAGATGAGGAATTATGGTACAGGGAGGTTGAATAAGTTGCCTATGCCATGCATGCAGTTAGAGGTAGAACCATAGCACCAACCCAGACAGCCTTGCTCTAGCAGCTGTGTCCCCCACCCCCATAAATAGCTTCACTCGTTCCCTTTCTGTTTTTACAATAACTTTGCAAAGAAAGATGGTATTCTGGATTTGTTGTTGTTGTTGTTTTGTTTTGTTTTGAGACAGAGTTTTGCTCTTGTTGCCCAGGCTGGAGTGCAGTGGCGCAGTCTCGGCTCACTGCAACCTCCGCCTCCCAGGTTCAAGCGATTCTTCTGCCTCAGCCTCCCAAGTAGATGGAATTACAGGCATGTGCCACCACGCCCAGTGAATTTTTTGTGTTTAGTAGAGACCATGTTGGTCAGGCTGGTCTCAAACTCTTTACCTCAGGTGATCACCTGCCTTGGCCTCCCAAAGTGCTGGGATTACAGGCATGAGCCACTGAGCTCGGCCTGCTTTTTTTTTTTTTTTTTTTTTTAAACTTACCATGGGATTGAACATTTTCTCATGTTTTCTTAGTCTTTTGATTGTTTTTTTCTTATCAGTTGATTGCAAGTCTGTTGCCCACTTTGGTTTTCTTTTATATGAGATTTGCTTTTATATGTTGAAAATGTTAATAATTTTCAGATTTCACTTTTTTTAACTTTTTAAAAGATTTCTAATACATAGAACTTAATTTTATATAGTCATATCTGTATCTCTTCTAAAATGTAGTTGTTAATTCTTTTTTTTTTTTTTTTGAGACGGAGTCTCGCTCTGTCGCCCAGGCTGGAGTGCAGTGGCCGGATCTCAGCTCACTGCAAGCTCCGCCTCCCGGGTTTACGCCATTCTCCTGCCTCAGCCTCCCAAGTAGCTGGGACTACAGGCGCCTGCCACGTTGCCCGGCTAGTTTTTTGTATTTTTTAGTAGAGACAGGGTTTCACCGTGTTAGCCAGGATGGTCTCGATCTCCTGACCTTGTGATCCGTCCGTCTCGGCCTCCCAAAGTGCTAGGATTACAGGCTTGAGCCACCGCGCCCAGCCAATTCCTTTTATCTTAGACTTTCCCTGAATTTTTTTCTAAATTGGTATGCATTCATTTTTAAAATGTAAAATTACCTATTTTAAAATGTAAAATTACCTTGCTGGAATTTATTAAATGTACATTGAGAATCTAAAACTAAAATATCCTAAATAGGTAGGTTTTCTCAATGCATTTTATTGAGCAGTTCATGTATGTGGGCTCACACTGGGCAGTTCGTGTGTGGGCTCACACTGGGCATTACTTTGTGTGTGGCATGGTGGAGTCAGGCTGTCCAGTTTGAATCCTGGCTCTGCCATTTCTTGGCAGTGTGACTGTACCCTCTCTGGTCCCATTTTCATGTTTAAAAATAAAGTTAGTAACAGTATTACATGATTGTTGGGGATCAAATGAGATACTGCCTCTGAAATCCTTACTTCTGGGCCACTGCGCTCCAGCCTGGGTGTAACCATTTTCAGGCTTCATCTTTACAAAGTGTCCAGCAAGTGGGTGTTGGACTTACTGTTCTTGGTAGAGTGGTGTATTGCCAAGCACAGGGTAAAGTGCACTTGATGTTAGCACCACCAGTATTTCAATTATATTTACTCACTTGTGTAACTGCAGGAAATGTTTTTTGGAATTACAAAATCTCACATTTGGAAGGGACTTGAGAGCACCTAGATTACATAGATAATTCTTGATAACATGATTCTTAAACCTGACTCTGCATTAGAGTTAGTTGGAGGAACTTTGAAAAGCCCCACGTTCTGGCCTCACCCATTACTAACTGAATCAGAATCCCTGGGATGTACGGTTCAGTAATTTATTTTTAATAAACTTTGTGGTGGGTCTTAAGCAGTTGGCTTGGCCTTGGCAAATGGTTGTCCAACTTCTGCTTTAAAGCTTGCCACGTTGAAATATTTGTGGAATAATAGGTTAGATAAGCTAATAAGCAATTTCTTCTTAAATTCTCAGTATCTGTTATGCTAATGTATGAAGATAGGTTTTGCCCTTTTCTCATGGATCGATTAGTAATATGTGTAAACAAGATTTTCATTAATTTTACATTTATTTTCCCCAAATACAGATAAAAGTTTTAGATATGAAAGTTATTTATTTGTTATACATTACAAAAACATTGTGCATTTATATTTTAGTTTTGACCCAATACTAGATATTCTTTTATAAATGGTTTTTTATGAAGTTTTAATTCTGAAATAATTATCTAATGTTATGTTTTTATTTTCAGAGCTTTTTGACAACTACATGCAACAAGATGCCCATGAATTCTTAAATTACCTGCTAAATACAATTGCTGATATTTTACAAGAAGAGAGAAAGCAGGAAAAACAAAATGGTCGCTTACCTAATGGTAATATTGATAATGAAAATAATAACAGCACACCAGACCCAACGTGGGTTCATGAGATTTTTCAGGGAACATTAACTAATGAAACCAGATGTCTTACTTGTGAAACTGTAAGTATATCATACAATTTTGTATAGAGAAAAATAGAATCATTACGTTAAAGGTTGTTCTTTGAGAAAGAGAGAATGGAAGATGAACTTGAAAGTTGTAATTCTTAGATACTGGAGTTAAAGATGTGTTTTCCAGTTAAAAGGACTCTGTCTGTATTCTTAATGTAATGTTGCTTATTGATAATGAATACCTGAGGTGATAGAAAGATGTCGTAGCTTAAACTGTTTGATTTTCTTTCAGTTTAGGAGGCCATAGACCATGTTGTGGAAATTATGTCTTAGGACATAATCTCATAGGATCGGATCATACAGATCAGGGAGGCATATTAATTTGTTTTTCCTTTTTCTACAATTACCTTTAGTATCCATTGTTGGAATTAAAAACTAAAGCATACAGTGTACCCTCAAGGAGGGGAAGATATCCCACTTGCTGGACACTTTGTAAAGATGAAGCTTGAAAATTGTTACACCCAGGCTGGAGTGCAGTAGCCTTGACTTTCTGGGCTCAAGCAATCTTTCCATCTAAGCCTCATAAGTAGCAAGGACCACCAGCACATGCCACCATGCCCAGCTAATTTTTAAATTTTTATTTCTTGTAGAGACAGGGGTCTTACTGTGTTGCTCAGGCTGGTCTTGAACTCCTGGGTTCAAGCAGTCTTTCCACTTTGGCCTCTCAAAGTGCTGGGATTACAGGTGTAAGCCATCATGCCCGGCCAGTCATGTTCTTTAAAGCATTTTCCCCGTTCAGTACAGAGTCCAATTTGGAGGGGGGCATTGCATTTAGTTGTTTCTTTAGCCTTTTTTAACCTGAAACATTTACATGGTCTTTTTTTTTGTTATAACATGGACATTTTTTAGGAATATGCCTCCCCAAACTTTTTAAAATGAGATGTTCTCATATTTAGTTTCTCTGATGTTTCTTCCTAATTAGATGCAGGTTATGCATTCATGGCTGTAATAATACATCGTTCATGTTGTATTCTTCTCGGGGCATCACATCTGTAGGCACACACTATCCATCTTCCTCTCGTTGGTGAAATTAATTTTTGATCACCCAGTCAAGGTGGTGGTATTTCTCCATTTGATTTATTTATTTGGAGACAGGCTTTTGCTCTGTTTCCCAGGCTTTAGTGCATGACACTGTTATAGATCATTATAGCCTCAGACTCCTGGGCTCAAGTGATCCTCCTGCCTCAGCCTTCTGAGTTAAGTAGGACAACAGTGCCTGCCATCACCCCCAGCTAGTTTTTAAATTTTTTGTAGAGACAGGGTCTTGCTGTGTTACCCAGGCTGGTCTCAAACTCCTGCCCTCAAGCAACCCACCTGCCTCAGCCTCCCAGAGTGTTGGGTTTACAGGCATGATCCACTGTGCTGGGCCAGTCATCATTTTATGATGACTTCTTTTTTTTTTTTTTTAATCCCCTTGCAATTAATAGGCAGTCTAGGGGGGAGACACAAATACTTCCCTCCTCATCAAAATCTCGCCCAAGATTTAGCATGCCTTTATGATTTTGCCTGATCTTGTCTTTACTATGACAGTTGCGCTGCTAGTTTTTGATAACATTGGAAAAGAGGGTCCACAGGCAAGAAAGCTAAGAGTCCTGTAAAGTCTCCATAGTTTTGCCTTTTCCAGAATATCGTGTAGGTGAAATCATATAGTATGCAGCCTGTTTGGATTGGCTTCTTCCACTTAGCAATATGCATTTAAGGTTCTTCCATGTCTTTTTATGGCTTGATAACTCATTTCCTTAATTTTCAGCTGAGCAGCATTCCACTCTATGGATGTGCTGCAGTTTTTGAGGTTCATTAACTTACTGAAGGCCGTCTTGGTTGCTTCCAAGTTTTGCCAATTATGAATAAAGCTCTGTAAACATTTGTGTGCAGGCTTTTGTGTGGATGTGAGTTTTTCCTTTTTGTAAATATCAAGGAGCATGATCACTGGATTGTATGGTGAGAGTATGTTTAGTTTGATAAGAAACCAACATTCTGTCTTCCACAGTGGCTGTACCATTTTTCCTTCTTAACAGCAGTGAATTAGAGTTCTTGTTTCTCCACATCCTTGCTGACATTTGGTGTTGTCGGTTGGATTTTGGCCATTCTAATAAGTGTGTAGTGTTATCTCATGTTAATATGCAAGGCCCTAATGACATATGTTGTTGATCATCTTTTCATCTGCTTATTTATCATCTATATATCTTTAGTGATATGTCTAGATCTTTTGTCCATTTTTTTAAATCAGGCTGTTTGTTTTCTTTGAGTATTGTTGAATTTTAAGTGGGTTTTTTTGGGGGGTATAATTTTGGATACTAGTTCATAAATCAGGTGGGTTTTTTGAAAATATTTTCTCCCAGTCCGTGTTTTTCATTCTTTTAGCACTGTTTTTGGCAGAGCAGAAGTTTTGTTTGTTTGTTTGAGATGGAGTTTCGCTCTTGTTGCCCAGGCTGGTGTGCAGTGGCATGATCTCAGCTCACCGCAACCTCCGCCTCTGGGTTCAAGTGACTCACCTGCCTCAGCCTCCCAAGTAGTTGGAATTACATGCATGCGCCACCACGCCTGGCTAATTTTGTATTTTTAATAGAGACGGGGTTTCTCCATGTTGGTCAGGCTGGTCTTGAACTCCCGAACTCAAGTGATCCGCCCACCTTACCCTTCCAAAGTGCTGGAATTACAGGTGTGAGCCACCGGGCCTGGCTGGCAGAGCAGAAGTTTTTAATGTTTTAATAAAGTCCAGCTTTTTCTTTCATGCATTATACTTTCGGTGTTGTATCTAAAAAGTCATCAATAAACTAAACATCCCTTAGAATTTCTCCTATGTTATCTTCTAGGAATTGTATAGTTTTTCATTTTTAAATTTAAGTCTATGATCCTTTTTGAGTTAATTTCTGTATAAGGTGTTATAAGGTTTATTCTGGGTTAATTTTTTTGCATGTGGATGTCCATCTGCTCCAGCATCATTTGTTGAAAAGATGATTCTCCATTGAATTGCCTTTGCTCCTTTGTCAAAGATGAGTCGACTGTATTTGTGTGAGTGTGTTTCTGGGCACTCTCTTCCGTCCTGTTGGTCTGCATATCCGTTCTTTCCCCATTACCATGCTGTCTTGATTACCATAGCTTTAGAGGAAGTCTTAAGTCAGGTGGCCTCAGTCCTCTGACTTTGTTCTTCTTCAATATTTTGTTGGCTCTTCTGGATCTTTTGCCTCTCCATGTAAACTTTAGAATCAAGTTTGTCGATATCCACAAAATAACTTGCTGGGATTTTGATAAGGGTTTTGCTGAACCTATAGATCAAGTTGAGAAAAAAATATCTTGACAAAATTGAGTCTTCTTATCCAAGTATATGCACTGTCTCCCCTTATTTACCACTTTTTTTGCTATCTTTCATTGGAGTTTGGTAGTTCTGCCTCATATCAATGCCATACGTGTTTTGTTAGATTTATATTTACGTATTCATTTTTGGGGGTGCTAAGCACCAACTCTGCCAGGTAGAAGATGGTAGATGAGTAAGACATAAGCCTCTGATCTCAAGATACTCCTATGGTAATGAAGACTGGCAAACCAGTGTTCAGGCAATTCCAGTACAGTGTGTTATTGTATGTGTATGCACAGGATGCCATGCCAGCCAGAGAATGGTAGACCTAATCCAGGTGGGAGTGGGAAGGATTTGGACAGGTGAGGGATGGGCTTCCTGGAGGAGCTTATGCTTGTATTTTAGAAAAGCAATGATAACGTCTCAGGTGGTAGGAAGCTGGTGTCTGTAACACCCTTTTCTGGTGTTCTCTATGAGGGTTCCTTCTCAGTCTCATTCATTGGCTTCTCTTTTTCCATTCTTTAAATGTGGGTGTTCCCCAGGGTTTCATTGTTGGTTGCTTCTCACTCTGTACTGGAGGATCTCCCCATATTGTGTATGGCATGACATTAGGACATATTAGTCCAATAGCAGCCAGATGTCTTTACAACCACTTTGGAAAGTGAAATACTACCCTACTTGGTGACCACTTGGCACCAACCCAATTGCAAATATAAACGTAGTAATTCATGCACCCAGGTGATCTAGAGCATCCTTGTGTCTAGGTTTTTACATGATCATAAAAGTGAACATTTCAAATGAAGACCCCTGAGGCAGTGTCTGAGGACTTCTTTTTGAGGAATACAAAATTGATTTTGAAAAACAACAGGCTGTGTAACTTTTACTTCTCTATAGCTTACATATAAATTCCTGCCTGATCTGGCTTTAGCCTACCTCTGCCATACTATCTCTTGTCACCCTACCCACTTTTCTACAAAATTGATGTGTTTTCCTTAAACATATCATGTTCTCTTTTTTTCTCTCTGAGTTGTCTGTGTTCCCCCTTCTTTTTCACCAGACTTTTTGAGACTCAGGTCAGTTATCTTGTAATGTTAATGTATCTTCCATTGCACAGTGGAATGGCATCTTAGAGAAGGTGTTTAGTTCCTACGGTTAGCTTAATGTTGAAGTCAAGGAAAGTCAAAATCACCATTGGAACTCCCTTCAACTGTCTATGAAATCGGCTCTGCACAGTACCCTGGTTTACTTACATTTGCATAAATACATACTATGTACAGCCACATGTTCTATGACAACTGACTGAGCTCATAATCTCGATGCAGTATTAAAATGGGATAGTGTTTGCTTAACTGAGTGGATGAGAGGCACAGGGAGCTGAGTCAGACGTATCTTCTGTTGCACATGTACCTTCAGGATGGACTTGCTGAAAGATATAGCTAGGAAGATTTATGTCTAAAGTTCTGTCCTATTCCAATTCACATGAGCAAGTGATAACTTTCTAAGATTATTTACCCATAAATCAAACAAAACTTTATATTACATTTTTAGGAGAAATAAAGTCAGTCACAAATGAAGAATATAATTTAACATTTTGGGCTAAATTTTTTTTTTTAATGACAAAACAATACAGATATCCTGTGTGAAGCATTTTTATTCAGTCTTGGCCTATGTTTTTTTAAGAATCAGTGTATATGGTACAGTTTATTTCATGCTGTAAAATAACACAAAAAAAAATAAAATAAAATAACACAAAGACTTTGGAAAATCATGAACTCTCACATCATACTAGCCTTTGCCAGAGAGAGTCAGTCAAAAGTGTACTTTGGTGATTTATTTATACATCTGGTATGGGTTGTTTGTTCAATGTCCTTTTGGATAATCCAAATTAAGTAGTTTTCTTTTGAACTTGAGGGAAAATAATTGTTTGCTTACTAATAATAATAGAATGCATTTAATTCTGTTAATTGGGAACTGTGGTTTACTAGTATTTGAAAAAATCACTGATAATTCACTATTTTTACAGATAAGCAGCAAAGATGAAGATTTTTTAGACCTTTCTGTTGACGTGGAACAAAATACATCAATTACTCACTGCTTAAGGTATATGTAGAATTATTTAGTTTGAAATTTAATAATTATTTTTAGTCTGGAATATTTTTTAATGGATAATGATTTCCTGGTATCTACAAAATAAATTGGTTTTGAATTTCACACAGGGGTTTCAGCAACACAGAAACTCTATGCAGTGAATACAAGTATTACTGTGAAGAGTGTCGCAGCAAACAGGAAGCACACAAACGGTAATTTAGTGCTTGATGGATTTTTAAGTGATTTTTTTTTTTGCAATTGGTGTTGGAGATGGGCTTAGAAAAATAATCTAGGAAAATTTACATTGAGTAAAAATTCTTCATTCTATCACTAACAGTTAATGTTCATTAAGTATTACTAGGTAAATGATATTCTACTTGATGTTTCTTTTACAAAAACTCTGTACCCTCAAGTGATTTCCTATGTCTAGTGATTATTTAATCATCATAAACCAGTACAGTTAAAATATTTGGCTTTAAGGCTTTCCTGATGATGTAAACTTTTTTCTTGGTGAAGAGAGTTGAGGGAGATAGGACTCCCCATTCCCCATCCCCCACACCCCCAGTTTCAGCTTTTCCTACATAGGATGTTGTACATTCTCTTAGCATGTTATTGTAAGACTGGTTTGGTATCAATAAATGGAATAATAAAGGCCGGGTGCGGTGGCTCAAGCCTGTAATCCCAGCACTTTGGGAGGCTGAGGCGGACGGATCATGAGGTCAGGAGATCGAGACCATCCTGGCTAATACGGTGAAACCCCATCTCTAGTAAAAATACAAAAAAAAATTAGCCGGGCGTGGTGGTGGGCGGCGCCTGTAGTCTCAGCTACTCGGGAGGCTGAGGCGGGAGAATGGCGTAAACCCAGGAGGCGGAGCTTGCAGTGAGCTGAGATCCGGCCACTGCACTCCAGCCTGGGAGACAGAGCGAGACTCCGTCTCAAAAAAAAAAAAAAACAAACAAAAAAATAAATGGAATAATAAACATCATCATCATCAACATTACTTCTTATTTTGAAACAATCTCAAACTCAGAAAAGTTGCATGAATAGACCAAGAAAGCTTTTTTACCCTAAATCATTTGAAAGTGAGTTACTAATATGTACCTCATGGCCCCTGGCACTTTAATAGAGATTCCCCAGTAACGGGGATGTTTTCCTATGTTCCCACATCCATCCAAATCAGGAAAGTAACACTGACATGCTACTGTTACCGCAAGCCTTATTTTGGTATCACAGGATGTCCTGGTAATGACCTTTATAGAAGAAGGATTCTGTCCAGAATCCCACATTACATTTAGCATTCGGTCTCTTTAGTCTTTTTCAATTTGGAACAGTTTCTCAGTCCTTTCTTGACATTAATGATACTGACTTTTGAAAACCATAAGTTAGTTATCTTGTAGAATGTCCCTCATTGGAGTTTGTCTCATGTTTTGCTGTGGTTAGATTCAGGTATGTATCTTGGACAGGAATCTTACAAGTGTTTTTCTCATCATGTCCTGTTACGTAGCATATGTGACTTGATTTGTGCCGTGTGTTGGGAGTATCCCCAAGATCACTCCTAGGACAGGTGATTTCCTAGAAGGATTCACAGTGCTCAACATCCAGGCATGCTCACAGCTAAGATTTATTACAGTAACTGGATACAAAACACAGTCAGCAAAGAGAAAATCAGGCAAGCGCCCAGAAGTAACTGTCCCAGTGGAGTAACAAAAGACAGTTAATTCTTCCCACATTGAATTGTGACAACACAGGAAGCTCATTACAGACTGAGTGTCCTGAGTTTTTATTTGGGGCTAGTCACGCAGGTACCCCTCTGCCTACCATGCCCCCGAATTCCAGACTCCCAGAAAGAAAGCAAGAGTTCAGCATAAACAGTCTTGTTTGTTCAAACAATTTAGGCACAGCGAGACACTCTTACTATTTGGTGAACGGTGGGAACATGTCCGAAATCCAAGTTTCCAGATACTAAAAGGACCATCCATGCAAGCAGGCCTTTCTAAGGATAGTTTGAGGCGATGTGGATCCTTTTCTGAACCTCCCATTACTGTTCTTGGCTGTTGTTGAACGTTTGAGTGAATGTTGCCCAGATGTTTTACAGAGTTCTTCATGTTAATCTTTACTTTTTCTCGTTGTAATTTAGAAGTATTTTGTGTAGAAGTATTTTGAGATGTAAATATTTCATTCTTCATTGAACTTTCATTTTATTCACTTTTAAAATCTTACAGTGGACCTAAAGGGTCCTGTTTTATTCGATGGATTGTTGTCCATTAGCATTCTTACTTCCCTGCTCACATTACCTACCATCTGGCCAGGGGGAGCTCCTCCAAGCTGGCTCCTCTCTTGATGTGCCCAGTCATTCTCCAGGATTTCTTTCCTTTCTGACTCAAGCTCTTCAGGCTCGTTTTGCTCTTTCTTTGCCCCTCCTCTGGAACAAGCCATTTCTCCAAGGAACCCTGGTTTCTCTTAGGGGAAAACGATAAACGAGGACCTTGTGTAGTTGTGCTCATTGCTATTGGGATGTCATTGTTCCTGAGCCTGCTTAGTGAGCAGAGCTAGAGGATAGATGAGTATTTATAAATACACACACAATTTCACATCTGCATTTATTTCTCTTCTACATCTGTTGATCTCTTTATCTGTATTGAAAACCATGAATACACAGTGATAATCTTCTTGTAGCCGCCACTGTAATATTTGTAATTCTTTTCTCCGAATTTACTTACTTGGTCAGCGCACCTTTAGGTAACCCAGCTTGTTCTCTCTGCCTTCCTGCCCCCACTCCCTGCATGCACATGCGCCTGTACACACAAACACATACACATCCTTCCCCACTATATTGACTTAT
The DNA here is from genome assembly GCF_007565055.1 of Rhinopithecus roxellana. Classification (NCBI taxonomy): domain Eukaryota; kingdom Metazoa; phylum Chordata; class Mammalia; order Primates; family Cercopithecidae; genus Rhinopithecus; species Rhinopithecus roxellana. Next base: position 70,005,729 of record NC_044566.1, on the reverse strand, counting down.
TTGGTCGGTGCACTTTTTGGTAACCCAGCTTATTCTGTCTGCCGTCCTGCCTCCGCTCCCTGCATACACACATATGCATAAACACACACACATGTACACACACGCACACACACACACACACCTTTCTCTGCTTGGGCTTCCCCTTCTCCTGCCTGTACAGATGTCTGTGTTATTTGGCCCCATCAAATAGTTGAACTGAGTTGTTCTTTAAGGGAGGGGAAGAGCTCAACATGGAGAAGTTTGAGTGACCTGGTTAGAAGATCAAAGTAGCCACAACTAGTGGCTTTCCCTTAAGCCAAAGCCTAATCCAAAACAAGGGCCTGTCTTCAATTCTGTGAAGGCTGAGAGAGAGGTTTTAAGGAAAGAAGCCATTTCCGTAAGATAAAAGTAGAAGATGAAGCAGCAAATGCTGATCTAGAAGCTGCAGTAAGTTATCTAGATTGCCTAGCTAAAATAATTGTTGATGGTGGCTACACTAAACAACAGATTTCAATATAGAGGTAACAGTTTTCTATTGGAAAAAGAGGGCGTGTAGGACTGTCATAGCTAGAGAGAAGTTAGTGCCTAGCTTCAAAGGACAGGCTGATTCTCTGGTTAGCAGTTAATGCAGCTGGTGACTTTTGCGTTGAAGCCAGTATTCATTTACCGTCCCTAAAATCCTTGAGTTCTTAAGAATTATGCTGAATCTACCCTGCCTGTGCTGTAGAAAAGAAACAAAGCCTGGATGACAGCACATCTGTTTACAGTATGATTTACTGAATATTTTAAGCTCACTGTTGAGACCTGTCACTCAGAAAAAAAGATTTCTTTCAAAATATTACTACTCATTGATAATACATGTGGTCACCTAAGCACTCTGATGGAGACACACAAAGAGATTGATGTTGTTTTCATGCCTGCTAACATAAGCTCCATTCTGCAGCCCATGAATCAAGGAGTTATTTTGACTTTCAAGTCTTATTATTTAATATTTTTTAAGGCTATAGCTGCCATAGATTGAGATTCCTCTGATGGATCTGAGCAAAGTAAATTGAAACCCTTTGGAAAGGATTCACAATTCTGGATGCCATTAGAATATTTGTGATTCACGGGAGGAGGTAAAAATATTAACATTAGCAGACGTTTGGAAGAAGTTCATTCCAACCCTCATTGATGACTTTGAGGGGTTCAGACTTCAGTGGACGAAGTCACTGCAGATGTGGTAGAAACACCAAGAGAACAAGAATTAGGAGCCTGAAGATGTGACTGAATTGCTGCAATCTCATGATCAAACTTGAATGAATGAAAAGTTGCTTCTTACGGATGATCAAAGAATGTGGTTTATTGAGATGGAATCTACTCCTGGTGAACATGCTGTGAACATTGTTGAAATGACAACAAAGGATTTAGAATGTTATATAACCTTAGTTGATAGCAGCATCAGGGTTTGAGAGGATTGACTCAATTTTGGAAGAAGTTCTGTAGATAAAATGCTATCAGACAGCATCACATGCTACAGAGAAATCTGTGAAAGGAAAAGCCAGTTGATGTGGCAGACGTTCTTACCTTATTTTAAGAAATTGCTTCAGCCTGGAGCTTGCAGTAAGCCGAGATCGCGCCACTGCATTCCCCTCCAGCCTGGGCGACAGAGCAATACTCCGTCTCAAAAAAAAAAAAAAAAAAAAAAATTGCCTTAGCCACCCCGACCTTCAGCAGCCACCATCCTGATCAGTCAGCAATGATCAGCCTTGAGACAAGGCCCTCCACCGGCAGAAAGATGATGATTCTCTGAAGGCTCAGATGATCATTAAGTTTTCAGCAATAAACTATTTTTAAACCAAGATAACAGACTTTTTTTCAGACATAATGCTATTACATACTTAATAGACTACAGTATAATATAAGCATAACTTTTATATGCACTGGGAAACCAAAAATGTGTATGACTTGCTTTATTGCGGTCTTCACTTTATTGCAGTGGCCTGGAACTGAACTTTCTGTATCTCCAAGGTGTGCCTGTATTTCTGTCACTACTCTGTGGGATCCAATGATTAGTGACAATGGACTGGGAGCTGAGCTCCTTGCCTTCTCAGCTTTCCTCTCTCAAGTCTCTTTACGCTCCCTTTATTCCGTATGTGCCTGACCCCACTTTTGGGACCAGTCCTGTTCTTACCAGGTATTGAAGAAGACCCATGCATGGCCAGGTGACTCAGCATCACATTGTCGTGGCCACAGCCCATCTCTGAGTATCTGCCCTAGATTTAATGATTGAATTGCTTCCTGTTTGTGAGATGAAGGCCCTTCCTTTTGCTTCATTTTCTTAACAAGATTCATATCTTATTCCCCTGTAGTCAGTCCCAGTCATGGTAACTTGTGTAGTATCATGTGAAATCATATCGGCAATAGGGATTTGCCTTGCTGTAGTCAACATCTCCGACCACCTCTTGCACACACAGCCCCATGCAAGTCTTCTGGAATCTGAGTTGGGTGGGTCCTTCCATCTGTTGAGAAATTGGTGCCTCCTGGCTCCTTGCCTGCATGCCTACCTGGATCTCCAGATGTCCGTCCCTCAATACTACGTTTTATACACTTGTTGGGGTTCGCCATGAGCCTCATTTGTGCCCGTGACCCATCCCCCATTTTGACACATGCTGGAGTCTAGGTTCTGCTGCCTAAATGTCCTCTCATTGCTTATATCTCACGGAGTCACCTTAGTGTCTTTCTCACATAAAGCGTTCTATTCGCCCTGACCCCCTCATTGTAATGTGTCACAATTAATCCTTGTTGATGGCACCTTTTAAAAGGGCATGGAATTCAGTCCTTGGAACTGAATGTGTGTACAATTATTAAGCTTTTCTGTGTGGTCAGGACTTCTGTGCTGACAGGATGTTGGTAAGCTCTTAAGTGCCTGTGGCTGGGGTATTACATTCATCTGTGGCAGAGCTTGCACATAGTGTCCTCTGGATCACATTCCATCTGTAGAACTCCGTTTGGCTCACACAGTTTATAAAAATAGGAAATTTACTTTAAAAAGGATTTCTGACTGTTGAGAAAAACAGCTCAGATTCCACTGGATTCCGGGGTCTGCTTTCCATCCTGTACTGGTGTTGCTTGCCTGCGGCAGGATAGTTGGTATTCCGGTTGAGGGTGGTTGCGGGCAATGTCAGTCCTTCCTCCAGCCCCTCCCCTAGTCTTTTGGACTACTTAGCACCTGATGGCTCTGGGAAGGACTCCCCCTTGGGCTACTGGAGAAGGGAGTTTCTGGGAATTTGGTTCAAATTCCCAGTCTTTGACCCGTCACTGACAGGTGCTAAAGAGCATATGAAACCTCAGCTACCTTGTGGTCAAGAGAAATCTGAAGTGAAATTTAGACTCCAGGGTTTCTCTGACACTGAGCTGAAGCCACTCTTCTGGGATTTTGCTTGAGATTGAATCCTTACCTGGTTTCCTTCCACCCCCCCATACACAGGGAGCATGACTATTAAGAAATCACAGGCCTGGGGCTTTCTGTCTCAGGGTCTGCCCTAGGGAACAGGACCTAAAATGAGAGGATGTTGTAGTCTCATAATAATCATCCATTTAAAAATATATTCTAATTTCCTTTGTGATGTTCTGTTTGTCCTATGGTTTATTTAGAAATGTATTGCTTAGTTTCCATAGCTGGGGGGTTTTCTAGATTTTTTTTATCAGAGGACATAGTCTGATTTCATCTTTGAAATTTATTGAGTCCAGTACATTAGTGAATGTTTTGGTTGAACTTGAAAAGAATGTATATAGTGCAGTTTGGGGTTGAGTATTCCATAAATGTCAATTAAGTCCACAGTTAGGATGTTCGTATTTTCCTGTCCTTACTGATTTTTTTTGTTAGTGAGAGAAGTCTGTTAAAGATTCCAATTCTGATTATGCACGTGTCTGTTTATTTCTGAAATTTGAAAAAATTTTGGAGCACATGCTTTTAAGATTGTTATGTTCTCTTAGTTAATTGACCATTATTATGAAGTATTCTTTATTTCTGGTAAGATTCCTTATCTTATATGCTTTGACATTAGTATAGCCAGCTTACTTAGGATTGGTGTTTACATGGCATGCCTTTTCCCATCCTTGTGCTTTTTTTGAATAGTTTTAAATTATAACTAGACATTATCAAGAAAGGCAACCCCCTATTATGTTAGAATACAACATGAATGCAATTTGTCATTTTAAAGATGTAAACGCAAGAAAATGCATAGAGTTGTGCCTCAGTATCAGTTGGTTCCAGGGCCCTCACCTACAGCAAAATGCATGGTTGCTCAAGTCCCTGATATCAAATGACAAGTATTTGCATATAATCTATGCATATACTCCTATGTATTTTGATACCTAATACAATGTAAATGATATATAAATAATTGTACTGTGTTTTTTTAAAATGGCATTTTTTTTTTTTTTTTTTTTTAGTTACTTATTTTTTGGGTATTTTCAATTCATGGCTGTTTGAATCTGTGGATGTGGAACTCCCAATATGGAGGGCCAACTGAATAATAGAAATTCATCCAAATTTTAAGTAGTTGTTTGTATGGTCAGTAAATGTCATTAAAAAGATAAATTTAAATAGAAAATTGATATCTGCTTACAGAAGATTTTTAAAAATCAGTGTTTATTCAAACTTTAAAAAGGAAAATAATGATCTCTGTCCTCCTCTTTTTTCTTCAAAATGTTTGTCTTATGTAGAAAACATTATGTTCTAAGACAACTTTTTTTTAAAACAATGAAAGTGATCAAGACCTCCCTAATGTAACTTCCCTCCCCACAAGTTGGAATGGAAGAAAAGCCAGAATCTTATACATTCTTTGGTGTTTTGGTGGTCTTAGTGTTTTGAACAGGAAGTCAACTTCTTTTTTCTTCCTTCTGCTGCACAATCTACATGAGTTTCACACTCCTTACACATATGTTCAAGCAGTTTTCTGCTTTTTCTTCTGGAACCATTTCCATATGAGGGAAATTTTGTAAGCTAGTCTCTCATCATCTTTAAAATATGGCTCCACACGTATTTTTGCTTGACAATTCCATGGATAGTTGGTTTCTTTGTGGTAGCCAGCACTTCTCCCCTGGGAGGATCTTTGGCAAATAGGATTCATATTCTTCATGTGTTGTCTTATCAAACATTGTATCTGCTATTATTGAGACATTTTCTCTTTTCTGCATTTGGACTCCCCCGGCCTTGTGTAATTGCTAAAAACACATTTTCCCTAACCATCAGGCCAAGTTCATTCTCTTTCCTCTTCCTAATCTTACCTGACTGCCATTTATTAATAGTACACTGACACTCATTTTATGCTGAGAAAATTCGTATTTTGCATCTACCATCCATTGGAAATCCTCAAAGGATACCTTGTTTTGTAAAGATTTCGTTTCAGGAACTCTACATGGGTTTAATCAAACTCTACATGGGTAATTCATAGTTGAATTATATTTTATATATAATTTTATATCCTGACTTCTTAAGTATTTTCCCATGTCACCTGGAAACTTTCATCAGCATTGTTTTATTTAAGTTGTACAACACTGTTTGAATTCTAATTTATTTCCACATTTCCTGTTGTTGAATAGTTGGGATTTTTTACAATGTAAAAGAACTCTACAAGTAGATTATTCTCATAAGGGATGTTTTTGAGATTATATATTTAATTTATATTTCTAGAAATAGGATTAGTGAGGCAAAGGCCGTAAAGGCTCCTAATTCATATTGCTGGATTGCTTTCTAGGAGTGACTAGTTGTTTACCTTTACTTTGGCTAATGTTTCCAAAAGGCCAAGTTACTCGAATAGTAAGTAATTTAGGAATCATAAGCTATCCACCATATTTAAGATACGTAGAATGCAGATTTAGTATAATGTTATAAAATGATTTTTCACTTATTAGAGAGAGTGGCTTACCATGTATCACTTGTTTAAATTGTGAGGAGTATTTTGCGTCACCAGACCCATTTAAAATTCAGTTCTGCAACATTTGGCATCTATCCTATGTCAGGCATGTTGCTAGATAGTGGGGAAATAAAAATGAAGGGAATGCTTTCTAGCTGCCGAGAGTTCAGGGCCTAGAAGAAAAGAACTGTAATCACCTAAAATTGTTACCATGTAAGAAGCTTGACATATATAAAGTGAACCTGTAAAGTGCTGATGGAGGATTGAAGAGAGCAGGTATTTGTGCCAGAGGGTGTGACACTTGAGCTGAGCCATTAAAAGAATAGATTTTTAGGTGAAGTAGGAGTACAAAGGCACTCTCAGGGAGAAATGGCATTTAAAGGCATAATAAAGATTATTTAGAACATGAAGAACAGCCTGTGTTTCACAATTAAAAACTTAACTCCTAAGTTTCCAGGTTATTTTATTCCCTTTCTAGGATATACATAGTCATTTTTCTTAATATGGAGTTATTTCTTGTCTCTGACAAGCACCTTGAATGGTCTTTAGCGCTTTTGTTGTTTTAGTCTCCTATTGTCCGTCTGTAACTGCATCGTATAGATTGATAGAAAAAAATAGATTTCAGTCTACCCAAGTCCAAAGGAATTGTCAGTTTCAAGAAACTTGTTTTCCCTCTACCACTCTTGAGCACCCTGCGCATTTAGCCTTATTATAAGAGATGTGTGTTTGCAAAATACAGATTCCTTAACCAAGGACTAATGCCATTCCATCTGTTTTGGAGCCATATTGAGAGCTGTGTCAAATTATGTGGTGTGGCGATGATCGGTAGGATGGGGTCATCTTAAGATGTTCAGAACATTGTTTTGTCAGTATAAAAATAATTGGTAGAAATGTGCGAAACTAGGCAGTGCTGGGCTGTTGAAACTGACCATTGACTATCTGTTCATTGGAGATCATAAAGTTTGATAATTCAAGGACATGGTGGATATCTTTTGTGAAATTTTGTTTTCATTTTTATTTTCAATAGGATGAAAGTTAAAAAACTGCCCATGATTCTAGCTCTACACCTGAAGAGATTTAAATATATGGATCAACTTCATCGATACACAAAACTCTCTTACCGGGTAGTTTTTCCTTTAGAACTTCGTCTATTTAACACTTCAGGTGATGCCACCAATCCAGACAGAATGTACGACCTGGTTGCTGTTGTGGTTCACTGTGGAAGGTAATTGCAGCTCTGGGGACATAGGAGTGGAATTTCTTAGGTTAGAAGAGCAGTGTATATTCAAGATGTTCATGAATTATTCAAATACAGAACTTTTAGAAATTTTGTATTCTTAAGATAATTTTATTTCAAAATGGAGTTTTAGCTTTACATTTTATCATTCCTTAAAAATTTTATATGTTAAAATATATTGTTTTTATTTTTGTTAGTTATTACTCTGCAAGTACTATATCTGATTTCCTAGAACTTTGAGATCTGTTAGTTTTTCTTTTCCTTTTTTGGGGTGTATAGAGGGTTGTGGGTTAAAATAAATCACTTCTGAGTTGAATTGCATATGTTCAGCATATCATAGTGGTTGTAAAAAGCATTTAAAATGGCATCGGAAGTAATCTTCAAAGATCCTTTTTTTATTTTACCTGTGTGTGTATTTATCATTGCCTGTTAGCCAGTTTTGCTTTCTGTCACCTTCTCATCTTCTTTTCCAACATGTGTACACATCTTCTCTGTATGAACATACATACCTGTAACTGACCTTATTAAATACATCAAAAATTCTCAAACTGCAAGAGCATCACATAATCAGAACTTGTATTTGGAACATAACCGTCTTCATTGACTGCTTAGAATTTCCTTTAATAATTTTAAAGCAGGCACTCATCATTTTCCCCTTGGTTTTGGGAAACTTGTACTAACAGCATGTTTTATCCAAGTAAAAAAAGTTCCAGCTTTCTCCACTTCAGCCCTCTTCCCAGCTCTCTGATTAGAATTTTTTTTTTTTTGGAGACAGAGTCTCGCTCTGTCACCCAGGCTGGAGTGCAGTGGTGCCATCTCGGCTCTCTGCAAGCTCCGCCTTCCGCATGCCATTCTCCTGCTTCAGCCTCCCAAGTAGCTGGGACTACAGGCGCCCACCACCATGCCCGGGTAATTTTTTGTATTTTTAGTAGAGAGTTTCACCGCGTTAGCCAGGATGGTCTGAATCTCCTGACCTGGTGATCCGCCTGCCTCAGTCTCCCAAAGTGCTGGGATTACAGACGTGAGCCACTGCGCCCGGCCCCTGATCAGAATTTTTAAGGACAACCCGGAGGGAGCAAATACTCTGTAATAATCGTCTTGTACCTCCATTGCCTGGGTCAGCCTTGGGTCCCGTCTTGTATCCTCAGCAAGAATCTTTCTTCTACTTCTAGATTAAGAGTGATCACATCTTCAAGGAGTGAGACAGTGTCAAGATTACTTAAAGAGCCTTGGTGTAGTGATTCAGACCAGGTACTCGGAGTGAGAGAAACCTGGATCTCAGTACCGTTTCTGCCAGTTGTGGGCAGTGTGATGTTATGCAGAGCTTCCTGAAAAGGCTTCAGTTTTCTCTTCTAGAAAATGTACATAATACTAATTACCTCATTGCTTTGTTAGGATTCAAAAGGAGATGTAAATCAGTTAGCTACTGCTAATGTCTTAGTAACAAAAATACAATACTACCTTCTCACATCCCAGCTCTATAATATTTACTTTCTCACACCCTAATTAGACTGTTCTTTAGCCTCTTCAAATTTAGTAACAGTCCTACTCTACTTAAATAATGCTAGATTTTTAGAATTGCTCTACTCACAAGACATTGAGCTGAGATGCCCAACTTAGATGGCAACCAGGGTCCCGTCCCCACTCTCTCCTTTTAAAATTAATCCAACCCTTTCCCCACCCTGAAATCCTTGAGTCTCTTGACCCTTTCCCTTTTTAACCTTTTCTTTGGCCTCACTTGCTTCTCCCAACTTGAACTCCACAGTCAGTGAAAGCATGTTCTCACAAGCACTGTCAAACCCTCTTGCCAGCTGTCTGAGTCCCTGCTGTCAGAATTGGGGCAGAAAATGGCAGAGAGATGCTTATTGACTTTCCTCACAGCCCTGGTGGTCTGCCTTCACTGGGAACTCACTTCTGGTGGAGGTCTGCACAGTAGGTCTTTGGGATCCCGCTCCTACCCCAGGGTCTTTCTCTCTCCTGTCTCACTCTCATTGCCTCTTGCCTTCCTGCCTCTCCTCTCTGGAAGTCTTCCTTGATGCTCTTCTGCCCAGCCTCAGTCTCCACGTGTTGTCTTCACATAAATACTAGATGGGCAGTGCTAGCCTTGTCTTAGTGCTTTGTGTACTGTCTTAGGATGTATGTCTGCTTCCCTTATGAGAACAGGTGCTTTTTAAAACGGGAGATAATTTGCTCACTAATAAAAGACTAATCATATTTTAGGATATTTTTCCATTGTGTATTTTATTTAGCAGACTTATTTGTAGATTTGCTTCATATGACAGTGTGGAGGGTGTGCACAGCCTCATTATCTGCATGTCAGTTCCAGCTCAGCTTGCTCCTTCTCTATCCCTGGTTCCCAGCCTAGAAGAGACTTCTAGCAAATGTTTGTTGACTAAGTATTACCCTTCAAGCCCATGTCAGAACTGGGCTCCGTTTCTTGATTTCCCATCCCTCTCTCCCTTCCATCTCCTCTCTTGCTGGATAAGGTCTCTCCTGTGGCTCTACTTTTATATCATATTCTGCCTTGGATTATGTTTTCAGAGTAGCTATCTACTGTACTGAAGAGGTATTTGGGCAAAGCAGTTGTTGAAATCTCTTTAATCTCCACAGCAGTCAGTAGTTATTTGCATACATTAGGCATTTATATCTACTCAGCTGAGTGTGTTTAATGTCCAGAAATCAGATGCCACCTAAGAAACAGCTTCCTTAGGTGGAAGTTTAGCCCCTTCATCTCTCATTTCATTTTTAGTTTATGAAATTAACTTTTGTCTACTGTTCTTCAAACTAGTTCTTTGCCAAAGGAAAAAGCCGCCTAACTTTTCTCAGTTTACTAGTCCTCATCCCACCCACCTCCTTTCCTTCCATCCTGTGTTCTGCAGCCTTTCTTTGATTTTTCTTGATTTCACCTTTTATAATTTTGTTTTCATTTCTGACCCTCTCCCCATAACACACAAGACCCTTTAGATGAGTCCTAAATAAATATAGAAATAGACTTAATAAAGCATTAAATGCTTTTTAAAAAGAAAGTTTTGAGGTGTCATCCTCCATAGTTTTAAAAAAAAATTTTTTTTTGTTGGTGTCATTCTGTCACCTAAGGTATTTATCTTACCTAGAGGATCAAATGATCTGAGAAACATAAGACATTTTAGGAGGTGGCTTATTCTAATATCTGGTCACTACTTTTAAAATAGTGTTTACCATAAGGAATACTTTGTATTGAAAAGGATTTCAAATTCTGTATTATAGAATTACAATAGAATAAATATAACCATATAAGCCTTTATAATGAACCGTACTTAAACTGGAAGAGGTTAAAACCTTTGGCATATCCTTTTATAAAACAAAGAATTGCTTTTAAAAGAAATTATGCCTCCTTTATTTTTATGCATGTCTACATTTATATATTCCAGATTTGTTTAAAATGAGATGCAGGGGCAATCATAGTAATAGTTATAATGGTATTAAGCATTAGGTACTTCATATTGACTCACCATTGAGCAAAGGTCATTTGCTTTTTAAAGACATTTTGTGAAGTTCAGGCTTGATTTTGGAACCAAGGATTTGATATCCTTGCCTGTTTCAAGCATCATGTTGGATCTTTCCTCAAGAAAAAAAACTGTTACCAAGGGAGTGAGGCTTAGAAATAATTCTTGTATGCATTGTTTTATAGTTGAATTCAGCATGTTCTGCTGTGATCCCCTCCCCTTATAAAATGATAGAAAACATTGTCTTTTATTGTAGAAGCAAAATTGAAAACTATTATAAAGACAGTAAAGAATTTCAGTAATGCAGCTTTATGTGAGTAGAATCTCTTAGAGTACTAATTATTTGATTTTAAAATTGATTACCAGTTCAACTCAGTGTAGCTTTATCTTTTTTGGAAAGAATAGTTAAGGGGTATAAAAAAGAAGCAGTTCTTTTTTACTGCTATTTGTTTCGGTTTCTCTATAAAACATAAAATTTAGAGCATGAAAGAGTAATATTAATAAATATCATATTAAATTAACTTCTTTTTTGTTTGTTTTAGTGGTCCCAATCGAGGCCATTATATTGCAATAGTTAAGAGTCATGATTTTTGGTTGTTGTTTGATGACGACATTGTAGAAGTAAGTAGTTTCTTAATCTCTTATTTTTGAAAGTTGTATGCATATGTTGCTTTTCACTATTTTCTGATAGTTTCTCATTTAGATATGACTGGTGATGAATATGAGACAAATGTCTGGGTCTATAGATTGTAGTCTGATTCCTACTTACTCTGCAACGTCCAAGCCCAACAGTTGAGTGGTCACGTAACCTTTACACACGTGGAATAAAACAAAGGAAAGCTTTCAACAACAGACCTGACTTTAAAAAAAAAATAAAAATAAAAATAAGCCATGTAACATACATACAGTAAAGTATACAAATCTGAATTTGTGCATGTGTGTCCCCCTCGTCACACACACACAGCCACACAGACACACACATTTGTTAACTACTATCCAGGTCAAGATATAATTCATTTTCAACACCACAGCAGGCCCCCTTGTTCCTCCTTCTGGTCAGAACTTAAGCTTTCCTCACCTCTACCCTCCTGGAGCCTGCTATTTGGACTTTTATCATTAACTTTGCCTAGGCTTGAATATAAATGGACTCATACAGTATGATTTTGTTTGTGTCAGACTTTATTCACTGAATATATTTGTGAGGTGCATTCTTGTTGTCTGCAGTAATGGCAGTTCTTTTTTACTGCTTTGTCATTTTCTGCTGTACAAATATACCAAGTTAGAAATTTGACTTTTTGTCAGTTAATGACTATTGTGAATTAAAATGCATTGGTCATCTTTTACAAGCCTTTTGCTAGACATATACACTCATTTTCCTTGGGTATATGTTAGGTTGGACCACTAGAAGGTGCCTTTTTGTTTTTTTGGGAGACAGAGTCTTGTTATCTAGGCTGGAGTGCAAGGGTGCGATCTCGGCTCACCGCCACCTCCACCTCCTGGGTTCAAGTGAATCTCCTGCCTCAGCCTCCCGAGTAGCTGGGATTACAGGCATGCACCACTGTGCCTGGCTAATTTTGTATTTTTGGTAGAGACGGGCTTTCTCCACGTTGGTCAGGCTGGTCTCGAACTTCTAACCCCAGGTGATCCGCCAGCCTTGGCCTCCCACAGTGCTGGGATTACAGGTGTGAGTCACTGTGCCCAGCCTGGAAGTTGCCATTTTGTAGGTCCAAAATAGTTATTAGTGGTCTCATATAATTCATCCTATATCTAGAAGTAGAATTGGTGGATCAAAGGGTAGTTGTATGTTCAGCTTTAGAAGATAGGTATTTCTAAACATTTTTTCAGAGTACCCTGCCAGCTATGTATGAGAGTTCCGTTTTCCCCAAATACTTGGTATTATCAGTCTATTAAATATAAGCCATCTGACTGTACAGAGCTCATTTATGTACTAATGTTTACATTTTGCCTCACAGAAAATAGATGCACAGGCTATTGAAGAATTCTACGGGTTGACATCAGATATTTCAAAGAACTCTGAGTCTGGTTACATCCTTTTCTATCAGTCTCGGGACTGAGGGGGAACCGTGATGAAGAGATACTTTCTGCCTCATTTCTTCTCTGGTTATTTTGGAAAGGATCAAGCACTGATTTTTCAAGAAAAGAGAAATGCAGGAAGCTCAGGGGGCAGTAGCACACTTTGCACACGATAAAGCAAAGACGGATTGACAAGCTCTTCCGATCATGGTAGTTGATTTATTTGCTCAGGTATCATGCTGTCTGTACAGTTCCATTCAACAAGGAGGTGAAATCAGAGATACCAGCTCCTCTTGTAAAACAGCCTTCCAGTCATTGACACACGTTTTCTCTTTATTAATTGCACCAATAATGCTTTGAATTCCTTGGGAGTGCAGTAGAAAGAATCGGAATCTGTGCTGTATTGATAAGGAGATGATGTTGAACACACTGCATAAATTTGCCTGGTTCAGTGTGTATAGAAGCATATTCAGTGGTCTTTTCAAGAGTAAACCAGAAATACTTTTGGGCCCAACACTTGCAGTTGCCTTCCTGATGTAAAACCTAACATGCTAGATAATCCAGTGTCGGGAAGACAAAGATGTTTTGCTTCTCTGAAGAAGCTTATAATAATATACAGTATATGTATATGTCGGGAGCAATTGGTCAAACGTGGCTTTTTGTTTCCCCAAGGGGAAAGACTGGCTTTGTAATTATAATTTTTTCCTTATTTATTTTACTTAAAACTGGTAGAGTCTAAGTATTGTATGAAGTGCCCATGATTCTGTCAGTCCATTTGAACATATTTTTATTAGTTAATGTCAGTTTAAGTAGTCCTTTTGTTTGTTTCTATTTTTAAGGTGAATTTTAAATTCTATCTGAAATCAGTAAGATACCTTGAGAAAAACTGCAGTGAGAGGAGGTAAATATCCTTTTTCAGGAGGAACTGATATCTCTGGCTAAATATTTGTCCTTTTGTTATGGTTTCTAAATCAGTTATTTTCTTCAGCTTTAATTTCATAAAATTAAAAAACTATAAAAAAATTCCTGTAGTAGTTGGAATAATTAAAAATTCTGGTGCAGTGGTGGTATACCAATCTTTAGAATTCTTAAGTATTCTAATGTTTCAAGTTGAGGTCATGCTTGGGAAATCTTGTCATAGCATTTATGTTATTTTCAGATGTCATTTTTTACCCTGGAAAGAAGTAATAATGTTCATCATAACCCTAGCAGCCTGGATAGCGAGCTAAACCAAACCCTTTGAAGATTAAATTTTAATCAAGTAGACTAGGAATACAAAAAATAAGTCCTTCCTCCCCTTCCCCGCACCTTTACAAATCTTACTGGAAGGGTGTTCAGAAATTAAAATTTGTGTTTGCTAAGACTTCATTCTGTTGGGGGTTTTAAGAAGTAATATATGTAACATAAAATGTATGCAAACCATCGCAGTTTTTTTGGACGTTTTTCCATGCATCAGAAAGTTGTCTGACAGTAGTCGAATGTAACTTGCAGAGAATTATTGAAAATTATATTCAGAATAATAGCAATTCAGGCCTTGTTTATGTTCTTTATTAAATTCTTTTCAGGCAGTAAATTTAAAAAAAAAATTGTCATTTTCTAAAGTTCTTTTGCTAAAACTGTTGACTATGGAAAACAAACAACAAAAAGGAATTTTTAGTCTGCTGCTATTATTAACATTTATTATCTGTATCTTTTGGCTCAGGAAATGACTTCACCTATTTGTTCCATAAGCAGACCTTTAACAGGGTCACTTAGGTAATTGGGCTGCTTAAACACATGTGCTGGGAGAAAATTATAATATTTAGTATTTGTACTAAATATCAAAAGTATTTTGACAAGTTTCTTTTTAAGATAGTTTCTAAAGCCTTACCCTGGCTAGAGATATTTTGTACAAATTATATATAGCCAGCCTTATCTACCAACATGCCACAGAGAATCACAATCAACAATGTGGGGAAAGTCAGGGCAGTGAAAGTGGATGTGCTCTTTTTATTTTGAGGGCTTAAACCAAATTGTCTTGGAATTAAAGCTGTATTTCTGCAGCTTTCAGTACAGAGAAAAAGAGGAAAGTGAAGCTGTGTCAGTTTTAACATTAGCTATATCACAACATGTTTAAGAAAAGATAGATGAAGTCATTTGCATAAAGGTACAGCATTGAAATACTATGTTGTGTTTGTTTTTACATTTTTGCATTAAAGAAAAAACATGCAGTAAAAGCCAAGTTACATTTCATATTAAAGCAAGTTCTAGTATATGTGTTGAGTTCCTAGTAATCACATACTTACTCACATCTACATCATACTTCATAGTATGATTTGTCAGGGGAGGGACTGTGGGGTGACAGTTTTACATTTACTTTTTCTTCTTAATGCAGCTGGATCTAAGTAAAATGTTTTGAAGAAACTCAATATACTTTTAAAACATATAGGGTCAGGGATGGGGGGAAAATACAGGTATAGTAAGTAAGGAAAGTGACCCATGAAGAAAGCGTTGTGAGGTTGTATGTTGGTTGACTGTGATTAAAATGCAGGGCTGGTTTAAGTTGTTAATGGTGGCCGATTGCTATGTAACTATGTACATGATTATTGGGATGGCTGTCCCATATTTTGTATATTGGAATAAAAATTTCTATAAATTATTGTAACTAAAAGTAAATATTCTAAATTAAATCCCACTTCTTAAGTCACGTGGCTTCTGTCTTGGAAATTTTACCTTTAAAAGATTACTAAAGACAGGAACCAGGAGGCTTGGGAACAGGGAAAGAAGGAAATGTTGTATTATGTGGGTCTTGCGGCCTCTAACCATCAGTATAGGGTTTTTCTTTCCTTGATGGCAGTAGAAAGACCTCATTTTCATAACTACTCTTGATACTTTCTTTAAAAACACTTTTTATTAAAGATTCTATCATGAGGTATTTGACTGGGAGCTGGGAGGCTAAAGCGCTCATGTCCTGGCTCTTCAGTGAATTTAACTGTGTGACCTTGGGCAAGTCACTTAACCTCTCTGTGCTTCAGTCTCCCTGTCTTGTAAAATGGGAGTAATACCTACCTCACAGGGTTGTTGTGGGGATTAATTAGAGATAATGTCTGTAAAGCATTTAAGGTTCTTGAAGGAGGCGCTATATAAATATAAAATAATATCTATTAAAGTTGGTTTATTTGTGCCTGTGGGTTTTAAGTGTGTTTTTTCCTTTTTGCCTAAAATGTATTTACAGATTAGAAGTAGACACTTCGGAAATTGTGCTACTACTTTTGCCCAAGCTCCTACTTCTGTATCCAAAGAGATTTTCCCTAGGACAGAATTGCATGTGTGTAAAACAACATTCTACATGTGCCTGCATTTATTTAGCACATAGTAGCTTGTGTCATCTTTCTGTGATAGCATGTCTTTGAAAAGTTCAAAGTTTATATTTGAAAATTGAGAGTCATAGAATCTTAGAGGGTAAAACAGGTATATAATACCTTAAAGGTCACTGTTTCTCCTGTAGTAATTGCTCCTGTAAAATCTGTTTCACAAGTGGTCAGTCAGCCTGCACTTGAGTGCTGGAAGCCGGTTCCGTTACTGAGTAACTTGAATTGTTACTTACGTTGCCATTATTTTCAGTCCATCCTTCATTCTCCCAGTGTGCTTCTGATCTCAAGGCTGATCTTTGTATCAGGTGGCTTTCAGAGACTTCATCCTTCCTGGGAGCCCTATTCTGGAAGCACTGTTTTTCATTCATGTCTCTCAAAGAGTGTTCCTAGAACAAGCACAGTGACAGGTGAACTATACTGTCAGTTGGGACCTGCGATCGCATTCTCTTCTAAGCATCTGTATCACACACTTCTTACGGAACTTTTAGTAAATGAAATCCTCTATACCTGAAAGTTTTTCATGAACTATTGAAAACCTGAGAGTCCCTTACCACAAGCTTTTTTTCATGATTCCCTGTTACCAGTACCTGTGCCTGTTAACATGTCAAGGTTTTTCCCATCTCTCTTCATTCATGTGTTTTCTGTAATAACCATGTCTCTGTTCTGTCTGCAGAGCTACTGAAATAACCACCCACTGCTTTTGGGTGGTAGCCTGCTATGTGGTGGCCCCTGTACTCGGTATTTTACTTCTTTTAATGTTAATGTTGACCACATCTATGAGACAGTGACATCCTCATTTTACAAAAGAAGAATTTGCGGTTCTTTAGAGGTTAAGTACCTTTTTAGAGCCGCTCAGCTGGAAAGTAGCAGGTCCAGGTTTCAAGTAGGTATAACTCCAGTGTCCAAGCCCTTAACCATGGCTATCCTTACCAAAAGATTTTTTGTTGTGGTGGTGGTAAAATAACCTAAAAATTACTCTTTTAGTCATTTTTAAGCGTCCGATTAAGTGACAGTACATTTGTGATGTGCAAATACCACTGCCGTCCATTTCCAGAATTCTTTTCATTGTCCCAAACAGGAACTCTGTACCCATTAAATAGTCATTCCCCGTACTTCTTCCCTTCCCCGCGGCCTCTGTGAACCTGCATTCTGCTTTTTATCTTGATGAACTTGCTCTGGGTGCCTCATAGAGGTGGAAGAATCACTGTTTGCCCTCTTATACCTTCATCCATTCATGAACATTTGGGTTATTTATACCTTTTGGCAGTTGTGACTAACACTGCTGTGAACATTGGTGTGCGAGTATCTGTTTGAGCCCCAGATTTGGGGTTTTCTGGATATAGATCTAGGAATTGCTGAAGCATGTGGAATTCTATGTTGAACTTTTTGAGGAATAGCCATACTGTATTCCACAGCAGCTGTACCGTTTTGCATTTCCACCAGCAATGTACCAGTGTTCCAGTTTTTTTACATTCTTGCTATTATAAAAAAAATTCAGAAAATAATAAGCATTGGATATAGATAGTATCCTTTGATACATGGAAGTTGTAAATTTTTTAAATTTTGACGCAGTCGGTCTCTCTTCTTTTTCTTTCTCCTTCCCTTCCTTCCCTCCGTCCCTCCCTCCCCCTCCCTTCCTCTTTCTCCCTCCTTTTCTCCTTTACTCCCTTCGTCCCTCCCCTCCCCTCCCTCCCCCCCTCACTCCCTTCCTCTGCCTCCTTTCCTCCCTTCCTCTCTCCCCTCCCCCTTCCTTCCTTCCTCCCCTCCCCCCTTCCTCCCGTCCTCCCTTCCTGCCTTCCTCCCTCCCTTCCTCCCCAGGGCCCCGTTCCCACCCAGGCTGGAGTACAGTAGCACAATCACAGTGGCTCACTACAATCTCAAATTTCTGGGCTCAGGTGCTCCTCCTGCCTCAGCCTCTCAAGTACCTGGGATTATAGGCATGTGCCACCACACCTAGCTAATTTTTAAATATTTTGTAGCGGTGGGGGTCTCACTATGTTACGCAGGCTGCTCTTACCTCCTGGGCTCAAGCGGTCCTCCCACTTCAGCCTCCGAAAGTGCTGGGATTACAGGTGTGATCCTCCTCACCTGGCCTAATTTTTCTTTTGTTGTCTTTGCTTTTGGTATATCTAAGAAAGCATCACCAAATCCAATGTCATGAAACTTTTGCCCTGTGTTTTCTTCTAAGCGTATTATTTTAGCTCTTACATTTAGGTCTTTGATCCATTTTGAGTTAATTTTAGTATGTGATGTAAGGGTCAATTTCATTCTTTTGCATGTTGGTACCCGCTGTTCCCAGCACCACTTACTGAAAAGACTCCTTTTCCCAATGAATGAGGTACCAAAATCAGTTGGCCATGTATGCTAGAGTTTATTTCAGGACTCTCTTTTGTCCCATTTGTCTGTTTATCTGACCTTAGCCAGTACCACACTGTTTTGATTAATGTAGCTTTATAGTAAGTTTTGAAGTAAGGAAGTATGAGTCTTCCAACTTTGTTCTTTTTCAAGATCATTTTGGCTACTTAATTCCCTTCGAAGTTTCATGCGAATCTTAGGTTTTTCTGTTTATGCAAAAATTGTCAATGGGATTTTCAAAGATTACATTTAATCTTTAGATTGCTTTGGGTAGTGTTTGACAATAGATTAAATTCTATGCCTATAATCCCAGGTACTTGAGAGGAAGACTAAATTGACTTAACAATTTTAAGTCTAATCTGTGAACACTGATGTCTTTCCATTTATTTAGGTCTTTAAGTTCTTTAAACAACGTTTTGTTGTTTTTATTGTATAGGTCTGTTGAGTATTTTATTATTGATCTATTATAAATGGGGTTATTTTCTTTAATTTCCTCTTAGGATTGTTCATTGTATATAGAAATGCAACTGATACTTGCTTGTTGGTTTTGTGTCCTACAACTTTGCTGAATAATTTGCTTTATTAGTTTTTTTTTTTTGGTGTGGAATCTTTAAGGTTTTCTACCTATAAGATCATGCCATTTGCTAACAGATAATTCTTTGTTTTCAAAATTTTTTTTTAATTTTTTTTTTTTTTTTTTTTTTTTTGAGGTGGAGTCTCACTCTGTCGCTCAGGCTGGAGTGCAGTGGCATGATCTCAGCTCGCTGCAACCTTCACCTCCCAGGTTCAAGCGATTCTCCTGCCTCAGCCTCCCGAGTAACTGGGACTACAGACGCTTGCCACCACACCCGTCTAATTTTTGTATTTTTAGTAGAGATGGGGTTTCACCATATTGGCCAGGCTGGTCTCAAACTCCTGACCTCAGGTGATCCACCCGCCTTAGCCTCCCAAAGTGCTGGGATTGCAGACGTGAGCCACCGCGCCTGGCCTGTTTTCAAATTTGGATGACTTTTATTTACTTGTTTTGCCTAATTGCTCTAGCTAGAACTTTCAATATTACATTGAATAGAAGTGGTGGAAGTAGGCATTCTTGCCTTGTTCTTTTAGAGGAGCAGCTTTTAGTCTTTTACCCTAGTACGATACTATCTGTGGGTATTTAATATATGGCCTTTATCACGTTTCTATTTCAATTTGGGTGTGGCTTTTTTAAATCAAGGGTATTGAATTTTGTCAAATTTTCTGTATCAATTGAGATGATCATGTGTTTTCTTACTGTATCAGTGTGATATATTATGCTGTTTCTCATATGTGAAACTATCCTTGTATTCCAGGGATAAATCCACTTGGTTATTGTGCATAATACTTTTAGTATGCTCCTGAATTCAGCTTGCTAGTATTTTTTTCCATCCCTATTGATCAGAGACTTTGGTCTGTAATTTTTATTTCTTGTAGCGTCTTTGCCCGGCTTTGGTGTCTGGGTAATGCTGGTGTCATAGAATGAGTTAGGAAATGTTCCACCTTCTTCAACGTTTTGAAAGAGTTTGAGACTATCCAAAGATTTTTACCAATAACCAGTACTTACATCCTTACTGTAAGTCATTCGTAAGAAACTTGAAGGCCTAGTTTTTGCCCCTGAGGAATTTGTCATCTGAGAATGAATCAAAGGAAACTGAGGAAAATCAGCTGTATAAATGGACATTTATACCACTCTGCAGGGTAGGTAGAGGAATGCAGGGCAGGAAAGTATTGGTGAAATCGCAGGGATGCAGTCAGATTGCCAGGCCCAAAACGGGAATCTGGGAGTCAAAAACAGTCCAAGGGGCTGGAAATACTAGATATAATAGGAATTAGGTATGATAGGAATTTAAGAAGATTAACTTACGATACTGTTGGGTAATAGAATTTCTAAGACTGCATCAAATTAATTTTTCCCCTTTCCTTTCCCGAAGGAAAGGCCCTAAATTACTCTTGAGGAATTCTCAGGCAGCCACTGTAGAGCACCGACTCCTGAGAAAAAGATTGTA
The DNA here is from genome assembly GCF_007565055.1 of Rhinopithecus roxellana. Lineage (NCBI taxonomy): Eukaryota > Metazoa > Chordata > Mammalia > Primates > Cercopithecidae > Rhinopithecus > Rhinopithecus roxellana. Next base: position 69,985,359 of record NC_044566.1, on the reverse strand, counting down.
CTCTATTTTATATCATGTACATCTGTTATAACGCATCTAATTACTGGATCCTTCAAAAAGCACCTGTTCTGGCCAGGCGTGGTGGCCCATGCCTGTATTCCCAGCATTTTGGGAGGCCAAGGCAAGAGGATTGCTTAAGCCCAGGAGTTCGAAACCAGCCTGGGCGACATAAAATTATATTTTGTACTCTCTACAAAAATACAAAAAATTAGCCAGGCATGGTGGTGTGCGCCTGTCGTCTCAGCTACTTGGAGACTTGAACCCAGGAGGTTGAGACTGTAGTGAGCTGTGATCACACCACTGCAACCCAGCTTGGGCTACAGAGTGAGACCCTATTTCCAAAAACAAAAACCTGTTCTCGACAATTTGCCATATAATTAAACTGTGATGTAACACATAACTGAGAAAAGCTCATACCTGCTGCTTGTTTTCTATTAGCCAAACTGTCTTAAGTAGTTCCGCTATACTGATTTGATCAAATCTGGATGATTAGTAGAATGTTTTGATTCCTGAGATCGATCCCTGAAGATTTTAATCCACTGTAGATGAGAAAACTAGTTTTCAGAAGTTCCCCGGTGATTCTGACCAGCTGGGTTTGGGTGATTAGAACTCCCTGGGATGCAGTTCGTCTGGAGTTCTCTAGCGTATTTCTGTAAGGTCTCTGCCAGGCCAGAGTTGATCTGACATGGGGAGAGTTGTCAGAAAACCAAATCATTTTAGGATTGCTCAGGGAAAACTTACACGGTTGGTAGCACTTGGTTTCTCATACAGTGTTTGAAGGGCTGCTGTCTGGGGGATGTTTTGCTTCTAGAGTTGAATTGGCACTGCATTGAAAAGGACAGAGAGCCACATCCTGAGTACAAGGAAGAGCTTTCTGGTTGTTCAGCAGGGAGAGGAACTGACATACTAAGAAATAAAGTATCAAACATACCTCATTAGGCTGTTCGTAGGTGGGGTTCTTAACACTGGCTGGAACAAACTTGTCCAACCCATGGCCCATGGACTGCAGGCAGCATGTGGCCCAACACAAATTCGTCAACTTTCTGAAAACATGAGATTTATACATGAACCTTTTAAAAAAATTTTAGCTCATCAGCTATTGTTAGTGTATTTTATGTGTGACCCAAGACAATCCTTCCAGTGTGGCCCAGGGACACCAAAATATTGGACACCCCTGGGCTAGAGCGTTGTGCAGGATAACCTTAAGCTTCTTCCCAGTTGAGGCAACTAAAACTGGGGGACTTAGCCAAGGTCACTGGTAAATGGCCAAGCTGGTGTCTGGGCCCGTGTGTGTGTGTGTGTGTGTGTGTGTGTGTATATATATATATATATATTTTTTTTTTTTTCCCCGAGACGGGGTCTTGCTCTGTGTCACCCAGGTTGGAATACAGTGGCACGATCTCGGCTCACTGCAACCTCCGCCTGCCGGGTTCAAGCAATTCTCCTGCCTCAGCCTCCCCAGTAGCTGGGATTATAGGCCCCTGGCTCATTTTTGTATTTTTAGTAGAGACGGGGTTTTGCCATGTTGGCCAGTCTGGTCTTGAACTCCTGACCACATGATCCACCTGCCTGGGCCTCCCAAAATGCTGGGATTACAGGCGTGAGCCACCGTGCCTGGCCTGGGCCCATATTTTCTATTCCAGGGCTCATATTTAGTTCTGCATCACGCTGTCCTTTGTCCTTTAAAATAGCTGGACCTAGAGTGCTGTAACACACCATAGGGAGAATTCACATTTTTATTGGTCATCAGGACAGGAAGCATCCCATCACCAGTTCCCGACTAGAACAGAGGTGGGTTGAACAAAACAGCCTGAAGATTAATTTAGAGTGGCAGTCAAGTTTATATCAACTTCAGTTTGAGCAGGTGGGGTGGTATCAAAGTGACATTATTGCTGTTGGGTAAGTCTATGCTGCATTAATAAAACACTTCCCACCATCTCTCAAAACACCTTCCTTCGACGATTCAGGTTAGATTGAGGAACCTCTGAATCGTGACCAGCTTGATAGAAGACTTACATTAAAAAGTGACTGAGATGGTCTATGCACCTTGCATGACTGTGCTGTCTTTAATCCTCTCGCCATCAATCCTTGAAGTGCACATTGGGTGATTCGTAAGCAAGATGACAGAGAATAAAATCGAATTTTCATACCACTGTATTCGCCATGTCATTACAAAGTCTTCATCCACTGTCAGGCCCAGAAACAAGACAGTAATATACTGTCTGCACAGTTTGAGATGACAAATGCAATGATTGTGTTGTTTTTAAACTAGTTGCTGGAACCTTTTTTTTTTTTTTCCTGGTAGCTTTTTTCTTCAGTTAGAAACCATTTTCCAAACAATATTCTTAGGCTACAAAAATGAATATTTTTGTGAGTGGACTTTTACTGGATGCTAGTTATTTATAACCTATTGAAGTTTTACATTTAAGAAGAAAAAATGATAGAACGGTGAGGAAAGTAGACATAAAATTTCATGTCAATGGAATAGATTTTTATTCCATTAGATATAATAGATTATTATTCCATTAGATGTAATGGAAACCTCAGAAAACAGCTACAGGTAAGCATCTGACTTATTTTCCCAATATTACATATGTTTATCATTCCCTAAATCAGCAGTTGTTGCATTTTGATTAAATTGGTTTGTTGAACAGATGTATTTTTTAATTTTCTGCAAAAAAATTCCTAATCATGAACACAAAGTAGGGGCATCGCAGTGTCTGGATTTCTGCACATTATTTATACTCTGTATTTTACTACATGTTAAACTATTGATTAGAACGGATTTGAAATTACATTAATTTACCTTACTGCATGTGAAGTTGCAAATCGAGATGAGGTTTAGGATCCTGTGCCACAGTGTGCAGGGGTGGGGAGATGTGTACTTGTAAAAGATACGCCTGGGTGCGGAGCAGGGTTTGGAAGGTGACAAGCCTTAGCCATGGAAGGGAATCCTAGGGGGGGATCCCTAGGCTTCCCTAACTTGCACAGCTAGGTAGATGGAAAAGGCTTTTGCTGAGAATCCAGGAAGAGAACCAGCTTTGGGGGCATGAGTGTTTCATGGTACGGATGTACCACAGCTTACCAGCATTCGCTTTTAATAAACTGACGTTGCCTAGCAGTTTTGGGAGCTGTAATGGAAGGAGAATAATTGGAATTCCCATGCCCAGGGTATACCTATTAGCCTGTCCCACATCCCATGTGTGCAAAACTTAGTTATGAGGATTTGAGATTAGATAGAGTTGAAATGGCTATTAGGATTCTTAATTAGACTGTTTTTGGTGTGCTCACAAACTGTGTTATAAAGTCTACAGTGATTCTGAGGCATTTGATACCTGGGGACACACTGGTAAAACCAAACTAACAGCCTCATGTTGAAGAGTGCTGGTGGGTGGCTACTGAAGATTTCTGCCAGAAACTAGTTGCGTCTGTATCATTTGATCTAGCATAAACCATTTCCTTTTCTATGGAAAGACACATCTTAAAGACCCTTGAAAGGGTAAGGACAAGAAGAAGAAAATGCATTTGCTGGGCAATTTGCACATTTGGAGAGTTTTGTGAAGTGAACTGACTGCTAGATAGGTAAAAGCTAGCCTAATCGCAAATGGAATTGACCCAGGACCTGGATGTTGCTATCTGTGATAGATGCAGATGTTTCAGGCAAACAGGAGGTAGGATGACTCGAGTGCAGCCTTTCAGCCTTCTCTGGTGTGATAGCCCCTTGGGGTTAGGTTTGCTACCAGGCTAAGGGAATTCTGTCATCAGAGTTATCTGTGGCAGTGTCACTTTCTCTGATACAGGTCTGTTGGCATTCTTCCCAGCACCAATCTAGATCTGGACTGGTAATCACTTGTTGACCATAAGGTGTTTTTATTATTATTGTTATTATTATTGCTGTTCTGTTTTTGAGGCAGAGTGTCACTCTGTCGCCCAGGCTGGACTGCAGTGGCACAATCATGGCTCATTGCAGCCTTGACCTTCAGGGCTCAAGCAATTCTCCCACCTTAGCCTCCTGAGTAGCTAGGACTACAGGCACCCGCCACCATACCCGGTTAATTATTTTATTTTTTTGTAGAGACAGGGTCTCACTTTGTTGCCCAGGCTGGTCTTGAACTCCCGGGCTCAGCAATCCGCCTGCCTCGGCCTCCCAAAGTGCTGGGATTACAGGCGTGAGCCACCGCGCCTGGCTGATCATGTTTATTGCCATCCCCTTTGTTGATTTAGTTTTTTTTTTTTTTTTCCCCTTAGAGACAGGGACTTGCTCTGTCACCCAGGCTGCAGTGCAGTGGTGTGATCATGGTTCACTGCAACCTCAAATTCCTAAGCTCAAGTGATCGTCCTGTCTCTCAGCCTCCTGAGTAGCTGGAACTACAGACATGCCATGATGCCCGGCTAATTTTTAAATTTTTTTGTAGAGATGAGGTCTTGCTATGTTGCCCCGACGGGTCTCAAACTCCTGGCCTCAAGGGATCCTTCGGTCACAGCCTCCCAAAGCGCTGGGATTACAGGTATGAGCCACTGTGCTGGGCCATGCCTTCTCCTTTGTATGTTGAGCTAAGCATACACACTTTAAGTAGGCAGTGAGCCAGCTCTTCACAGCCTCATGACCTTGAACAAGTTGCATAGCCCTCCCAAGCCCACGTTTCCCATTTGTAAAATGGCTAAAGTAATAACACCATCTTGTAAGATGTGAAACTCAACTGAGAAACTTAACATCACACAGTTCATGGCAATAGTTCCCCAAATAGTGTCATCTAGAGACATGCTAAAACCCAGCTCTAATCTCCCACATATTTATTGAACACGTGTTATGTGAAGAGCATCGTATCTGTTGTTGCAAGGAATGTAAAGGTGCCTAAGGCAATTTCCATTCTCATGGAGCTTTCCAATGCAGAAGAGGAGTTTTTGTTGTTAAAGGCTGACAAAATCGGTACAATGTCCTTTGGGTTCAGAGAAAGGAGTTACCAGAGGCAGCCTGCTGTGGTTAAGAGTGCAGGTTCTAGAGGCAGGCCATCCTCACGCCCCAGCCCCACTCCGGGTGTTACCCTGGGCACCCGTGCCTCAGTGTCCCTATCTATGAAATGGCGTTATGGATGCTTGCTTAGCTCAGTGTTAGGATTCCGTGAGTGAGCATTTAATTGAAAGTGCTCTGTAAATGGTAGTAATTATCTGTTTATTCAGCACGTATTTATTGAGTGCCTACTGCATTCAGTTACCAAGAAAGTTGAGTGAGATTTTGTATGTGCAGTTTGGTGAAGGAAACACAAATCAGTAATGAGTTGCAGGGATACAGATTGTTGAGAGCCATAATGGGAGCATAAATAAGAGGATGCATCCAGCGTGGGCAACAGAGCAAGACTCCGTCTCAAAAAAAAAAAAAAAAAAAAAAAAGATGATGCAGGAACACCGGGAAAATGCATCTAAATCAGATTGCTGGGCGGAAAAGGCCTCAAGGGAAATAGCACATGAACCGAGCTTCCAAGAAGTCAGAGTTATTTAGTTCAAAGAGAGGGTGGAGGCGGGCGGCATTCAGAGTTTCGAGAAAACTCCACGAGAAGGCATGGTGGCACACAGAAGCATCACACGGCCGGGAAGTACAGGTTTCCTGTGGCTACAGTACACTAGGCAGCATGAGGCGAGAAAAGGAGGATTCTAATCCCCAAGGGCCCTTTTTATCCAGGTAAGGAGTCTGGATTTTCCTAAAATGGACATAGGGAACTCTTGAGGAATGTTAATGACTGATTTCTCAGAATGACATTTTGGTAAGGTCATTTCAGTGGCAGCAGAGGAGGTAGATTGGAGAGGAGAGACCGACTGGAAGAGAAAGACCCCTGAGAAGGTAGTAGGAATCCCATTGAGAAGGGACAGGAGCCTGGACAAGGTGAAGGCACTGGGGATGGAGGTTTGGGACTACAGGTACTGAGGGCAATCTAGGACATGGTGGAGAGTTTGCCATGGAAGTAAGCAGGAGGGAGTCTGCTCTTAGCACAAAAGTTGATGTTCTGCAGGGCTCTGTTCTACGCAGTTTGCTGTCTTTAGACTCTTCTGAAACAACCTTGTCTACTCCCATGGCTTCAGTTATCTTCGGATGACAGTGCCTACCAAACCTTTATTTCTAGCCCAGATTTCCCAGGTCCCAGGCCTGTATCTCCAGCCGTGTCCCCTGGCAGTTTTACCCAGTTATGACACAGACACCCCAGACTCAACTTGCTCTACCCACTTCCTGCCCCAACACTGACCTTCCTGCAGCTTCCTTCACCCTGCATGGTACCATCATCCACCCATGTGCACTTGCCATTGGCTGGAAAGCTTCCTCCAGTCCTTCATCTTCCTCCTGCACAGACCTTCAGACATTCAGCAAGTTCTGTTAGTAGGACTGGCTCTGCAAACTCTCCTGAACCTGTCTTACCTCTCATCCATTGCTTGGGCGAGGCTAGTCACCTGGGCCTCCTGCTCAGCCTTTCTGCCTGCAGGCTTGGCCTATGCAAACACATTCCCTGACAGTGAAATTTGAGGGCTCTTTTTAAAGTGTTCACATTTAGTGAATAGATGCTGAAAGAACTCTCTGGCTTAAGACACTACAGTGATTCCATGTTCCTCTAGGCAAAATCCATTTTCTTTAACCAGGTCCCTGAGAGCTCAGTTCCTAAACACCTCTGTCACTCTGTTTCTCTGTCTCTCTCTGTCTCGTCTCTCACACACATACCCTCACCTTCTTCACAATCCGGGCGTCCCAGACTCAGTCCCTGGAATGCACTGTGCAGTGAGCCCTCTCCCTGCTAAACCATGTGCACGTGCCATTTCTCCCGCCTGGAACACTCCCACCCCACCCCAACTTCTTACTTTGAAAACCCAGCCAGGCCGGGCGCGGTGGCTCAAGCCTGTAATCCCAGCACTTTGGGAGGCCAAGGTGGGCGGATCACAAGGTCAGGAGATCGAGACCATCCTGGCTAACACGGTGAAACCCCGTCTCTACTAAAAATACAAGAAAATTAGCCGGGTGTGGTGGTGGCGCCTGTAGTCCCAGCTACTCGGGAGGCTGAGGCAGGAGAATGGCCTGAACCCGGGGGGGCGGAGCTTGCAGTGAGCCGAGATCGCGCCACTCACTCCAGTCTGGGGCACAGAGCAAGACTCTGTCTCAAAAAAAAAAAAAAAAAAAAAACACCCAGCCATCCTTCAGGTTTCAGCTTATGTCGCCACCTCAGGAAGTCTTTCCCGATTCCCTCCTGAGTGTTTCCTTGGCCCCATCTCTTCCTCCGTCACAGCACCTCCACACTGAGATGTGACTGCCTGCTGACCCGGCTGCCAGCTCAAGGCCCCACACCACCACCAGCAGACAGCCTCCCTACCTCGGTGGATTCCACATTGTGAGGGCAGGGCTGTAAGCGATGTGTGCATCCTGTCTGCATGTGTCTAAGGAACAGCAAATGAATACATGAACGAGTGGGTAACTGGACTTCCTCATTTCTGGCTTGGGTGACCGGTTAATAGCACCTGCGCTTAGAGAACAGGGGACGATGAATTCCTGTTGGGGAATGGTAATGTTCGATCTTGAACTTGCTGAGCTCCTGCTGGACTGAGTCCCTGGAAGGCAATGTGCGTGAGCCCTCTCCCCACTAAACATGTGCGCGTGTCATTTCTCCTGCCTGGAGCACTCGCACCCCACCCCAACGTCTTCGTTTCAAAACGCAGCCATCCTTCGGGGTTCAGCTTATGTCTCAAGCTTCAGCTTATCTCCTGCTGGAGATACCCAGCAGGTGGTTAGACATGTGGAGCAAGAACTCAGGGAGGGCAGCGCTACCCATGGGCTTGGGAGTCATCAGTGTGGCATTGCTATTTGAAACCATTAATTTAGAAGAGGAAGTGTGTGTAGGTTAAGAGGGCCCTGATGGTGTTCTGGGGAACACGGAGGAGGTGCAAGTAGGAAACCCACAAGGCAGACAGGAAAGGCAGCAGGGAGAGACCTGGAAGAGAGAGCAGCCCACAGGGTCAGATGCTGGACAGCCACGCACGATAACGATAAAAACATGTCCCTTGGGTTTGACGATGAGGTCACAGTTGATCTGGGGGTGGGGGTGCGAAGTGCAAGCTAGATGGCAGAGACGTGACTGCGTGGGCAAGAGGAAGTGGAGGGCTGGGCTGACCACTCCTTCCAGGAGCTGCCTGGGGAGGTGAGGAGGGAGCAAGTGAAGGGAGGGAAGGCAGGGAGATGCAGCCCTTTGCACATTCCATGTTTGTGGGGTCTGGTATTTAAATTTTATTTTACAGTCCCTGTTATTGCTTTTTCTCCCTGGTGTGGTAGAAACGTCTCATTAGAGATAATTTAGAACACACAAGATACAAAGAAAAAAAATGCAACTGTAATTAACACAACTCAGCCAGCCAGTGCTGACATGTTGGTAAATTTCCCTCGAGTGTGTGTGTGTGTGTGGGTGTCCCCAGCCCTCCGTCCTGATGAAAGGACCAGACCCTGTGACATGTGCATAGAAAGGGCTCAAACCCATCCCACTCTGGGGAGGTCTGGCACCACTGTCAGCACCTCCCTCTTCTGCACACGTTACCTCTGCGGATTCTTGCTGGTTGATGATGAGGTGATGAGGTTTCCTCCTAATCACTTTTTTTTTTCTTTTTCAGATTTTCTAAATTTGCTGCCTTTTAAAAATCACTTTTGAGTGGAGGAAATGCAAGACTTCTTACTTGCATTCCTTCCATCTGTCCTGTGTGTTCCAGCCACGTAGCAGTGAGCCACTCTCTCCTAATCAGCTCAAGGAAGCCCTCTGACTCCCAAAGCCACTGTGCTTTTTTTCCTCATACATGGAGGGTTGCTCGAGGAGAATACATTAAGTAAATGCATGACTATATCCCCGTGTCATTAGAATCCATCTTAATGGGTGTATGATTTTCCATACATTGGATGTTTATTTGGTGGACGTATGAGTCCATTTTCTATTCCTGATAATGCCTGAAAGGGGTAATTTGTAAGAAATGAAATTTGTTTCTTGCGGGTCTGGAGGCTGGGAACTCCAAGGTCAAGGGGGTACCTCTGGTGAGAACCTTCTTGCTGGCAGGGACTCTGAGGTCCTGAGGCGGTAGAGGGCACCACCTGGTGAGGGGCACTTCCTTGGTGGGGGGCTGTGCGTGCTCACATCCTAGCTCAGGTCGCTCTTCCTCTTCTTATCAAGCCACCAGTCCCACTGCTGTGGTAACCCATTAACCCATTAACCCATGAATGGATTAACCCTTTCATGAGGGCAGAGCTCTCATGGTCTGATCACCTCTTAAAAGGCCCCACCTCTCAATACTACCACATTGGGGAGTAACTTGCAACCTGAATTTTGGAGGGGAAAATGTATAAACCATAGCCAAGGGCTATGGCCTATTCCATATACATCCATATATATATATATATATATATATGATGGATATATATATATGTGTGTGTGTATACCCATCACCCGTGCGGTATACACTGCACCATATTTGCAGTCTTTTATCCCTCACCCCCCTCCCACTTTTCCCCACAAGTCCCCAAAGTCCATTGTATCATTCTTACGCCTCTGTGTCCTCATAGCTTAGCTCCCACATATCAGTGATAACACAACATTTGGTTTTCCATTCCTGAGTTACTTCACTTAGAGTAATAGTCTCCAATCTCATCCATATATATATATCCATATATATATATCCATATATATATCCATATATATATATCCATATATATATATCCATATATATATATATCCATATATATATATCCATATATATATATATCCATATATATATATATCCATATATATATATATATGAGATGGAATACTACTTAGGCATAAAAAGGAATGAATTAACAGCATTTGCAGTGACCTGGATGAGATTGGAGACTATTACTCTAAGTGAAGTAACTCAGGAATGGAAAACCAAATGTCCTATGTTCTCACTGATATGTGGGAGCTAAGCTATGAGGACGCAAAGGCATAAGAATGACACAGTGGACTATGGGGACTTTGGGGGAAGGGTGAGAGGGAGGCAAGGGATAAAAGACTACAAATATGGTGCAGTGTATACTGCTTAGGTGATGGGTGCACCAAAATCTCACAAATCACCACTAAAGAACTTACTCATGTAATCAAATACCACCTGTACCCCAATAACTTATGGAAAAATAAAAAATATTTAAAAGAAAAAAATTAAAGCATGATGATTCATAGGACATCTAGACTGCATCTTGAAATTAGGAACTGGGATTGTGAACAGAAATCATTTTTCCACATAATATTGCTGCCTGAAAAACTAAAATTTAATGGTGTATAACCATTTTACTATGTTCATAAATTTTCTGGTTCAAGACACAGCAGGAACAGCTTGCCTCTGCTCCCCAGTATCCATGGCCCTGAGTAAGAAGACTTGAAGGCTGGGAACAGCTGATAGCTAGGGTCCAGGTCATCTGAAGGTTGATGTGGACTGTCAGCTGGGATCTCGTCTGAGCTGTTGGCTAGACTACCTATACCTGTGGTCTCACACATACCTCTCTATGTGATCTGTCCACATGGGATAACTTGGGCTTCCTCACAGTATGGCGGCTGGAATCCTGCTCGAGCAAGGCAGAAACGCAAGGCACTTTTATGATCTCCCCTCCGAAGTCACAGAGCATTACATCTATCACAGTAGGTTGGTCAAGGCAGCCCCAAAGTTCTGCCCAGACCCAAGGGAAGTGGACAAGTAATGCCATGACATGGTGGAAGGGATGTCAGGGTCACTGCAAGAACAGGTGGCCTGGAAGAAAGATTGCTGCTGCCACACTCAGTGCCACATTTCTTCTCTGGTTGACCTCGTGGAGGAGACCTGTCATCTAAAGAGCACGTGAGGATATTTATTTAGTAAAAGCTTTTCGGGCATATCTATTACAGAAAAGGCCAGGACAGAATGCACTGAGGAAAGAAGTAAACACCGGGGAAGGGATTCCAGGCTCTGGAGGTGCCACCAGTCAAAGGTGTTGGGAGCAGGTTTAGATGCTGGCCTTGGTCATATTGCGTAAGGATGTTTCACAGTCACATGCCATGATTCTACCTGCAGGTAAGTGTCTCTGGGTCTGATGCTGCAATGGGCACAGAAAATAGAAGCAGGGAAAGGGTGTAGTAAGCAACACACACACACACACATACATGCACGCATGCACAAGTGAGCACTGCAACTTTTCTAGACAGAACTCTGGGTTCTAGACAGAAAGCCCTTGCCTGTGGCTCTCACCATCAGCTCCTGAATGTGCGCCCAGCAGGTTAGGGATGCATGAGAGTCAGTAAAGAAAGTATGGTTTGGAAGCAGTATCTGTCATCTTTTGGTGTCAAAGTATTAAATAGAATCAGCCAACATATTAGTTGCTGAAGTTACAAATCAGTGCATTACCAAAGAGACATGGATGTAGTGCTCCAGTAAAATCTTTTTAACTTAAGATATAAAAGGCTGGGTGTGGTGGCTCACGCTTGTAATCCCAGCACTTTGGGAGGCTGAGGTGGGCAGCTCACGAGGTCAGGAGTTTGAGACCAGCTTGGACAACACAGTGAAATGCCGTCTCTATGAAAAATACAAAAATGAGCCAGGCATGGTGGTGGGCGCCTGTAATCCCAGCTACTCTGGAGGCTGAAGCAAGAGAATTGCTTGAACCCGGGAGGCGGAGGTTGCAGTGAGCCGAGATCGCACCACTGCACTCCAGGCTGGGCGGCAGAGGAGACTTTGTCTCAAAAAAAAAAAAAAAAAAAAAAAAAAAAAAAAAAGATATAAAAGAGAGAAACCAAGCACATGGGTAGATATTTGAAAATAAATCAGAATTATCCATGAGCCTTCTATTGTGTTTAAAAGAAAAAAAAAAGTCAGCTTCCTTGAAAAACAGTGTCATATTCAGGGCAGATATTTAAAAGAAGAAGGCCATTCATTCATTGACTCATTGAATACATATTTGTTGGGCACCTAATTTGTGCTCAGCATTATTGCAGGCAGTAAGGAAGGGAATGAGATACCTGCCCTCGTGGAACTGACCTACTGGGGCAAATGACAACTTTACCAGGTGGTGTGGTAGGTATGAAGGGAGCGAACAAGGCCACGTGCTAGGATGGCCATGCTGGGGAGGTCTGCTATAGACTGGGTGGCCAGGGAAGGCCTTCCTGAAGAGGCAACCCTTGGCTGGGGCTTGCAGGATGAGAAGGCGTGGGTGTGCAGGAGCTGGGCAGGGATTGTCCTGGGTACAGGGGTGCAAATGCACAAGCCCTGAGGTGGGAATGAGTTGGAGGTGGAGAAGCCCTGAGGTGGGAATGAGTTGGAGGTGGAGAAGCCCTGAGGTGGGAATGAGTTGGAGGTGGAGAAGCCCTGAGGTGGGAATGAGTTGGAGGTGGAGAAGCCCTGAGGTGGGAATGAGTTGGAGGTGGAGAAGCCCTGAGGTGGGAATGAGTTGGAGGTGGAGAAGCCCTGAGGTGGGAATGAGTTGGAGGTGGAGAATGCGGCGGGGACTGCTTCATTGGGAATCCCAAACACGAGCCGCTTTGCTTCTGAGACTTCAACATCGCGAGTTTTTTCTCAAATGCAAAATTGAATAGTCATTGGGTGAGTTTGTTTTTTAAGTGACTTAAAAATTATTACATCTGTTTTGTGTGCACACCACAGAAAATTTGATGAAAGGAGTGAAAGAGGAAATCAAACAGCTAGCCAGTTGTTCTAATGTCATTCATCAAATAAAACCTCCCCCCATGGGTGTGAAATGCCATCTCTGTCATAGTGAAATCCCATATGCACTTGTAATGACCAGGCTCTCTCTTCAGTTTGTTTGTTTGTTTTTGTTTTTGTTTTTGTTTTTTTGTTAGATGGTGTTTCACTCTTGTTGCTCAGGTTGGAGTGCAATGGCGCGATCTCAGCTTACCGCAACCTTCACCTCCCGGATTCAAGTGATTCTCCTGCCTCAGCCTCCTGAGTAGCTGAGATTGCAGGCATGCACCACCATGCCTGGCTAATTTTGTATTTTTTTTAGTAGAGACGGGGTTTCCCCATGTTGGTCAGGCTAGTCTCCCAACCTCAGCTGATCTGCCCACCTAGGCCTCCCAAGGTGCTGGGATTACAAGCGTGAGCCACCGCGCCCAGCCCTCTCTTCCGTTTTATCGGTCTGTCTGGTCCTGTTCTTGGGACGATACTATTTTATCCACTGTGATCTTTCATGTCTTAACTACATCTTATTGAAAAGTAATAAGGATGACTATGTAGGCATGTTGAGTGTTTTCTTGGATTACTGATATTACGTTTCAGAAGGGAGTATATTTAGGCACTGATTTGTTGTTGTTGTTGTTGTTGTTGTTGTTGTTGTTGTTGTTGTTATGGAACACTAGTAGCATCCTGGAGAACATACATGTTTGTTAGATTCCAGTTTGGGAAGCACTAAACTTGTACTGTCTTGCTTCCAAAATACGAGAAGGCCTGGGGTTGACCCTGGAGGAACTCAGATTCACAGAGCATTTACTGACCACCCACCATGTGCCAGGCATCCTGCCAGATGCTTTCGAGTGCATCGTCTCACTTAACCCTTCCTCCAGAGGTTAAGGGACTGTGTTACAGCGAGCGCCCAACATGTACCAAGTGACATGCTACGTGCTGGGGATGGGAAGTTACTTCTACGTGTGTTCTATCTTCTGGTCAAATTGGACTGCTTGATGTATCCCCAAATAATCAGAATAATAGCATATTGATGGAGCGCTTTCTGTATGCCAGGAATGAGGATCGTCACTGAACGTGAATGATCTGGTCTTACCCTCACAACAACAGTGCGCGCTCTCGCGGGAACACCTTAACTCCAGGCTTTCATAAGCGGTATAGAGGAAAGGGCCTGCACCTTGCAGTTAGACAGAATCGGTTCTCATTTCATGGGTGAGGCCATAGAGGTGTGGAGGGGTTAACTTACTTGTTGGCAGAGTCCCTCTGCTAACAAAGTGGTGAAGCTAGGACCTGGACCCAGGAGAACCCAGGCTCAGAGTGCAAAGTGGTGAAGCTAGGACCTGGACCCAGGAGAACCCAGGCTCAGAGTGCAGAGCCTGCACAGACTGCCCAAGCTCTTCTGCTTGCCGGGCCTTAGAGCGTGCCATTTCCCTGCCCTCGTTTCCATGTATTAGGGTTCTATGCATACTTCGAGGCCTCTCTGGCATGCCAGAGATGCAGCTGTTGCTTTCTTCCCTCTCCCATGACCTGCTGGGCTTGGCGCTTGGCTAGTTGGGCTGCTCTGTGGAGCTCAGCCTCCTTGAGGATAGGGCCACACTGGGGCATATCTCTGGCAGCCCTGGAGATATGTGGCACAGTGTCCTATGACAGAATGGATCTTTGTTGAATGTCAAATTGACTCTAGAGGGGCCAAACCCAAGACCTTACACAGGGAGAGGAGTGGTCGAAGGTTGGACCTGTCATTATGGAGAGACAAGAGGTCCTCTTTTGGGATACTCTTAAGTGGTACAGAGAAACCATATGAGGCTGAGGTTAGAGCTGAACTGAAAATCGGCCACATCACTTATTAGCTGTGTACTCTCTGGAGCTCAATTTCCTCGTTTGGGAATTGTGAGATTTACATAAGATGAATGCACTGACGGTATAAAAAGTCCCTACCGAGGTGCTGGGGTTACGGCACTTCCTTCCCCCATCTCCTTAGTTCAACACATCTTTATGAACCTCCTATGACGCTTGAAAAACAGTGCTGAACATTGGATTTCTCAGTTGCTCCTAGGGAATAGCATTTCAGTCTAGGAGAACCCCAAGAGCACCAAAGTGGACAGATGATTTGTGAAGCTGAGGAAAATGTCCATCTGTGTTTTTATGGGGACTCTCATTGCACTGATCCGACAGATGACACCTTCCCTCAACACTGTTCATCACTGACTGCTGAGGGCTCCTTCCGCAGTTTATAACAGGATGCTAACTTCATAAGCAATGTAGGACTTTCACAGGGTTCCACGCGAGGCGTGTCTGGATAATTCAGCCAAGCTCTTCAGTCTCCAGCAGTGATGGAACCAGTAGCTCACTTGACCAGCCCTCTCAGCCACAGGGTCATCCACTTGGGGGTGTGAGGAGAGAAGGGAGGCCTCTCCCCACAAGTGCTTTCGGGGTGATGCCATGGATTCTTTGTACCTCAGGAGTTACTTTTGCCCTTAGAGGCTCTCTCTTTCTCTCTCTTTCGGTATTTTATGCATCTAATTCCTCTTTTCTATGCATGAGTCTTGTTGGATTCAGGCATAGCAATAAGTCTCCAAAATCAGGGTCAGAGTGAGTTTAATGAAGAAGTTATTGTTTTCTTAAGGATGAAAATAAACACAGAGAATGGGTTATTACATAATCAATAATGTCGGCCTCTTGATTAAAACACATATGCAATTTAGCCCAAAATTATTCTCTAGTTTGGTGTTCTACAAAATTAGATTACGATAATAAATAATTGAACCTCTTGAGCGCAGGCAGGTGTCCGGGCGCTGATAGCCTCTGGAGGAGCAGGCTTCCCAATCCGGATTTCCTACGGATGAAAGTTTAGGAAGACATAGTACTGATCCCAACATCTCACTCATAGTTTCTGCAGTTATTAAAGGCTAAAAGACAACACGCCTAATGGAAAAGCTTAGACTTTTGGAATTAGAGGCTGGATTTACATACTAATTTCTCTGCTTAATCAGCCGTGCAAATTTTGTTTCAAGTTACTTAATCTTTCTGAGCCTGTTTTCTTAAAAGAAAACATTTTGAAATGGGGTAACAATAGCCACTGTCCAGGGTTGTTTTTATGTCTCTGCATACTGAATGTGGAAGTATATAACAGTGCTTAGCACATATTAGGCCCTCAGTATATGGTAACTAATAATGTTACAAGTGCTTAGCCGAATACAAAACCGAAGACTGTTCACACAGGTTCCAGCATCTGAGGACTCGGTGAGTTAGATACACTAAGCCCATGGTTCTCGACTTTTGCTACTAACTAGAATCTCCTGGGAAGCTTTTAAGAAAAGCCATTGTCTGGCCTCACTTCTTAAAGATTCCAATTTTAACTGGCCTGGGGTGAGGCTGGGTGTCCACATCCTCTTACGCACGGATGTTGTGCACAGCCAGGGCTGAGCAGCCCTGCCGCGGATCCTCAGCTGGGACTGGCTGGCCAGCCTTCATAAAGTCTTCATGAAGAGGTATTTACCCTGGGGGTGGAGGTTACAAAAGTCTGGGGTCCGGCTCTCGCACTGCCTAGTCCAGAAAGCATCTCGTCAGAGTCCTCGAGGTGATTCATGCTGAGAGTGAATGTCATCTTGGTAATTTATCATGAAAAATATACCTGTCCCACAGACTAAGTACTTGCATTGGCCTGAACAGCATAGTCTCCCTTTAAGCAGAGTCCAAAGGAAGACAGATGATCACAGTGACAGAGCAGAGGAAGTGGTTGTATGGTTTGCATGTTACGGGCATCTGGTTTGATGGCCCGTAAAGGGGATGTGCCCTTCAGGCAGGCTGGGTGCTCCTTTGCTCCCACGGGGGTCCCTTCTCACCCGTGAACAGAGTCCACATGGGCAGGTCCGGGATTTGCTGCTAGGACAACCCTTTCCATGTGCTCCGGGTCTCCCTGTCCATCCCCCTTTCTGTCCACCATGGTCACGTCATGTCGTGTCAGGAGCTTCATTCAAGTCAGCCACAACTCTCAGGCCTGGAAAACCTTTTCCCCCTTAGAGTGATTGATGCTCTCCTGTGATCCCTTCACTCTTGGTTTTGTGGTTCTGCACCTTGCAGACTGCTATCATCAGGCCATTTAGAAACGGATCCCATACTGTGAGTCCCAACAGCAGGCCCTGCCCAAATCTGCATCTTACAAAACTTGCTAGTGTGCCAGAAAGGGGGGTGCTGTGAGGCTTAGCTGGGCTTGGATGAAAGGCAGGTGTCACAAGTGTTCATGTGCATGCCCAAGAGGAAGGGACTTGGCCTTGACCGTCATCCTTTTCATTCCAGGGGGCATTTGTGGCATTGAAAGCTGTAACTAAAATGCCTGCAGGATCATGACCATCTGGCTTTGCCTTTAGCGCCTGCGACCTGATCCTGCCCTTGCCCGTCTGACCAGGGTGCAGCAGGGAGGAGCTGCCGGTTTCCTGAGCCCGTGCATCTGGGAGGGATGGGGGGAGGATGATGATGACAATGACAATGCCCTGTGGCAAATGTGTGTGTGAAGGTCAGGACCCCAGCAGTGAAGACCTTAGAAGAGGGTCTCCTTGAGAGACAGGAGGAAGCGTTGTTGAGATCCACAGTTGGCCAGTGTTCTCTATGGGGATCTGATGGACAAATGAACAGAAGAACCCATGATGGTAACACCTGGGCTGGATAAAGTTACTAAGCCAGGAAAGCAAGAATTAAAAGTGAGGACTCACTTTGTGTTCGGAAGCCTGTTTGTAAAAATACCTGGAGGTATTAACTTATGCAGGATTGAAAGGACCACAAAGGAATTGAGAATGCCATTACAGTCCTTCTTACTGAAGAATGAAAACCAGGCCAGGTGCGGTGGCTCACACCTGTAATCCTAGCACTTTGGGAGGCTGAGGTGGGCAGATCACCTGAGGTCAGCAGTTCCAGCCCAGCCTGGGCAACATGGAGAAACCCCATCTCTACTAAAAATACAAAAATTACCCAGGCGTGGTGGTGCATGCCTGTAATCTCAGCTACTTGGGAGGCTGAGGCAGGAAAATTGCTTGAACCCAGGAAGCGGAGGCTGCAGTGAGCCGAGATCATGTCGCTGCACTCCAGCCTGGGCAGCAGAAAAAAAAAAAAAGAAAACCAAGTTCAGCTTACTAATGATACAGGCCGATTCTATGTCTAGAAACCCAGCATTCACTGTGGCTCTTATATTTACTTTAGTACCTTCCTTCCCTATACCCACTTCAGTTTCCTCCTCATATTTACTTCAGTTCCTTCCTTTCTTATGTTTACTTCAGTTCCTTCCTTCCTCATATTTACTTCAGTTCCTTCTCATGTTTACTTCAGTTCCTTCTCATGAAGGAAATTTCCTTGGCTTGGAAAGGCCGAGGGAAATTTCTTGTTTGGATCCTTGTCGCATTTTGTGCTCTAATTTTGCTTTTCCTATTCTCTTCTGTGGTTAGCATACCAGTCCTCATCAGAATGAGCGTGTGCCTGCATCCAGGATTTGCATACTACAGAACCAGCTCTGTCATCTCACCTCTTCTAAGCTGACTCATGGAGCAAATGTGCCAGCAGATGCCCATGGCCCAGTGACCACGGGCAGTTTTCCTGCTCAGCCACACGCCTTTGAGTTGAGTGGTGTTTGTCCCTACATCAGCTTACGCCTGTAATACATGTAATTGTGATTCAGTAATTTAATTACAGACTATGTAAGCAAATTATGTAAACCAATATAATGAGCACAAAAAGAAAGAGTTGTTTCTTGAAGGCTCAGTTGAATGATATGGAAAGACACACTAAGGGCAAGTTAAGTTAAACATTTGCTTTCAATTAAGTGTAGGGAAGATTAGGGGAATATAATAAAAATAAGGAAGGCCTCTGTGCTGAAATTGCTTTTCATGAGTCTTTAAGATCTTTTGCTGCTTCTTTAAAGAAATTAACATTTGGGCCGGGCGCGGTGGCTCACGCCTGTAATCCCAGCACTTTGGGAGGCCGAGGCAGGCGGATCACAAGGTCAGGAGTTTGAAACCAGTCTGGCCAATATGGTGAAACCCCGTCTCTACTAAAAATACAAAAATTAGCTGGGCGTGGTGGCGTGCACCTGTGATCCCAACTGCTTGGGAGGCTGAGGCAAAAGTATTGCTTGAACCTGGGAGGCGGAGGTTGCAGTGAGCCAAGATCGTGCCACTGCACTACAGCCTGGGCAACAGAGCAAGACTCCATCTCAAAAAAAAAAAAAAAAAAAAAAGGAAAAGAAAAAGAAATTAACATTTGGCAGTGGTTCATGCCTTCATGCCTGTAATCCCAGCACTTTGGGAGGCTGAGGTGTGCGGATCACCTAAGGTCAGGAGTTTGAGGCATGGTGGAACCCTGTCTCCACTAAAAATGCAAAAATTAGCCAGGCGTAGTGGTGCTTGCCTGTAGTCCCAGCTACTCGGGAGGCTGAGGCAGGAGAATCACTTGAACCCATGAGGTGGAGGCTACAGTGAGCCGAGATCGTGCCACTGCACTACAGCCTGGGTGACAGAGCAAGACTCCATCTCAAAAAAAAAAAAAAAAAATTAACATTTGCCAGTGGTGCACGCCTGTAATCCCAGCACTTTGGGAGCTTGAAGTGTGCGGATCACCTAAGGTCAGGAGTTCGAGACATGGTGGAACCCTGTCTCTACTAAAAATACCAAAATTAGCCTGGTGTAGTGGTGCGTGCCTGCAGTCCCAGCTACTCAGGAGGCTGAGGCAGGAGAATTGCTTGAACCCAGGAGGTGGAAGTTGCAGTGAGCCAAGATCACACCACTGCACTCTAGCCTGGTCAACAGAGTGAGACTCCATATCAAAAAAAAAAAAAAGAAAAAAAGACATTAACATTTGAAATTGTGGCGAATGCTTTCTAGGTGGAATTTAAGCAAGAAAGGAGGCAAGCTGCCTAGTGGAGGCACCGCACTCAAAGAAAGGCTTTGGCCCTGCTCAAAATACTGGCAAGTGAATTTCCATATGTGTGTTTTAAGATAAAATGTTTAAAGTATTTATATAATTTTTTATCATTGATTCGTTCATCTGATGCCTATTTTATTGGGTGTCTGCTATGCGCTGGTATTCTATATTCTGGGAACGCTGAAATAAATGAAACCAACAAGGCTCCTGCCTTCTTAGGATTTCCATTCTAGGGAAGGAGCCCGCAGCAGACAAATGTGTACTACATCATATGTGATGCACGTGGATCATGCACGTGGATGCCCTGTGCAGGGGTGGAGAGGCAGTGATGGATGAAGAGACTGATGTGACCATCTCTCTAATGAGGAAGCATTGGAGCAGAGATGGAAATCAAGCGAGGGTTGGGAGCCAGGCCGAGATATGGGGCAGAAGGACCTCTGAGGGGAAGCCCCGAACTGGGCCTGGGCTGATGCATTTCAGGAAGGGGAGGGGGCAGCCTGCCTGGAGGGGCCGATGGGAGGTCAAGAGCAGGGTTGAGAGCAGGGAGACTGCAGGGCAGATGGCTCAGGCCTTGGGGATCCTGGTGAGGACTTTGGCTGTCATCCTGATAGACACGGAGAGCCCTGCAGTGTTCTGAGGAGGACACTGGCCAGGTCAGGTCAGCTTTATTTTCAAAGGTCACCAGGATGCTGTCTGGAGAACTGGCTGGAGCAGGGCAACAGTGGAAGCAAAAAGTCACAAAGGGAACAGAGAAGGCCCAGTGCAGGGTCCAGGACCTCCTGGAAAGGACAGTTGGAGACTGTCCAG
Organism: Rhinopithecus roxellana; assembly: GCF_007565055.1. Classification (NCBI taxonomy): domain Eukaryota; kingdom Metazoa; phylum Chordata; class Mammalia; order Primates; family Cercopithecidae; genus Rhinopithecus; species Rhinopithecus roxellana. The sequence continues at coordinate 69,964,956 of NC_044566.1, read as the reverse complement.
GTGTGGACTGTGGGTGGGAGCATCCAACCCCAAAAGGTGCTCTGGAGGCAGAAGCTTCCAAGCACCATGCAGGCAGAAGGCGGTGGGAAGGAAAGGAGGTGAGACCCACAGTCCTGCCCTCTGCAGTAGCTGGAATGGAAAGGCAGGAGGGACGAAATGGGGCGCAGGGAGGATGCTGGCAGGGAGGAGGGAGGCCCTAGTGGTGACTGGGGAGAGGGACCCGCCTCCCCGCTGTTGGGCCCAGCTAACAGCACCCCGCTGGGCACAGGCCTGGCCACATCTCCCACACAGAAATTGAAGGTGGAGTTAGCTCCACTTGCTTCCACAAGACAAAGCAGAACTTGATTTCACTGTTAAAAGCCATTTTCCTGACTTGAGAATTCTTGGGCGCTGTCTCCTTCCTGTCTTCTGCCCTGTGGCTTTCTTTCCCCTCTAATGAGGAGGGCAGAGTAAGGAGATGATGAAGCCTGCTTTTTTTTTTTTTTTTTTTTTTTCCTGGAAATGGAGCCTCAGTGTGTTGCCCAGGCTGGAGTGCAGTGGCGCGATCTTGGCTTACTGCAACCTCTGCCTCCTGGGTTCAAGCAATTTTTCTGCCTCAGCCTCCTGAGTAGCTCCCAAAGTGCTAGGGTTACAGGCGTGAGCCACTGTGACCGGCCGAAGCCTGCTTTTTGTTAGTCTCTGTGGCAGACCTGACCTAGTCTCTGTGGCAGGGGAGCTCTGGGGAGCCTGTGGCTGGGCCTGCGGAGCGTTGGGGAGCGCAGGCCTGCTGCCCTGGGGCTCTCCTGCCCAATTTTGGCAGTCACTGTTGGGGAATGCCGCAGCTGAGCTCCTTCTGGAGGAAAATGAGCCTAAGGCTTACATTTCTCAGGCTTTAAGTAAACGCTCTGTGGTTTAAAAGCTTTTGGAAAATGCCTGTTTATGGGAGTCTATTTTATGTACAGGTGTCAGCAGTATATCTGGAGAAAAAGTGGTTCCTGGAAGCCTAGGGACCTGGCTGGGACCTCAGGGTGGACGGGAAATGCCTCAGCTCCAGCTCACTTTTAGTAAGGACCAGATCGTTCTGGTTGAGGAATGGAAGGAGCATGGTTGGGGTATTTTACTCCAAAGGCCTGACTCTAATATTCTGTCCTGTTTGCCTCCACCTTTGGGACTGGGCTTTGGGAACAAATGATGCCACAGGGTTGAAGAGCCTAGGTGCCTGAATCTTGTCCTGATACAGCCCTCTGTCTCCTTGATGTCCTCAAGACATGGAGGACAAGGCAAATGTCTGCTTTGGATCCTAATAAGCTAATGTGGGCCCTGTGGAGAATGCCTCTTTACTGGGCAGGTTGGGGGCCCAGGACCAGGTCACGTGGCTATTCCCCTAAGCCCACACATGCATCTTTCCGTGGCAGGAAAAGCCTATCTGGGAAGGAGCTGCCCACCAGGGAGAACCAGGGGCTGGGAGCCTTCACCCCAGGACCGGAGACGTGGCAGGTCTGGACCAGCTGCTGCCCAGACCACCTGCGGGTGGGAGAGAACCCCATAGATGGTGAGACTGGAGGCTCCCTTGCCTCTCAGCAGGTGAAGGGAGAGAAGAGAGGCACATCTTCTCTGGGCAGGACTGTCCCAGCCAGAGGCACTCAACCCCCATCGGCCCCAGCCTTTCTCACATTTTTGGAAGCATTGTTTTTATTGGTAAATACACCTAACGTACATAAACTTGCATAAAAGTGTGTGTCCAGTTGAATGAAGAATTATGACGTGGACACCTGGGTAATACGCCTTAGGTCAGGGACTAGACTAGAACTTGCACCCTGGAAGCCCCTGTGTGTGTCTCCCTGGCCAAACCCTTCCTCCTCGCAGGGTCACCGTCCTCCTAGCTTTTAGGATGGTCATCTCTTTTCTTTCCTTTATAGTCTGATCGCTTATGTATGTATTCTTAAACAATACACTTTAGCTTTGGCTGTTTTTCAGCTTGATAGAAATAGAATCATATTGTATGGATTTTTTTTTCTTTTTTTTTTTTTTTTTTGAGACAGAATCTCACTCTGTCTCACAGGCTGGAGTGCAGTGGCGCAATCTTGGCTCATTATAACCTTCACCTCCTGGGTTCAAGCAATTCTCCTGCCTCAGACTCCCAAGAAGCTGGGATTACAGATGCCCGCCACCATGCCCGGCTAATTTTTGTATTTTTAGTAGAGGTGGGGTTTCACCATGTTGGCCAGGCTGATCTTGAACTCCTGACCTCAAATAATCCACCCACCTCGGCCTCCCAAAGTGTTGGGATTACAGGCATGAGCCACCAAGCCCAGCCTGTATTATTTTATCTTGCTTCTTTCCTTCGACATTGCTTTTTGAGATGCATCTATTGAGGTATGTGTGGCTTAAGTTCACTGAGTTTTCATTGCGGTATAGAATTTTCTTGTGTGAATCTGCCACAACTACTTATTCACTTCCCTGTAAATGGAAAATTGGCTGTGGAATGGGTTGTTAGCAGTGGACAAGGCTGTGATGGATATTTCCGAGGGTGAGTCACTGTGCACACGTGCTCAAGTTTCTCCATAGTCTGCACCTAGAATTGGAAGTTCTGGATTTCCATATCCATAATTTTAAACATAAAGCAACTCTTTTCCAAAGGGATAAATTGGGTTGTCCAAATCTTCATTAGTTTGTCTATTTATTATTTTAGTTTTGTTATTTTTTTGCATTGTATATTTCGAAGCTATGTTATTAATACATAAAATTATATCTTTTGGTGAATTAAGCATATTCAAAAACACTTTTGGCTTACATTCAAAAATGTCCGTAAGAGCACTGTGCGCTGCCAACACTGAGCAACAGCCCCGGGTAGAAAACTCACCAAATGGTATCTTTGTATCATTAAGAAGTGACCCAAATGATCTCTGCTAATGCCTTTTGCTTTTAAACCTAGGTTGAATTTGTAACCTTGTTGCCTCAGGATCTTGGAAAAAGAGACCACAAGACAGCAAAGTTGGTAAGTGTGAGCCATAGAAGGTTGGAGAGAGGAGCAAGGTTGCTCCCCAGTGAGGGTCTTGGCCCCTCTCCCTTCTCTTCGGAGATGGCATGTTATTATAATTCCTCCAGGCTCAGGGATGAAGAAGTGTCCTCAGTTCTCTCCCTCAGGGGAACTGGAATGAGGCAGAGGAGGTGGAGCAAAAACTTGAGGACAGCCATGTGCACCTGCCGGTTCCCGGAAGCCAAGCAACAGAGACCCATTTGCACACAGCCATGGCCTCTCCACATGCTCACCCACCACCCCAGGGGAGTTGGTGGCTGGCGCCTCCCTTCCTGAATTTTTTTCTTGCATGTTGATTTTCCTTTAGCTCTGGGTGCGAGAATGCTCTCAGGTACTGTATTACAATGATGTGCTTCCTCTCAGCTTACACACAGGGCCAGATATTTGTCAATTTCGTTGTTCTTTCATTCACGTATATATTAATCACTCAGTCAACAAGTGCTAATTGAGTACAGGCATTGGGCTGTTCCGATTCTTCTTTTTAAGTTTCGTGGTCACTGTTTATGGACACTAGACAACATTGTCTTTGAAAGACCAGAGATGCACTCTGAGGTCCTGTGGTGGCCAGGAAGGCTTTGGCCAGTCAGTAGGGGAGGGCGAGCAAGTGGGTTTCCCCACTTCCTTGGACTCTTCTCTTTGCAAGTTGGAACCTCTGATGTGAACATTTCTTGCTACAGGGTAACTCTACTCCTGAGAACCAAGAAGGCTGGTGACAAGAAAATGCCCCCCTGAAGCTGGCTGGGGATCTCACTTAGGGGCGACATAAAGTGAGGAGTGTGCTGCCAAATGTCCCTGATTCTTTCTCCCCAAACTAACAAGATCTTAATGAAGCTTCACTCCGGCAGACAATACAGGGATAAGCTAACTGCCAGTTGCTGGGGGGCTTCTAGAGGCCAAGGCTTTAACAGCCACCATCCAGTCATGGGAAGGCTAGGATTGGGAAGTGGAATTGTATTGCCAAAGTGGATGCTTTTGAGAGTTAAAGAGGTGCTATTAATACATATAAAGGAATAACAGCTGTAAACCAGAACTGTCTTAGGCAAACTGCGATATACGATCACCCTTTCTAGAATGGTGTTTTTCAGAAGCAATCTGCAATGAAAAAACAATGTAGTCTGCTTTTCGGAATGTAACTCAGAACTCCTGCTGACTAACAGGAATCCTCCCAGACAAATCTGGCTCCTCCTTCCATTTCCCCCAGAGCACAGAGCAAGAGCACCGCCCCAGACACTGCTGGGTTGGGGCCACTTTGTAAAGCCACTCTGGACTTCCAGGATGTGCACAAGATGCGTGCAGTGCTCCCCCGGGGAAGGAGCCACCAGCCTGGAATCTCAGGGACTCTTTGAAGATGTGCAGGCAGGACGGAGGAAATTCTTGCCGCTCGGTGGGGTCAGAACACGGGCCTTTGCTCCACACTGACATTTCCTTCAAAGGTCAAGAATGAGTTTGGGCTTTGTAGCTGTTTTGCCAAAATATGATTTAGGGGAAGTTCCAAGCCCGGAGATTCAGTTTTTAAGTCTGCTGTCTCCTGTTTCCAGGCCACAGTGCATTCACTGATAGTATTTTTAGAAGAGGACCTTTGACAATGGAAAGGCAGGTATGACCGCAGGGTGATTCACTGGCTGTGCCTCTGCACTGTCTGTCTTGGGGGCTGGGCATGAGGTCCCAGACGTGTGTGGATCACAGAGGGGCATGGGCTGGTACCATGGAGCAGGCAGGAACCCAGAGCACTATAACTGCGCCGTGAGCTCTTAGGTAGACCAGAGAGGTGAGGCAGGAACCTGCAATTTGGATGTACTTGCAGAGCTGGGATGGCACTGACACAGCCTCCTGTGTCACCGCTTCCATCTCTGTGCGTGGGTCAGAATGAGTACCAAAACACACGCAGGATCATGACCCACCTCCCACCTGCCCCCTTGCCTTGCCGTCAAGCCTGACTGCCGAGACGCCACGTGTGTAGTTCTATGTGTGCTTGGGTACTCAATAGAGAGACAGCTGAGATCTGCTCAGCTTTCTGCTTCCAACAAATGTCCCACCTTCTGAGACTTACCAGATGCAAAACCCAGAATTCTCCTCCTAGTGAGAGGGAGCTGCCCTGCAGGAATGGCCAGGCACTGGCTGACCCTCCGGGCTGAGGCGATGACAACCAGGAAAGATTTTCCATGCCTTTTTTGTTCTACAAAAGAAAAAAAAAAAACAGGAAGACTGAAAGAACGGTTTATAATTGATTCTTAATAAGGAAGGATAATTAAACGAATAATAGTGCTAACGATAACAATTACTAGATGCAGTAGTGAATTTCTTAAGTGCAGCATTTCAGCTAATCCTCACAAGGGCCTCTGAGGTTGATATCATTGCCTCCATATTTGAGGTGGGGAAACAGAGGCAGAGAGAGGCTGAGTTGCTTGCCTGACATCGCACTGCTGGGAAGTGGCGCCAGTGTGGGAGCTGCCCTGGTTCATGTGGGACACAGGGACAATGACAATTGGCCACACAAGAATGTCCTTGGGCTCCCACTCCCAAATCCCACAACTTCCCCTGTGTTTCTCTCTATCCTTTCCCTTTTCTTTTCTTTTTTTTTTTTTTTGAGACGGAGTCTTGCTCTGTCGCCCAGGCTAGAGTGCAGTGGCCAGATCTCAGCTCACTGCAAGCTCCGCCTCCCGGGTTCACGCCATTCTCCTGCCTCAGCCTCCCGAGTAGCTGGGACCACAGGCGCCCGCCACCTCGCCCGGCTAGTTTTTTGTATTTTTAGTAGAGACGGGGTTTCACCGTATTAGCCAGGACGGTCTCGATCTCCTGACCTCGTGATCCGCCCGTCTCGGCCTCCCAAAGTGCTGGGATTACAGGCTTGAGCCACCGTGCCCGGCCCCTTTCCCTTTTCTAAATCGTGAGGAAGGCAGAGGTGACCCTGCCTGCCCAAGGCTTGGGCATCCTGAGGGGCCCTTCTCCTCTCTCTGCTCCAGCTTTTCTTATTCCCCATTGGGTCCTCCCATCAGCACTTAATGTCTCACATCTGCCATGGAAAAGAAACAGACAAAAGCTCTCTTCCTGGGGGGCTTCCTCCCTCTTCTCTGTGCTTCCTTCCTCTGCCACTAAATTTCTAGCAAGAACTTGGGTGAGTTCTCTGCGTCCACTTCACAGCCTGCTGCCATCTGCATTCTGCCCCCATCAGCACCGCCTGGTCACCCATCAGCTCATAACTGAACCCAGCGTCTGCCTCTGTCCCTGTCCTGCTCGCCTTCTCGGAGGATTCGTGAGCGACCACTCCTTCCTGGCTGCAGCGCTCCCTCTCTCTGCCTTTCCTCACGACACCTCCTCCTGATTCTCCCTCTCTTCCCCCAGTCGCTACTTCCCAGTTTGCTTCACAGATGCTCCTCTTCCTGCCTACTCGTGAGGCTAAATTTTAGGTGTCAGCTTGACTGGGGCGCGGGGTGCCCACATACCCTGGGTTTGTCTATGACGGTGCTTTTAGACCAGGAGCATTTGAATGGGTGGGTGGAGCAAGGCAGATGGCCCTCCCCAGTGTGTGTGTGGGCCTCAGCCAATCTGCTGCCGGCCTGAATAGAACACATGACGAGGGTAGGGAGAATTCACCATCTCTGCCAGACTCGTGGAGCTGGAACCGCAATCTCCCGCTGTCGGACTCGGGCTAGAACTTACACCATCAGCTCTCTTGCTTTTCAGGCCTTTGGACTCAGACTGGAACTGGGTCTCCAGCTTGCTGATGGCAGGTCTTGGGACTGTGTGAGCCAATCCCTTATAATAAATCTCTTTATATATGTATTTATATATAATCTATGGGTTCTTTCTCTGGATAAGCCTGAGTAACGCACCCTTCCACAGTGCTGGTGTCGCTGAGCCCTCTTCACTTCTCCTTGCTCCTGTAACCTCATGTCTGTGACAACAGAATTTGTGTCACATTGTCAATAAGACCCTTGAGGGCACAGATTGCATCTTACTCATCTACCTAATCCATAATAGGTGCTCAGCAAGTGTTTGAACAAATGAATGAACAAACTACAAACTTGAAGACACAGAGAACCAAGCATAATACATATGACCATGAGTGATTGTCATCCACTGTCCATGTCCTCCTCATTTTAGCGATGGGGACTGCCATCCAGATGCAGAAAGCTAAAGGTCCCCTCCCTGGAGACTAGTCACAGTGGCTTACACCATAATCTCAGCACTTTGGGAGACAGAGGTGGGAGCATCACTTGAGGCCACAAGTTCACGACCAGCCTGGGCAACATGTCTCGTCTCTACAAAACAATTTAAAACGTTAGCCATCTGTGGTGACACACATCTGTGGTCCCAGCTATTTGGGAGGCTGAAGCAGAAGAATTTGCTTGAGCCCAAGAGTTTGGGGCTCCAGTGAGCTATGATCGTGCCATTGCATTCTAGCCTGGGCAACAGAGTGAAACACCTGTCTCTTAAAAAAAAAAAAGATGAAAATAAAAAATAAATAAAATAAAATAAAATCCCCTTTCTGGTCCTCTGCACCCATCACCGTGAGTCCTGCTCACATCCTCAGATCATCACAGCAGGGGTGTGCCCTGGGCCCCTCGGACTTCCTCTGACCCTAAAGTTAAGGCTTTTACCTCCCCTGCTGTGGTTATTTTTAAAATCTTTCATCCATTTTTGTCTCTGCATTGCATCACACTGCTAAAATGGAGTCTCTTCCCTCTGGTCAGAAAGGCCAGTGCTCAATTTTTCTTACCCATTACACTGCAGGAAATGGACTTTGTCCCCTATGCTATACTGACTCCAAGCTGGCTGAACTGGCATTTCTTCTGTTCGTGCCTGTTTGTTGTTGTTGTTGTTGTTATTTATTTGCATTTGGCATTTTTTCCATTTGGCTACCGCAGGCCTTGAGCCTCAGGACTTTACCATCACACTGGTGAGCTGAGATAAGAGGTGCCTTATCTTACCACACTGCTTACAGTAGTTTCCTTCCAGTCTGCCTCAGTCCCTCTCTATCTCCCCCATTTGTTTTCTTTATTAATTGTGGGCCAATGTTTGTCTCTGTCTGGACTGCCCCACCTGCCCCTGCCCCAGAATGTAAACCCTTAAGATATGTACTTTGTCTTGCTCATAACTGTATCCATAGCACCTAGGACACAGCTTGGCCCAATACATATTTATTGAATAAATATCACCATATGAATATTTCTGTATTTGTTGTTGTTGTGACTATGTTTAATATTCCGACCTGGACAAGACAGAGCTGTCTTATTTCTCTAGGTTGTCTGACTCTAAGGTCTTGGTGATCTCTCTGGTCTCGAAACCCCACTGTGCGCTCTTCTTAGTGTTCAGATGGGCAATGCCTCATGGCAAGACATCTGTAGGAAAATTTGAGGGTACAGATTGTGTCTTATTCTACCTGACCCATAATAGGTGCTCAGAAAGTGTTTTAACAAGTGAATGAATAAACTACAAACTTGAACACACAGAGTAAATATCTTTTCATTCATGTTACTCTGCCATTTTCTTGATGGTTGACTTTTAGGATGTATATAATTCAAGAACCAGAAAATATAAAGTTATGATTGGTAGACCACTCCACCATGGAGTGGTTCCCACGGAATGGTCCTCATCGTTTTTGAGTTAATTTTTGTGTAAAGTATGAAGTGTAGGTCAAGGTTCATTTATTTTGCATATGGATGGCCAACTGTTCTGTTTGCTTAAAAGACTGCCTTCTCCACTGAATTGCTTTTGCACCTTTTTTTTTTTTTTTTTTTTTTTTTTTTTTTTTTTTTTTTTGAGGCGGAGTCTCGCTCTGTCGCCCGGGCTGGAGTGCAGTGGCCCGATCTCAGCTCACTGCAAGCTCCGCCTCCCGGGTTTACGCCATTCTCCTGCCTCAGCCTCCCGAGTAGCTGGGACTACAGGCGCCCGCCACCTCGCCCGGCTAGTTTTTGTATTTTTAGTAGAGACGGGGTTTCACCGTGTTAGCCAGGATGGTCTCGATCTCCTGACCTCGTGATCCTGCCCGTCTCGGCCTCCCAAAGTGCTGGGATTACAGGCTTGAGCCACCGCGCCCGGCCTGCTTTTGCACCTTTTAAAAAAGTCAGTTGGCCATTTGTGTGGGTCTGTTTCTGAATGCTCTGTTCTGTTCCATTGATCTAAGTGTCTGTCCCTTCACCAGTACCGGATTGTGTGTTTACTGTAGCTTTATAAGTCTTTGAATCAGGCAGTGTGATTCCTCCAACTTCATTCTTCTTTTTCAAAATTGCTTTAGCTATTTTAGTTCCTTTGCTTTCCCAGATTTTAAAATCAGCTTGTCTATCTCTATTTTAAAAAGTCTGCTGGAATGTATCTACTGGAATTGTATCAAATATATACATCAATTTTGGGAGAATAGACAACTCTGCTACGTTGTGTCTTCTGGTTCATAAGCATGACCGTTTTTCATCTCCTTAGATATGCTTTGAGCCCAGCCTGGGCAACATGGTGAGACTCAATGTCAATTAAAAAGAAAAAAAAAAGAATGAGTACTTTTTTAAGAATAAGTATGTCCCATGCAATACTTGGGACATGCTTACACTAAAAAATTAGTCATTCTTTATCTGAAATTTGAATTTAATTAGGTATCTTACACTTTTATTTACTAAATCTGGTAATATTAATTATTTCATTTTGGGGGAAGCTATGACAAATGGTATTTTTTAAAATTTTGGTTTTTAATTGTCCATTATTGGTATAGGCAAATATGCTTGATTTTTGTGTGTTGACCATGTAGCGTGTGATATTTCTGAATTTACTTATTGGTTCTAAGAGGCTTTAAATTTTTTATTTTATTTTCAAAATTCCTTGCGATTTGCATGTTGTCTTCAAAGGTTGACAGTTTCGTTTCTTCCCGTTTTTTGTTCTTGTGCTATTGCACTGGCGAGGATTTCTAGTGTGATATTAAGTAGGAGTGGGGAAGGTGAAGTCCTTGCCTATTTGCCATGTTAGGAGGCAAACATTCAGTTTTTCCTTTAGATGATGTTAGTTGTAGGATTTTTGTAGATGCTCTGTATCAGGCTGAGCTAGTTTCTTTCTGTTCCTAGTTTGCTGAGAGTTGTTATCATGAGTGGATGTTGAATATTGTCCCTTTTCTTCTACATTTATAATCATATTGTTTTTCTATTTCCTCCCTTCTTCTTGCTTTGGGTTTATTTTCCTCTTCTTTTTCTAGTTTCTTAAGGGTTCAGCTTAGATTATTTGGCTGAGAACTTTCTTCTCTTCTAGTCTAAGCATTTTAATGCTCAGCACTGCTTTAGCTGCATCCCACACATTTTTTTTTTTTTTTTTTTTTTTTTTTGAGATGGAGTCTTACTCTGTTGCCTAGGCTGGAGTGCAGTGGCATGATCTCACCTCACTGCAACCTCCACCTCCTGGGTTCAAGTAATCCTCCTGTCTCAGCCTCCCAAGTAGCTGGGATTACAGGTCCATGCCACCATGCCCAGCTAATTTTTGTATTTTTAGTAGAGACAGGTTTCGCCTATTGGCCAGGGTGGTCTTGAACTCCTGACCTCAGGTGATCAGCCTGCCTCGGCCTCCCAAAGTACTGGGATTACAGGCATGAGCCACCACACCCGGCCTCCCCACACATTTTGATACGCTGTATTTTCATGTTTTTTTCAATTCAAAATACTTTCTAATTTCCCCTGAAACTTCTTTTTGGAACCATTATTTAGAAATATGTTGCTTCATTTTCACAAATGTGGAGATTGTTGTTATCTTTCTGTTATTTATAGTTTAATTCCATTATATTTCATACTTGGTATGATTTTAATTCTTTTACTTTTGTTAAGGTTTGTTTTATGATCTAGTATGTAATCTATCTTGGTGAATGTTATATTTGTACTTTAAAAGTATTTATAATTTGCTGTCGTTTTGTATACTGTTTTATAAATGTCAGTTGGATACAGTTGATATATGGTATTGTTCAGTTCATCTACATCCCAGCTGGTTTTCTACTAATGCTGTTTATGAACAAGAGATGACTGTGGAAAATCTAACTAGATTTGTGGATTTGTTTATTTTTCCATTTAGTTTTGCCAGTTTTTGCTTGTTGTTTTTTTGTTTTTTTAAAGAGATGAGGTCTCGCTCTGTTGCCCAGGCTACGGTATAGTGGTGCAATCACAGCTCACTGCAGCCTGAACTGCTGGACTCAAGGGATCCTCCTGCCTCTGCCTCAGCCTCCCAAGTAGTGAGGGCTATAGGCAGGGACCAGCACACCCGGCTAATTTTTAAATTTTTTGCAGAGAAGGGGTCTTGCTATGTTGCCCAGGCTGGTCTGTAACTCCTGGGCTCAAGCAGTCCTCCCACGTAGCATGCTTCTTGTATTTTGAAGCTCTATTTTTAGGTGCATATACATATAGGATTGTTTTGGCTTCTTGATTTACTGACCCTTTTATCATTACATAGTTTTTCTTTATTTCTGACTTTTCTTTGCTGTAAAGTCTACTCTGATACTGACACTTAGCTTTCTTTGGTTTGTGTTTGTGTAACATATTTCAGCTTTTTATTTTTTATTAATATCATAATATAGAATATTTATATTTAATGTAATTAGTGGTATTTTAGATTCAGTCCTACCGTTTTATTATTTGTATTCTATTTCTTTTCTCATTCTTGTTTCATTCTTCTGTTTCCTCATTCTTGCCTTTTGTTAGGTTATTTGATTATTTTTAGTCCCTTTAATTATTATTTATCTCCTTGTGCGGTTTCTACTTATTGCTCTAGGGATTACAATGTAGAGGCTTAACTTCTCACACTTTACTTAAAATCAGTATTTTACCACTTAAGTGGAGTGTGGAAAACTTACCACCATATTGGAATCTTTACCCACCCCACGCCTCTTATTACTCTTGTCTTACATCGATATACATTGAAAATTCCATCAGACAATGTTATAATTTTGTCTTTTAACTGTGAAATGTGGCTTAAATAACTCAATAGGAAAAGAAAAGTCTTTTTTTTTTTTTGAGTCGAAGTCTCGCTCTGTCCCCCAGGTTGGAGTGCAGTGGCCGGATCTCAGCTCACTGCAAGCTCCGCCTCCCGGGTTCACGCCATTCTCCTGCCTCAGCCTCCCGAGTAGCTGGGACTACAGGCACCCGCCACCTCGCCCGGCTAGTTTTTTTGTATTTTTTAGTAGAGACTGGGGTTTCACCGTGTTAGCCAAGATGGTCTCGATCTCCTGACCTCATGATCTGCCCACCTCGGCCTCCCAAAGTGCTAGGATTACAGGCACGAGCCACCGTGCCTGGCCAAGAAAAGTCTTTTATATTGACCTTGATATGTACCATTTCCATTGCTTCCTTCATTCGTGATGTTTCAGGCTTCCTTGTGGAATCACTTCCCTTCTGTCTGTTGAACTCCCTTTAGCAATTGTTCTAGAACATGTCTGCTGGCAATGAATTCTCTTATTTTTTCTTTATCTGAGACCGTCTTTATTTTACTTTCTTACTGATGGATATTTTCAGTAAATACAGAATCATGGGTTGACACTGGTTTTCCTTTCAGCGCTTGGAAGATATACACATCCCTTTTTGCTCTCGTGGTTTTTTAATGAGAAATCCAGTCAGTTGAATCATTGTTCCCCCTTCGGTAATAAGTTTGCTCAGTGTGAGATCAGCCAACGCTGTCTTACTGTTATTGACTGCTTTTAATCATCACCTATCTTAAATCTAGTATGGAGCCCAAACCCCTCAAATGCACTACTTCAGGTAGGTCTTCTGTGTTCTGGTCCCAATTCTTGTAGGTTCAGTAAACTAACTTTGAGAAAGAAGGGAGTAAACATAGATTATCCTCCTAAGCTTACAGACCCAACTTCAAAACCACATCTCCACCCAAGGACCTGGATTCCCTTTCACTGTGTCCACTATGTCTTTATTTCCCTCTCTCTCCATCCTTTCCCTTACTGTCACTGACTGATATTTGAAGGGTAGAATTACTAGGAAAGAGAATAAACCTGGATGTCTCTTTCCTATAGTTATAAATCATGTGACAGGTTAACAGTTAGCCCTAGGCTTTATTCTGTCTTGAATTTGTAGATAAAGTCTCTAAATTCCCTCAGGTAGACATAAAACAACAACCTGTTTTAGCTTTTTGGGTGAACCGAGATCAGTCTGCAGGAGCCTTTATCAACAGGGCAGTGGGAGTGTTGGAAGGCATGTCCAGGCCTGACGGCTGCTGGTGGTGACAGCCAGAGACAGTTTTGACAGACGCTTATAAAAAAGAAAAGAACAGAAAAACAGGCTGTGAGAGTTCATAGGCCGATTAAGTAGAACATTTCATCTCATTCCTTGTGTTGTTCTCCCAGGGACATAGAACTAGGTTTTCCTCCACGGGCCATGTGCTTCACCTGGGACACAAGGCAGGTGTGGAAGGACTGCAGGGAGGTGCCAGTGCTTGCCTCCTCCAGGACGGCCATCTGTGGCATAACCCTGCATCGGCAGCAGCAGTTCCTGCTTTTTCAAAAATGCAGGAACACCAGCTCTAGTAGGCATCTACTTCCAAAGAACAGTGTGTGGCGCGTACCCTCCGTTCCCCAAAAACCCTTATTAAGCATCATTAAGTGCAAGACACTGCCCACAGCTCAATGATCACATTGAAAATGGCCGTGATGCATATTGCTGCTAATCGGAGTGACACAACTCCACGAGGCATATATAAGAGTGAAATTCTTTCTTTAATTTTGAGAGGAACTCGAAGGATAAAAGGGAGAATGCCCACAGTCCAGACCTCTGCTGTCTGCTTGGGAGTTCTTCTGAGTTCTCACCTACGTGACTAAGCAAGTTGAGCACATCTTTGCTGGAAATCATGCCAAGGAGGCGTTGACATCGGATCCTTTTTAAGTGTGACGTCGATGAGTTCGGGGAGTGTTCATCATCCCTTTTGAGCTACACAGAAGCAGAACTCTAGTGTCTCCACGACTCTTGTCACAGCTCCCCTCAGCGTGTATCTCCTCAGAATCAGGCTCTTTGCACATGAGGCTCGCTCCTAATCAAGCAGATCCTTTTTATGGCTAAGGAAATGTGCGCCTGAAGAATTCTGCCAAGGCCGCATGCTACAGAGTTAGCCCTGGTATTTCTGGCTCAAGGCAGGTGGTTGCTCTACAATTCCACTCAACATCTTTTTCGTGACTGTTTTTGTCTTTTTCACTGTGTTACTCTCAAACTCTCAAGAGGAGACTCTCGTTTGCTTGGAGACTTTGCTTTCTTGGAAGTCCTGGACCACCTGCCAAATGCTCCTGCACTTTCAGGTCCGCTTAGGTGCCTTTGACCTCTCCCTCACCGCCTGTCTGCACCTGCACCATGGCTCTGCTGGTTGGCAGAGTCTGCATGTCATTGTCCTTGCATTCAGGGTTGAGCCCCAGCCGGGATACTGTAAGCCCTCAGTATGACAGAGCCTTCCTCCTTCCTCAGCTCCCACTATTCCCAACAGTCCTTCTGCCCACCTCCCAGCTCCTGACCATGCTTCATAGTACCCTGCCTGGCTTTCTTCAGTACTCTGCACTCTCTCTGACTGCCAGGTCTTTGAAGGCATCTGAAATCTCCCTTGCCCTCCTACCTGCACATCTGGGTTGCAAGCCCTCTGTGTTCCAGTGCCCTGATGCAGACTGTGTGCAGACCACACCACATTTCCTCTCTGCATCTCCCACTACTAGACCGTGACCCTGAGGACAGTGAGCACTCAGAAAGTACCCCATGCCCAGCAGTAGGCAAAGCCCTGGGAATGCAGCTGTGCATGGGAAACAGTTCTTATCTTCAGGAGCTCCTGGGCTATTAAATTAGAGTTGATTAAATCTTGGTTCTTTTGTTGCCAAGACAAAGAGTACGAAAAGGATGGAAAGTGTCCCTTGTTTCAGCGGTACCATGGTCACTGGTGGCAGGGGAGGGTGGGTGGTCTTGCAGAGGACCAGGAGGCAGGGGCAGATGGGCATGAAGGCAGTGGAAGTGGGCACAGCTGTTGATGAGCTTGGCACCGAGGCAGGGATTGGAGAGCTTGTGGAGGGGAGCCAGAGGCAGGAGAAGTGAAAGCAGTGATCTATTAAAGCTGTTACTGCTTTCGTTGTTATTAACAATGGGAGATTTGACCACATTTAAAAAGTGGCAGAGAAAAGATACCGTAGGGGAGACTGAAGTGTAGAGGAGGAGGGCTCCTTGGTGAAATGAATGTGCTGCATTAGTTTCTTGTGGCTGTTGTAACAAACGACCACAAAA
This sequence comes from Rhinopithecus roxellana, assembly GCF_007565055.1. Classification (NCBI taxonomy): domain Eukaryota; kingdom Metazoa; phylum Chordata; class Mammalia; order Primates; family Cercopithecidae; genus Rhinopithecus; species Rhinopithecus roxellana. The sequence goes on along the minus strand of NC_044566.1, from coordinate 69,949,725 downwards.
CAGCAGAAACGTCTTTGCTTGCAGTGCTGGAGGCCAGAAGTCTGCATTCGAGGTGTTGGTTGGCTGCACTCCCTCTGAAGGGCTGCCTCTGTGGTCACATCACCTTCTCCTCTTCTCTGTTAACTCTCCCTGTACCTCACGTTTTCTTTTTTTAGAGACAGGATTTCGCTGTGTTGCCATGGCTGGACTCGAACTCCTGGACTCAAGTGATCCTCCTGCCTCAGCCTCCTCAGTGGAGACCACCACATCTGGTAACCTTCTTCTTATAAGGACGCTTGTGATGACATTTAGAGCCCACGCGGATAACCCAGGATGAGCTCATTGCAAGGTCCTTAACTGAATCACACACCTGCAAAGAACTTTTCTCCAAGTAAGGTAACATTTAAAGCTTCCCGCGATTCGGACCCGCAGTCCTGGGGGCTGTTATTCAGTCTGTTACCATCTGTGAAGAATAGGAGGCACGGGGTGGGATCCTCCGTGTGGGTGGAAGCGTGCAGCTGGGCAGGAGGAGGGGCCTTGTCCACTGTTAGAAGAGGAGCTGCAAGGATGGGTGGAAATGCAGACAAGTTCGGAACAGGAGCTGGGGTGCAGAGTTGGCGGGGAGAACTGGTAGGACAAGGCTCAGAAGAAGATTGAAGACTGTGCAAAATCGCTTTTGTTTTTTTTGGACATAGAGTCTTACTCCATCGCCCAGGCTGGAGTGCAGTGGCAAGATCTTGGCCCACTGCAACCTCCGCCTCCCGGGTTCAAGTGATTCTCCAGCCTCAGCCTCCCGAGTAGCTGCGATTACAGGCACATGCCACTGCGCTCGGATAAATACTGTACTTTTTTAGTAGAGATGGGGTTTCACCAAGTTGGCCAGGCTGGTCTTGCACTCCTGACCTCAGGTGATCCGCCTGCCTCAGCCTCCCAAAGTGTTGGGATTACAGGCGTGAGCCACCGTACCCAGCCATGAAATAACTTCTGAGAGAATTAGAAGTGACTGGAGACAGGGAGGAAAACTTCCAGGCAGTGCGAGGGCCACTTGTAGCTGGAGGCCATGGATTGGTGGTGGCACCAAACCCATGCTAGGGAGACATTCTCTGACAGTTGAAGCAGCCTGGGTGTGCATGTGTGTGTGAACATAAGGCAGAGAGCTGACTCAGAATAGTCCCGGTTTAGCAGGGCAGGTTTGCAGGGAGGATACGGCGGGATCAAGGGTGCTGGAGCAAGTGCGGTTTAAATGATGGCACAGAAATGGTTTAGGCTGCACAGGACAGTAGGAAATACAGGGAGGAGTCTGGACTGACTAAGGGATTGGCCATCTCGGAGCTGTCAAAGAGCAAGTATTGGTGGCTGTCGCTGGAATGACAGAGTTAAAATTCTAGTATTGCCAGAGCTCGGGCTGATAAGCCAGGGGCTTGGGTCTGTTTGTGGTGTCCGTGGCTGAGAAGAAAGGAGGTAAAGAGCTCTGGAGCCAGCCTGGGAGATGGGCCACCCAAGTGGCAGACGAAATCTTCCAGGACCACCGCAGGACTTACAGAAGGAGGGGGAACAGGCCTCAGGACCCGTGGCCTTCTGGTGAACACAGAACAGACCCAACTCAGGGTTTCAAACCTAACTTTGGTTTCTTCAACGCAGACCTCTGCCGAGGCCCCAGATGGTAGGGGAAGTTCGCATTTGTGTCAGCTGCTGTTCCATATCGGGCGGCAGTTTGTTCTATGTTGAAAAGAGGTAGCTAAAGGTTAGCACAAGCCTATGACAGGCAGTTTCAGAACAAAGGAAGAAGACGTGGTCTGTTCAGCACTCCCGGCCCGATGTATGGTTCTGTTGCATAGGACAGACATTTATTTGTATGAGGGCAGGTCCTTGCCCAAGAGGTCTGCTGAGCTTAGCCTGGGTAGCTGATGGGAGCCCCAGTAGCCACGGTGAGAATAAACACAAAGCGAGGGGCTGGCAGTGGATGGTTGGGGAACAGCCTACTGGATCTCTGGGCTGACGGGTCCGAGAACCTTCCTTATGACTGTCTGGGCTGGGTTTACCTTCCAGCAGCAAACCTGCTAGTGGGAGAGTCAGGAACTTCAAACAAGAGAGGGCCTCGAACCCAGTAGTATAAGGTGGTCATGTTCTAGAGGTGATGTTTGACTCTCAGAATTCATATTATATATGAAGTAAATTAAAACATAGAAATAAATACAAAGCATCAAGGCAATGATTTCTTAAAACACATACATCTTTAACCATTATTGTATATTTTGCCTTACAGTTTGCAGAGTCCTCTTTCTAAAATTAACAGGGTGAGGTTTCAAGTTCTTCTTTTATAGCATATTTGGTCACATCTAATTTCTGCTCCAAAGTTAATGATTCCAAAGCAAAGTTTATACCACTTGCACATAGTGAACACTTGGATGACATTTTTATAGGTTCTGAAAATACTTTAAATTGTAATGTTAGTGAGTGACAAAATAATAGCCCACTCATCAACCAGATCACTCTAAGGGCTTCTGAGTTTCAAGCACAGCCTGGCTCAGGGTGTGATGAGCCCAGGGATTTCAGCTAAAACGGGGCCACCCTGGATAGCAGCATATGCACCACTTATAATCACCCCCTCCCACCAGCTTTGAAATGGTGTGATTTTGATGAATTCTTACAACCTGGAAACATTTGAATTATCATATTTTGCAAACCAAGTGAGGCTTTATTCATATTTTATGTGGCACCATCTCAACTTTGCATGATTCACATTAGCATGAAATGTATCCTTTTAGTCATCCAATCTTTTTGCAGCAACTTCTGGGCCCCAGACCCTATTTTGTAGGCCCTGGAGATTCAGCAGTGAACAAAACAAAGCCCTCACCCCCGAGTACTTTATAGTCTAACGGAGAGACTGAAAATAAACAAATAGTAGATACATAATGTGATGTCAGCTAAGGGTAAGTTCTGTGAATAAACGTAAAGCTTGAAAAGGGACAAAGGGGGCTAGACAAGAGGTGCCATTTCAGGTAGGCACCAGAGGGAGCTGTGCAGGTATTGGAGGGAGAGCATTCTAGACAGAGGGTGCAGTAAGCAACAGCTGCATCATTATGACTGTTTAGTTTATAAAGGACAGGGTCTGGCATTGACATAGAAGGTGGATTAAACCCACTAGTTATGGCATCAAAGCCCAGTTTTGGCCAGGCAGAGTAGCTCATGCCTATAATCCCAATATTTTGGGAGGCTGAGGTGGGAGAATCACTTGAGGCCAGGAGTTAGAGACCAGCCTGGGCAACAGAGCAAGACCTCATCTCTACAAAAAATAGACATAAATTTTAAAAATGTGGGAGGATGGCTTGAGCCCAGAGTGTCAGGCTTCAGTGAGCTATGATTGTGCCACTGTACTCTAGCCTGGTGACAGAACAAGACTCTCTCAAGAAAACAAACTAAAAAGAACCCCTCAGCCCTACCACCTACGGTGTGTCTTCAGGCAAGTAATGTCATTAATCGTTCCAAGTTTCTGTGTTTGTTTATCTGTTGAGTCAGGATGATAGTAACACTTGGTTCATGCGGTTGTGGTAAGACCCTTATCTCTGACCCCTAACACGTAGGATGTGCCCCAAACGAGAGGGCTGCCACTGTTAGTATAATCACCAGGAACAGTAAGCCCTTTGAAAGCAACATTTGTGTGGTTGCTACTGTCAACGCATGGAACTTGGGCAGAGTACAGAGGCTTGTTTCTGCTGGTAAATGTCTCCAAAATGTAAACACATCTGTGGATGTTCAAACACACTCCCTCCCCTCCTGACAAGTGCTGGTCAGGGCCCAGGGCGAGAGAGCTCAGCTCAGAGCAACGTGGGAGAGTGGAGGTTGAAGTGTAAACAGGACCTTGGTGTAAGAGGATGTGTTCACTGCTTTCCCGTGCAGACCCCTCACCAACTGGGTCTCCGGCTGACGAAATGAATCCTCCCTAAGCACAGCTGCTGTGGCAGGCAGAGCCCGTGGCACTGTGCACGGAGCCAGGCCCAGCCTGCGTGGCAGCTACTGACTCTCCACTGCAGGTGCTATCTGTAGAGCTGGCCGGGGGCTGCCTCCTCACAGCTCCTAGATGTCCAAATGCCCTGAACCTTTAGCCCGGCCTGAGGTGACCAGAGCCATTGGGTAGAGCACCTACTGAGTACAAAGCAGAGAACTATGATTGGCAAAAGGGAGCACTTAGGTTTCTCTACATCTGAAGTGTAAGAACTCATTCTTATCTGATTCCTGTTGGTGCACGCCAGCTCTGTTATAATTGCCTGTTAGCCTTCCTGTCTCTCTCGTCAGACTGTAAGCTCCTTGAGGGCAGAAACTATGTTCTTGTATCCCTAATGCCAAGAGCCTAATCAACGTTTAAGAATGAGTAAATGGATGAATGACTCAGATGTCATGAAAAGAATTCACAGTAATCGTCGGCCTTAATATGACTGTATATTTATTTTGCACTTTATAGTTTACGATTTATAGATCATGTTCTTATTTTATTTTGTTTTACTTTTTGAGACAGAGTCTCACTCTGTCGCCGAGGCTAGAGTGCAGTGGTGCGATCTTGGCTCACTGCAACCTCTGTCTCCCGGGTTCAAGTGATTCTCCTACCCCAACCTCCCAAGTAGCTGGGATTACAGGCACCTGCCACCACACCCAGCTAAGCTTTGTATTATTAATAGAAACGGGGTTTCACCATGCTGGCCAGGCTGGCCTCAAACTCCTGACCTCAAGTGATCCACCCACCTCGGCCCCCCAAAGTGCTGCGATCACAGGCGTGAGCCACCGCCCCGGCCTTACAATTTACAGAATGCTTTCAATTAAATTATCACACTTGACCTTCACCCCCGACCTGTGAGGTCGGTGTTATTGCTCTTCTCAAAGATGAAGACACTGAGGCCCAGAGGCCATATTAATAAGTTTCGTTAGATAATTGGTGGTGGAATAGGATGGCTGGGGTCCCTTCCACTAAACCATACAGCTCTCTGACAATGAACAAAGAATGGCTTTACAAAGACATTTGCTTTATCCACTTACCCACCCATCCCTTCATTTATTTATTCACCAGCATTTAATATACTGAGCACTTTCTTTAAACATATTTTGGTAGCAGCACAAAGGAATGGAATGAGCTCAAGTCCTGGGATCATCCTGGGTTTAACTCCAGGCCCCTTTAGTTCCCAGCCGGGTGCTCTTGGGAACCTAAGCACCTCTCTGAGCCTCAGCTTCGTCACAGGTCACGCAGCCAACACAGGCTTACCTGGCGAGGCCGTGAGAAATAGGATGCAGCCCCTGGCCTCCCAGCTAGGGAGCGTTAATCTAATTAAGGAGAAAAACACAAAAACACATCATTGTAGCTAGTGTGGTCCATGCTGGGATGGAGTTAAACTCCACTCACTGGGAGGGTCAGGGAAGTTTCCAGAGGGAGCTTAACGTCATCAGAGCAAGCATCATCAGGCAGACCCAGGAAAGGAGAAACCATTCCCAGGAGAGGAAATGCCTGTCCTGGATTGAGTTTAATTTTTTTTTTTTTTTTTTAAAGAGTCTTGCTCTGTCACCCAGGCTGGCATGCAGTGGCACAATCTCGCTCACTGAAACCTCCACCCCCTGGGTTCAAGTGATTCTCCTGCCTCAGCCTCCCTAGTAGCTGGGATTACAGGCCTGAGCCACTGCTCCTGGCTGGATTCACTTTAGATCAGCAGTCCCCAACCTTCCTTCCTGCTTATCCCCTTCCTTCCTTTTGGCAGCAGGGAAAGTGGAGATTGAAGTGTAAACAGGATGTTGGTGTAAGAGGGTTTCATGGAAGACAGTTTTTCCAGGGATTGGGGAACAGGGGTGGGGGATGGTTTTGGGATGAAACTGTTCCACTTCAGATCATCAGGCATTAGATTCTCATAAGGAGTGCACAACCTAGATCCCTTGCAACCTAGATCCCTCGCACGCATAGTCCACAATAGGGTTCATGCTCCTGTGAGAACCTAATGCCGCGGCTGATCTGACAGGAGGCAGAGCTTAGGCAGTGATGTGCGCGATGGGGAGCTGCTGTAAATACAGAATAAGCTTCGCTAGCTTGCAGGCCCCTCACCTCTTGCTGTGTAGCCCAGTTCCTAACAGGCCATGCCCCAGTCTGTGGCCCTCGGGCTGGGGACCCCTGTTTTAGAGGACATTAAACATTTTTATGAACACCTTTCTAAAACTGATTTCAAATTTTCTTTGAATTATTCCAGAGTACAAAAAGCAGCTTTGCCTTGTGCCCTTACATCTTCTCCATGAATCCCTTCAGGACTCGGGAGGGCTGCTTGCCCTGCACTGAGCCCTCCTTCCTGTCCGGCACCTCACTTTCCCTTGCATCAGTTCCCTCCACTCTGGCCTCACTCAGCGCTCAGCGCTGTCACAGCGGGCTCTCTGCCCCCACTGCTGCTCCCATTGCCTCTGACCCTGCTGGCCACACCTGCCAGGCACCTCTCTCTGTGACATGCTTAATTATTGCTTTCCTCTTTTTCTTTTCTCCTCCCTTCCTTCCTCCCTTCCTTCCTCCCTTCCTTTCTTCTTTCCTTCCTTCCTTCCTTCCTTCCTTCCTTCCTTCCTTCCTTCCTTCCTTCCTTCCTTCCTTCCTTCATTCCTTCCCTTCCTCCCTCCCTCCCTCCCTTCCTTTCTTTCTTTTTCTTTCTTTCTTTCACGAAGTTTTGCTATGGCATAGTCTTGGCTCAGTGCAACCTCCACTTCCCAGGTACAAGCGGTTCTCCTGCCTCAGCCTCCCAAGTAGCTGGGATTACAGGTACCTGCCACCACGCCTGGCTAATTTTTTTGTGTTTTTAGTAGAGATGGGGTTTCACTATGTGGACCAGGGTGGTCTTGAACTTCTGACCTCAGGTGATCTGCCCGCCTTGTCCTCCCAAACTGCTGGGATTACACGTGTGAGCCACCACGGCCAGCCAAATTTCCTCTTTTCCCTCTGCCTTTTTTCATTACCGCTGCTATGCTTGATGGCTTTTGTGTTAGAAAAGCTTGGCCCAGACAGCCACGCTCTGTCAATAGTAGCTTTCTGGTTGTTTCCTGCTTGGCAAATTGATCCACATACTCATGCCTTCCTCAGCCTTCAGGTGTGCACAGGTGTATACAGGTGCATCATGGCTACTTACCGGGGAAGGTTTTCTTCTGTGCTTTCAGGTTGGAGCTATTTTTGAGATGCTGGGTGTGCGGGTGGAAGTGGTGCCTACAGAATTTGGGGAATGGGGCAGGTGGAAGGTAGTGGGATTTGAGGGGTGCTTGGAAAACCTTGGTGAGGAAGAGAATCTTGAGCCAGAGTCTTTTAGAAAGGAAGGCCCTGCTGCCCAGGCTCAGTGGCTCATGCCTGTAATCCCAGCACTTTGGGAGGTCAAGGTGGGCAGATCACCTGAGGTTGGGAGTTCAAGACCAGCCTGACCAACATGGAGAAACCCCTGCCTCTACTAAACAAAAATTCAAAAAATTAGCCGGGCGTGGTGGCGCATGCCTGTAATCCCAGCTACTCAGGAGGCTGAGGCAGGAGAATCACTTGAACCCAGGAGGTGGGGGTTGCAGTGAGCCGAGATTGCGCTATTACACTCCAGCCTGGTAAACAAAAGCAGAACTCCTTCAAAAGGAAAAAAAGAGAGAGAGACAGGAAGGAAGGAAGGAAGGCCCCGGTGCACCCCGGGCAGCCGGAAGAGTCCTAGAGGGAATCGTGGGGTAGGGGGATTTTCCTGGACCTGGGGAAACAGGTGCTTCTTTGGAATGGTCTGCAGAATGCTGACCACCCTGTCCTCCTTCGTGTTTTGGGTGAAGCCTGGCCTGGCCACTCTGTATTTGCAGGGTCCACAGATATTTTCAGTAAAGAGCTAGATAGTAAATATTTCAGGCTTTGTGGGCCATACGACCTCTGTCACAATCACTTCATGGCTGTTTGGTGCAAAAGCAGCCATAGACCGACTGTACATAAACCAATGGGCCTAGCTGTGTTCCGGGAAAACTTTCTTTACAAAGCAAGTCACAGCTAAGTTTCACCTGGTAGTTTGCCAACTTCTGCTCATGCAATGGTGTTCCCAACTCTCCTGGTGAATGCCACACACTCCCCAAACCTCCCCACTGCAGCAGAAGCCATAGCATGACCAGGGCAACAGTAATACCCCGTAGCTGCCATCTACCCGGAGTTCACTTTGAAGCAGGCACTGGGAGAAGAGCTTTACTTCGTTTAATCTCCTCAGCAACCCAATGTTGGTTTTCTTGTGATTTTCACAGATCATGAAACAGGTCTCAGAGAGGTTAAATAACTTGCCCAAGGCAACTCATCTGGGCTTGGTTGATGAAACCAGACTGGTGGGCAGAAACTTGACCATCACAGTTAATCATCATGACCAATCCTCACACCTATGTCTTATTGTAAAGATTTTTTTTTTATTTTTATTTTTTATTTTTTTTGAGATGAAGTTTTGCTCTGTCACCCAGGCTAGAGTGCAGTGGCTCGATCTAGGCTCACTGCAAGCTCCGCCTCCCAGGTTCATGCCATTCTCCTGCCTCAGCCTCCCGAGTAGCTGGGACTACAGGTGCCCACCACCACGCCCGGCTAATTTTTTGTACTTTTAGTAGAGACAGCATTTCACTGTGTTAGCCAGGATGGTCTCCATCTCCTGACCTCGTGATCCACCCACCTTGGCCTCCCAAAGTGCTAGAATTACAGGCGTGAGCCACTGCGCCCGGCCCTAAAAAATCCTAAGAATAGCTTTTTGAGGAAGACACAGTAGCAGGTGCTGTGGAGCTGTGGTCTGCCTGCTCCTGCTCCCAATTCACCACTGTTGGCTCTCACCAAGGAACAAATCCGTCAGGAACCACACTGCAGCCATGGCTTTTAAAGACCCAGAAAAACATCTGGAGCTGGAGGTGGTGATTCACTGAATTCTAATCACTCTAATGAGCCGCCACATAAAATCCCCGGAGAAGATGTGTGCTGACTTGGTCAGAGGAGCAAAGGAAAAGAATCCCAAAGTGAAAGGACTGGTTCGGATGCCTATCAAAGTTTGGAGAATCACTACACAAAAAGCTCCTTGTGATCAAGGTTCTGAGACGTGGGCTTGTTTTCGGATAAGAATCCACAAGTGACTCATTGACTTGCACAGCCTTTCTGAGATTGTTAAGCAGATTACTTCCATCAGTATTGAGGCAGGAGTTGAGGTTGACGCCATCATTGCAGATGCTTAAGTCAACTATTTTAATAAATTGATTCCTAGTTTTTTAAAGAAGAATAGACTCAGCCACTTTACCGGTCTGTGGCACCGGACAAGTTACTTCACTTTTCTGTACTTTTGTTTCCTCAACTGTGAAATGGGGATCTGAGCACCCTTACCTCTGTAAACTAAACATAAAATCCTAAGCCCGCCCACCCCCCACACTGGCTGAACAGACCCCCTCTTAGCCCAGGGGACCCCAGAAAAAGCTTAAAAACTGAGTTCCCAGCCATGATGGGATGAGAGGTCAGACACGCCTCATTATACCTGCTCCCTTTTGCAGTTTAGACACAACTAACAGGCATTCATGTTAAAGTAAAGATCATAAGGCTGACAGAACAGACTGTGGCAATAAGATACCAGACTGTAAATAGGACCTAAAGCCATGGCAGGAAAGGGTTAAGCCACACACGCCTGCGCTTCAGGAATAAACTATGCCCTTGCTGCCACAAGGTTTTTATTTTTCTCTAGCAGCTTGTTTAAGTGCTGGTCTTGAGATAAGCAATAATAAAACAATTTTCAGCCTACCAGTCATCAGATGCTGACAAACTGACCCTCAGCCCCTGTGCCACCAGCCATAACTACAGCTTTGATTGGACAAGAGACTAACTTCTGTAACTTTCTCCTGATAAGATCACTGACCGTGGACTGGTTCTGGCCGGTTTAGGGAGGCTGCGCACTGCAACCTCCTCCTCCTGGGTTCAAGCGATTATTGTGCCTCAGCCACCCAAGTAGCTGGGACTACAGGCGCACACCACCATACCTAGCTAATTTTTGTATTTTCAGTAGAGACAGGGTTTCACCATGTTGGCCAGGCTGGTCTCAAACTCCTGGCCTCAGGTGATCTGCCTGTCTCAGCCTCCCAAAGTGCTGGAATTGCAGGCGTGAGCCACAACACCTGGCCCCATTTAATTCTTTTAGATGCTGATGGGATTCGACTTGCTTTCCAATTTTTTTTTTTTTTTTTCCACTGCTGGTGTATAGAAATACAACTGATTTTTGTGTGTTGACTTTGTGAGGGCATGAGACTTTGCTGTATTTGCTGCAACCTCTGCCTCCCATGTTTAAGTGATTCTCCTGCCTCTGTCTCCCAAGTAGCTGGGACTACAGGCACACGCCACCATGCCCAACTAATTTTTTGTACTCTAATAGAGACAGGATTTCACTGTGTTGCCCAGGCTGGTCTTGAACTCCTGAACTCAGGCAATCCACCCGCCTCGACCTCCTACAGTGCTGGGATTACAGGCATGAGCCACCGAGCCCTGCCCCAATCTTGTGATTTTTTTTAGTGGACACCTTTTAGGGTGATTGTTTGGTTAGAGTTAATTACTGTCTTTTAAGTGTTTAGACAGTGGCTGACACATTAGCAAATGTTCAATGGGAGGTTGCTATTAATATTGCTGTTATTAATATTACCTTAGAAAATTTGAAAAATGAAGATTATACAGCAAGAAATGAAAAATACCTTTAACTCCCCCATCCAGAGGCAGCCATTGTTTACATTTTATACTTTTTTTCTAATCATTTTGAGGTCTATATTTTAATATAGTTGATATATATAGATATTAACATTTTTATCATTTATCATACAAATCACATGTAAATTATAGAATACACATTTTTAAAAAGTCACTACACAAAGAAAACCACTTTTCTTGTTTATATTTATGTGTGAATGTGACTATCATATGATTTTATATCTTGACCTCTAAATGTTACATCATAAAACCTCCCAGCCGGGCTTGGTGGCTCACGCTTTGGGAGGCCAAGGTGGGCGAATTACCTGAGGTCAGGAGTTTGAGACCAGCCTGGCCAACGTGGTGAAAACCCATCTCTACTAAAAATACAAAAATTAGCCGGGCATGGGGACACGGTCTGTAATCCCAGCTACTTGGGAGGCTGAGGCAGGAAAATTGCTTGAGCCCAGGAGAGAGAGGTTGCAGTGAGCTGATACCTTGCTACTGCACTCCACCTGGCCAACAGAGCAGACCGTGTCTCAAAACAAAACAAAACAAAACAAAAACAAACAAAAAAACCCTCCCCCTGCTCCACAATGTCTGTAAGGTCCCTTAGTGCCCCGTGGCATGGTGTGGAGGTGAGTGACCGGCCCTATCTGGTCATCAGGTCCCTGCATTGCCAGTGGTTTCCCTCTGCTGGGCCTCTTCGCGCAGGCTCCGCTGGCTCCTTCCAGCAGGTCCTGGAGCTGGCAGGGGCACTGGGAGATTTCATAGTGACGGTCCCCGGGCCGCCAAAGCGGCAGATCTGTGAATTCTGAAAATGGGGAGCAGAGTGGCGGAGGTGAGGAAGGGCCCGCCTTGTTTCCACCTCAAGTCCCCTTTCTGCGGAGCCTCGCTGGGGGGCCTGGAGTAGGAAGGAGACTCCCACACACAGCTCTGGCCCAGCCCACTTTGCTGAGGTCCAGGAATCCCTCCCTCATCTGCTCCATCCCCTCACTTGTGTTTCCCGGGCTTTCGTGGCCAAGGCAGGGCCCGTGGGGGAGGTTCCCACGCTGGGAGGGGAGCGGCCTGCAAGCAGAGGGCACTCGGTGCACGTGGGTTCTCCCTCTCTTCCCTCTCCCGATGTCTCCGACTCTCTCCCTAGGGCAGTGCTACTCTCCCTCTTGCTCTGTCCCCCTCTCTGTTGCCCTCTTTGCTGCTGTGACCGTCATGGGGCTCTGGAGACCAATCCATCCACACTGACCTTTTTCTCTATCCTCAGATGGGCAGTGTGTAGAACTGCCCTAATTCAGATGGCCGTTTGGAAGTGCTTACGGGGGCTGGTTATGGGAAGTGAGTCAGTGGGGAAGGCTCCTCATGGAAGAAGAGGTCCGCAGCCTTGCCCTCTGTCCTGGTGCACTCTGAAGGCGGCAGGTGCTGTCCTTGGCGCAAGGAAGCTTTGGGAGAGAAGCTGAGAGTGCGGCCCCCAACTGTACGCCCGCGGTGTGGTGGTAGATGGAGCTCTCAGCCTCCACGTGTGGCTACCGCACAAACCAGCCAGCATTTCCCAAATGCTGTATTCCGTCCTGGGCAGGTGGTTTTTATCTGGAACCACGGCGATTTTGTCTTGACTTCCTAGCATTGTTGAGGTGGTAACTTTTAGGGCTGAAATTGAATATGACTTTAGAAGATTATTTAGTTTCATGGGAAAGAATGGAATCCAGATACCAGCAATGCAGTCTTTAATTTTTTATCGTGTTCTTTTGATATTAAGGAGCATTTTTCAAGCTCCTGTCAACTCCCTGGCATTAGGCTCTGATGTGCTAAGACACGCGCGCAATGCACACCTCAAATATTTACCAGCTACCTCGGTTCACCTCGTACGTTATCCCAGAAGGCTATGTTTTGCTATGCCTTTGCACATATGAGCTTTTCTATATTAAAAACCCAGTTATTCAATATCCCAAACACATCTAATCCTCCTGGTTCAAAATGCCAAAGAATGGGTTTAATGAAGAAAGCATTATCTCTGTGTGAAGACCTTAAAGGGAAGCTGCCAAATCCTGCAGAACTGACTCCTCTCAGTACCAGGAATGACTGGTTTAGCATTGCTGCGATTTCCAAAGCCGTAAGTGTAGATGAGAAAGTCCAAATGTATTTCTAGAAGTGATGCAGAATTAAGAAGTCCATATATTCGATCACATTTTCAACTTTTCCTTTTTTTTTTTTTGAGACGGAGTTTCTTTCTTGTTGTCCAGGCTGGAATGCTGTGGCACGATCTCAGCTCACTGCAACCTCCACCTCCCGGGTTCAAGTGATTCTCCTGCCTCAGCCTCGCGAGTAGCTGGAATTACATGCGCACAACACCACACCTGGCTAATTTTGTATTTTTAGTAGAGATGGGGTTTAACCATGTTGGCCAGGCTGGTCTTGAACTCCTGACCTCAAGTGATCTGCCCGCCTTGGCCTCCCACAGTGCTGGGATTACAGGTGTGAGCCACTGCACCCGGCCATTTTAAACTTTTTAATAAACACATGTCTCGAAGCACCTACATCTCAAAGGCAGGAAAGCATGCTCTAGGATTTAAGGGTGTAAAAGATTGCTCCCCTGTGATGTTCAGCACCAACGCAAACCAACAGCAATAAGCCCCATCCATCCATGCAGGTGTTACGACTTTCTGTATGATTTCAGATCATGCTCTTCCCACCATTTACAATGGCACACCATCCCCAATGCTTCCCGGCCCACCTCCACAAGCAAACTGCAGGCTTTTTCAGGGTACAGTACCATATGCATTGTAGTATTTTTGTATTTCTTAACCATGTAACGTGCAAAACTGTACTACTGTCTTTATTCTTTTTTTTTTTTTTTTTTTTTGAGACGGAGTCTAGCTCTGTCGCCCAGGCTGGAGTGCAGTGGCGCGATCTCTGCTCACTGCAAGCTCCGCCTCCCGGGTTTACGCCATTCTCCTGGCTCAGCCTCCCAAGTAGCTGGGACTACAGGCGCCCGCCATCTCGCCCGGCTAGTTTTTTGTATTTTTTAGTAGAGACGGGGTTTCACCGTGTAGACCAGGATGGTCTCGATCTCCTGACCTCGTGATCCACCCGTCTCGGCCTCCCAAAGTGCTGGGATTACAGGCTTGAGCCACCGCGCCCGGCCTTTATTCATTTTTAATGTGTTGCTGGTGATGCTTAGAATTTTTCCCCCAACCCCACTTACTCCCAGAAGCCCATGCTGCTTACTGAGTGATTTTGTGGTGTGTGGAATTTTTAGGAACACATACGTCACATTTGTATTTGGAAATGGTTTGTCAGCTGCATTACTTAATTAGGCTTAGTAATCTTGCCACATGGCCCTGAGTGACTCATGAGGTGTGGGGAAGGGATAGGAACAGGGGAGTTTGCGGCTGTTCCAAGATTTTGAGGAGCCTTTCACCTATTTATTTATGCCCTTTACCTTTTTATCGTATAAATTTAAGATGTACAACATGATGTTTAATATGCACATTGAAATGATTACAGTCAAGCAATTAACATATCCATCACATGGTTACCCTTTTTTTTTTTTATTGGTAGTAAGAGTACCTAAAATCTTCTCTCTGCAGATTTTCAGTCTACAATGCAAATTAACCATAGTCCTCATGCTGTGCTTTAGACCTCTAGACTGACTCATCCTATGTAAGCTATAACTTAGGATTCTTTGACCTACTTCTTGCCGATTCCCCCATTCCTGGTAACCACGATTCTATTCTCTGCTTCTATATATTTGTTTGTTTATTTGTTTTTAAAGATTCCACATATAAGTGAGATTATGCAGTGTTTGTCTTTCCACATCTGGCTTATTTCACTTAGCACAATGTCCTCTGGGTTAATCTTTTTTGTTGCAAATGATAGGATTCCATTCTTTTTCATGGCTGAGTAGTATTCTATTGTATTTATACAAAAATCTCTTTATCTAGTCATTCATGAACACAGGTTGGTTCCGTATCTTGGCTATTATGAATATGGTTGCAATGAACATGGGAGTTCATTACCACTGTGTTTCAGGTAATTTTTTTTTCTCTTTTGACTAATAGGAAGTAGACTCACAATACATGTGTATTGAGTGAACACATGTTTGGTGTGTGCATTAAAAAAATTCAGTCAGGCCGGGCGCGGTGGCTCAAGCCTGTAATCCCAGCACTTTGGGAGGCCGAGACGGGCGGATCACGAGGTCAGGAGATCGAGACCATCCTGGCTAACACGGTGAAACCCCGTCTCTACTAAAAACTACAAAAAACTAGCCGGGCGACGTGGCGGCGCCTGTAGTCCCAGCTACTCGGGAGGCTGAGACAGGAGAATGGCGTGAACCCGGGAGGCGGAGCTTGCAGTGAGCTGAGATCCGGCCACAGCACTCCAGCCTGGGTGACAGAGCGAGACTCCGTCTCAAAAAAAAAAAAAAAAAAAAATTCAGTCAGGCCGGGTGCAGTGGCTCACACCTGTAATCCCAGCACTCTGGGAGGCCGAGGTGGGTGGATCACGAGGTCAGGGGATCGAGACCATGGTGAAACCCCGTCTCTACTAAAAATACAAAAAATTAGCCTGGCATGGTGGCGGGCACCTGTAGTCCCAGCTACTTGGGAGGCTGAGGCAGGAGAATGGCGTGAACCCAGGAGGCGGAGCTTGCAGTGAGCCGAGATTGCGCCACTGCACTCTAGCCTGGCGACAGAGCGAGACACCATCTCAAAAATAAAAATAAAAATAAAAATAAAGATAATTCAGTCATACATCAATTGCAATAGGAAAGCCAGCAGCTAGTACCTTCTCTACTAAGAGAAGACAGAAAGCAAACTTTCCTCTAGTGTGTTTCCACCTCCAATCACTCTTCTTCAGCCTTAAAGACTGAGTGAGGCTGGTATCTCATGGCTGGAAATGCTGCATTTCCCCCAGGTATGTGGTTGGTAGAGCAGCAATTACTCCTGTCCTCCTCTCCATCGGGGAAGCTGGCTCAGCCGTGCCTTGTCACTCATCAGCCACCTTCCTCCAAGGCACAAGTGCAGGTGGTGGTTCTCTGGTTCCTGGGTCCTCTAACTACAGAGAGACCAGTGTGGGTTTGCTGCATGGTGCACTCATTTCTGCTTGCTGCTTGTCAAGCTTGTGGACGCCAGTATACAGGATGACTAGAAAGACACAGAAGCCCTGAGGGGTAATAGCCCAGTCCCTGAGCATGCCCAGTTCAGCTCACAACCCAGTGCACCTGACAGCAGTGTGGGGCCAGTTGAAAGGTGAATGCATTGAACGGTCAGTGCAGGGATGTAGATTGCCTTGTTTGGGGTAAAATACACATTCTTTGGCACTGGAATCACCCAGGCCAAGAGTCTGAATTGTGATCAAGGTCCTTAATCTCTCCCCGTTTCTCCTTCTGTAAACTAGAGATAAATGTACCTACCTTATCAAATTGTTAGGAGGATTGTGTGATAACGCAAACTTTCCCTATCACTTCCCCTCCAACATTTCATACGATAGAATAATTATCTCCTATCTACTCTTTGAAACAAGCAAGCTAACTTGTCTGCCTGTCAGACACGTCTTTATTATAAGCCACTGATGAATAAAACTGAACTTTTCTGCCTTGTATTTCACACAGGAAAGCCTTTGGTTAATTCTTTACACAGTAATGGTAACTGGAAAAGCTGATATATTAATATACTCTCTGTCTCTCTGTTTTCAAATGTAACTTGCTACTTGCACACCCTTATTCTTTCATATAAATTTCAGCGTGAGTATGTAGAATTCCTCTCCCACCTCCAAATCCAGCTACAAACATAACTGCACAGATAAAAAGATTTACTTCAAGTGACTTTGAGCAAAACAAAACAAAAACCGCAACTGTGGGATATACCCTAAGATCAAAAATAACAGCACAGAAATTTTAAATTTTGTTCAGTTTTATTAATTGTAGTAATATTATAGTAATTTTGAGATGAATGTATATTATAGGATAAAATAAATAGGTAAATTTGTGATATAATATGAACCAAGGTTTTCAAGGTAAGAAAAACGAGATATAAATATAATATTAAAGAAGGAAACAAACCTTTTATGTTGAGTTGATAATACTGATGTCAAGTATGATTTAAAAAAAAAAAAGTATTTCCGGCTGGTCACAGGGGCTCACACCTATAATCCCAGAACTTTGGGAGACCAAGATAGGTGAATCACTTGAGTTCAGCAGTTCAAGACCAGCCAGGGCAACACAGTGAGATCTTGGCTCTACAAAAAATTTAAAAATTAGCCAGGTGTAGTGGCCTGTAGTCCCAGCTACTTGGGAGGCTGAGGCATGAGAATCACTCAAACCCAGGAGGTAGAGGTTGCAGTGAGCCGAGATCACAACACTGCACTCCAGCCTGGGCGACAGAGTGAGACTCCTCCTCAAAAATAAATAAATAAAAATAAAAAACTTGTATTTCCTAGCTCCATCCACTGAAAGAGCTAGACAGAGTGACATGACTGTGGTAAGGAGCATGCTTAGAATCTGGGCCTTGATTTCTTGTTTTAGGTTGAAACATTACTATAAAGATTACTATTTTTGTATGTCAAAGATGGTTGAATGTCAGCGATTTTGTATAGGTAAGTGTAATATTGTTGTTCCTCGCCAAGGAACCAGGGCTTTTGGAGAAATGGCTGTCTCCAGATCTAGCCAGAGAAAGTATAAAGTGAGTCTGGTTTCATGGGCCAAAAAGCAAGGAAGCTGTCAGAGATCAATGAGCTGCATAAAAAAGACAGACCCGGCCAGCGTAGTGGCTCATGCCTATAATCCCAGCACTTTGGGAGGCTGAGGCGGGCCAGGAGTTGGAGACCAGCCTGGCCTACATGGTGAACCCCATCTCTACCAAAAATACAAAAATTAGCCAGGCATGGTGGCACATGCCTGTAATTCTAGCTCCTCGGGAGGCTGAGGTGGAGGATCACTTGAACCTGGGAGGTGGAAGTTGCAGTGAGCTGAGGTTGCGCCACTGCACTCCAGCCTGGGTGACTGTCTCAAAAAAAAAAAAAAAGATACAGAGCCAACTTGACGAGTCTCCTACTGGCCATATTTGGGATAATTCAAGCATTAAAGTGACTATAATTGACTACAAATAATTAAATAAAAAAATCCATGGATCCATAGTTTTACTGAGAAAGACAGAAAAAATCATCTACCATAACGAGATGCGAGTTATGCTAATTTGTCTCTGAAATTTTGCAGTTAAACAGAATCAGGCCTTTCCCTTGCCTTTTAAGGAGAAAGTGCAGCTTTTTTCCTAATTGATGAGAACAACTCTCTACAGAAGAATGTCAGCTAATATCTACGGAAAGATTGGTAGAATTTGAAAATTACCATTTTGCAAACCTCAATAAAACAGTTGATTCAGGCAAGTATCATAAATGATTCTATAAACCAGGAGCTTATCAACTATAGCCCTCGAGTCAAATCCAGCCCATTGTCTGTTTTTGTATATTCCATAAGCTAAATTTTTAAAAATATTTTTAAGTAGTTGAAAAAATCAAAAGAAGCACAATATTTCATGACATGTGATATTTATATAAAATTCAGATTTCAGTGTCACAAATAGGTTTTATTGGAACACAGCCATGCTCATTCATGTACGAATTATCTAGGACTGTGTTTGTGCTGCAATGGCGGCTTTGAGTGACTGAGCTGGAGACGGCAATGGGCCACAAAGCCTAAATTATTTAGTATCTGGAACGTTACAAAAATACTTTACTGACCCCTGCTATAAACTATGTGGTGAAAAGAAGAGGATATTTGTATGATGCCAATGTATCACCCTGTAAATTGCTCACTAATTGCAAAAGGAAAAATGCATTTTTATAATAGAAAGTTCTGGTAGTCACCACTTTACCAAGTTATCAAAACTTAGCATCACTGAAACAGGGGCAACCTGATATTACGTACCTGCTGGTGCAAGGCAATGTATCGCCTCTGAAGTACTCTTGCTAAACATATTTAACTTGAAGATTTTAAATAGTATTATTGAGACCGGGTGTGGTGGCTCATGCCTGCAATCCCAGTACTTTGGGAGGCTGAGGTGGGCAGATCACTTGAGGTCAGGGGTTCAAGACAGGGTTTCACCTTGTTGGCCAGGCTGGTCTTGAACAGATTTCATTTATTTATTTATTTTGAGACAAAGTCTCACTCTGTCACCCAGGCTGGAGTGTAGTGGTGTGATCTCAGCTCACTGCAACATCCTTTTCCCTGGTTCCAGCAATTCTCATGCCTCAGCCTCCTGAGTAGCTGGGATCACAGGTACGCGCCAGCATGCTTGGTTAATTTTCGTATTTTTAGTAGAGACGGGGTTTCACCATGTTGACCAGGGTGGTCTCAAACTCCTGATCTAAGGTGATCCACCCTCCTAGGCTTCCCAAAATGCTGGGATTACAGGCGTGAGCCACCGTGCCAGGCCAGAGATCAGACTTCTTGATGTTTGATCCTTGCTTCCCAAAGTGTGGTCCACAGCTCACATCAATCATATTATCAGTTGTATTGGCCAATTATGTTATTAACTAGATTCTGCATTTCTAACAAGCTTGTGCAAAATCTCAGGCTCCACCCCTGGTCTTCCCAATCAGAGTCTTTATTTCAACAAGATTCTGGTAAGTTGCATGCACACTGAAGTTTGAAAAGCACCAGTTTGAGTGACTTTTAGCTGGGCCTTCTGTTTTTTGCATTGGGGAACACCGTAATATAATTGATGTGACCTGCTTTGGATCTACAGACTAAGCTTTGTAAATATTTGGCGTAGGCATAGTAGTTTTCTTGTTATGCAGTATCCTTTTGTCTTGTTCCTTTGGATGGTCAGTTCTCTCCTTCCTCTCTCTTTTTCATGTGGCTAACACACATCTCCTTCAAGACTCAGGTAAGGCATCACCTCCATCAGGAAGCCTCCCTATCCCCTCCAGGTTGAATCAGGTGTGCTGTGTCACATTTTATTTGCATCATTACTTATTTGACTCTTCGGCTAGCACCCAAGTGCAGTGAGGAAAATAAAATTTTACTCTTTGTATCCTCTACACCTAATCACTGTCCGGCCCATGTAGAGAGCTGAACGAGTGTTTTTAGAAGACAGAATGAATGTCGCTTTGCCAACCTGCTCCTTGCTGCCGTGGCCTCCCTGACCAGGGCTCCAGGCATAGGAGGCACTGATGTGGCAGGAAGCCAGGTGGGGGATCAGGGAATTAGAAAGCCTGCTGGTCCGGCAGCTGTCTCTCCCTCCTCCCAGCCCCTTGCCCTCCAAAGAGCACACATTTCAGAAGCAGCTGCAGGGTGCTCCCTCCCCACCTCCTCCTCTCTCCTCTTTCTTTCCCGTGAATAAATGTCAGAAGCCCCACAACAGCGGAGGAGGAAATCTGTGGCAAAGAGACGACCCCACAACTACAAGTCCCTGGAGCTGGAAGCCCCGCACCAGCCCTCTCCATAACCGGAGCCCACCTGCGAATGCCCCCAGAGCAGCCCAGGCGCTGGCCATGGGGTGGGGGCAGCGGGGAGTGGTAAGAAAGCCTAAGGAGGGCGGGGCTGAGCGGCACTCAGCACTGGGCACTCAGCACCCGGCTGGTTATGCCAATGGAGCCTATGTGCAGTTAATGGCACTTTCTCATTAAGCAGTTATTAAAAAGTGGGTGGTTCTTCCTTGCTAGGTGCTATGCCATCCGTTTCTACGCACTGAGATCGTCAGTGAAACCTGGTTGGCTTCAGTCTGGAAAAGCATGGGCCGTTGCTGGGGGTAGCACTCCCAGGGCGGGCAGGGGAGCCAGCTGTCCAGGTCTGCGCCTGGGATTCTGCTAGGGGAGGCAGAGGTGAGAAGAAAGGTCCTCGTTTCCCAGCAGGTGCGGCACGGCGGCTTTCCTCATTAGCAGGAGCACTCCAGGCGTCTCTGGTGTGCACACATGCTAGGGTGTGCTTGGGAAATCAATTCCTGAGCTGAGAGGCGGCCTCTCCAGCTGGTGCCGCCCTGGGAGGTGCAGCGGTGCTAATGGCTTGGTCTGACTTCACGCAGAGGAAAGTAGTGAGGACTAGGGAGGAGGAAACAGGAGGCCTGTCCCCAGGGGGACCCACAGGGAACGTTCTTTTGGGAGACAGTGAAAATTTGCAAATGTTAGCTGAGCAAACCTCTTTAACCAGGAGCCAGGTTCTGTGATGGGCCCTTGGGATTCAGATCTGGATGACCGGTTCCTGCTCTCTCCTTGTCCAGCAGGACAGATAGACAGCCACACAGCCACACTCAATCTACAATAGAGGCAAGCGCCAGGCCTGAGAGGAGCAAAGAACCCAGACCGAGGGGCAGAAGCACATCCCAGGGAAGGAACAGCTCTGCTGTTTCTCAAAAGGGCTCAGGTGGAAGGAGGGCCACTGACACTCACTCAGTGCCATGTGCCAAGCACTGTGCTGGGCACGTCCCCTCCTCTTGTTTCATGACCTCCTCTATAGACAGGGAACCAAAGTTCAGAGAGGGTACCTAGCTGGCCTGCCATTGGAGCCGCCCGAGCCTCCGCTGTTCCCCACCGCCCACCCCTGGCCAGGGCCGAAGGGAAGATGCTCCAGGCTGTGTGAACTATGTTTCTAATCTCTGTATTGGATGCTCTGACATCTGGGGACTTGCTGACCTGGAAGGGACTGCCCCTACCAGGGTTAGCTGATTCCTAGAGAAAGCCAATGATGCAGCCAGGAGCAAGTGCGAGCTTTCCCATTCCAGGGCCCTAGTCTCCTGCCCTGATCACCCCAGAGCCAGGCACCAAGCAGCTAGGGACAGTGCCTGTGCCCCAGAGCTCACTGCAACCACTCAAGCCAGCCACTCCTGAGCCTGCTTACTCCCGCTCACCCATTCCTTCCCATGGAAACCACAGGAAAGGCTCTTGCCCAGGTATTCCCTGCTGCCTCTGCCACCAGGGCAACCCCGGTGCTTCCTGTGTGGCATGGCGTGCCCAACCCCCACCCCGCCGGGATCTGTCACAGCTATCTTTTCAGTAGCAGTCGTCTCCTGATCTATTGGCCTCACCATACCTGAAAAATAGCATGACCTATATTTTAAAACACAGGCAGAGGGAGTCGCCGGTGTAGCTCCAACAGGAGCAAGTCGTGCACATCCTGTGAGCTGTTTGTGAGGTGGGGACCTGGGAGGGTGGGCAGAGGCCAGTGGGGTCCCCGGATTGGTCTTGCATCTTGGAGGTGCTTAGGGGGCTCCTAAGGATGTGAAGCAGGCTTGTGTTATAGCGCAATCCACCAGGAACAATACACACAGATGAGAGAGAGAGACAGAGAGAGACAAGGCCCCTTTGTCGTTAATCCCAGTGTGACAAGAAGAGAAGGAACTGAGGCACGATTGGTGGGAATGGGGCAGAGGAGACACGATGGTGCAGGTGAGGTGCTGGTTTAATGAGGAGGTGGGGTGATGGGGAGGAGGCGGAGTTTGGTGAGCCAGTGCATTGGCGGTGGCGGCTCACTGAGATAGGACCAGCTGGGCTGACTGACTTGTAACATCCTGTCCTCATGACGGGATCCACAAAACTTTCAGATCTTTGAATCCAGGGCTCAGAAAAGCAGATTGCAGTAGAGGATTTGAGTTCTGTGTGAGACTTATCCTTTTATATAACAGTGCTAACCTCATTTATCTTTTGTAATTGTTTATTGTCAAACAACTCTCAAAAATTTAACCAAAGGTCTAACTGCAAACAACCACATGATAAAGAACAAACACCTTTTATATGTCAAGATCTCCCCTTAGGGAACTCAAAGATGCTGTTTGTCTGCATCCCTTAAGAAAAGTTACCACCTCCCATGTCAAAGGACCTGAGAAAGCTTGGGTTTAGAAGTGGAACAACTGTGATGAGGCATTTAAAAATGGGTTTTGATTTGAAATCTGAGATTGATCGGGCAGGCATCCAATATTCTGGAATCACAAACATTCAAAGTTCAGACAGGCCAAAAATGACAGATGAGCAGAAGAAAGCATCTGTGTGCTGGTTGAGGACCAGGGAGCAGAAGTGGGCCCGGAAGGCGGGGTTTGTGTTCTGGGCCAGTTCTGAAAGGGCCGTGGGAACTGTCTGGCCCTGAAACGGCGATTAGGTGTAGGGAGAGCCCTTGGATCCCACATCCAGGTCCTGACAACTGAAAGATTAAAGAACATGCACGCGCGTGTGTGTGTGTGTGTTGCAGGGGAGGTGATCATGAGATTTTATTGCAGTAGCGAAAGGGCCACTGCAGGAGAGCCTCATAGTTGTCAGGTGCTTGAGAAATCCCAAGGGAGAAGATGTGATCCTTATTCCCAAGAGCTTCCAGACTACGGAGGTGACCAGCCATATGCGAAGATCCTTCAGATACTTCTGAGGCAGAATAAACACTGTGCGAAAGATTCAAGCCGTAGCTGTAAAGGTCAAAGTCACGTGAAGTGAGGGCAAATCCCCTTGGGTGGTGTGGAGAAGGCAACTGCAAAGGGCTAAGCCCCAGAGCAGAGTCCTCCACCTTCTGATGCGCTCCTGGCCTTCTCAGCACCATGTTCCTCCCCCTGAGTAGTGTCTCAAGAGCGGAGGTTAGGTCTCCTTACCCAGGTGGGCTCAAGCCTTTAAGACCTTGGAGGACAGTAACAGCTCCTGTAGAGTTGTGCGCTAGTATGGGATGGTACCACATAGTGCAGCACAGGTGCCCATCCTGTCCTAAGGTGGATTTTTCTCAGGGTTTTCTGAGAGGAGAAGAAGGAGCAGACAAGGTTTTTTTCAATCTCCTAAGGAATCACTGAACCCATTTATCTCCTTAAAAGCAGAAAAGGCAAAAATGACCATAAAGACAATGAAAAAGCAAAAAATGAAACAATACTTGCCACACAATGACAGATGAAGAGTTAGTATCCTTACTCCATAAAGCTCATGTGAACAGGTAAGAAAAATACTGAGGCTACAGCAGGACCTGCGCACAGACAGGATGTATGGGAACACCTCTTCCAGGCTGGGAGAGGCTGCTCCCAAAATAGAGGCAGAGAAATGCCGGGACCTCACGGAGCTTCCCTTGCAGCTGTGATATGGACATGCATTCCTGGGCACATGTCCTGGGACACAACTAAGTTGAGGAGGATTCTGAGGCTTTGGTAAAAACACAGGAGACAGCAGCCGCCCACATTCGTTGGCTTGTGGCCCCTTCCTCGCATTACTTCCAACCCTGCTTCCATCACGTCTCTTTTCTCTATTTCTGAGTCTCCTGCCTCCTCATATAAGGACTGTGATTACATTGGGCTCACCTGGATAACGCCCCGTGTCAAGGACCTAAACTCAATCACATCTGCAGTGTCCCCTTTGCCATGTAAGGCAACATATTCACAGGTTCCAGAGAGTGGGAGGGGGACATCTTTGGGGTCCATTATTCCAACTACTGCACACGTATTTCAAACTTAACTTATCAAAAGCTTAAATCCCTTATTCCTGTCCTCCCCAAATGCTATTTGTCTCCATTTTCCATGGAATTTCTGTGGCCTCATCATCCACACTGTTGTCCAGCCCAGCAACTTGAGTGTCATCTTCGGCACCTCCTCTCTAACCTCCCACATCCTGTAGCCATCTGTGCATATTTACTGAGTGTCTACTGTGTGCCAGGCACTTGTCTAGGCTCAGAAGACATGGAGATGAACAGACATCTGGGGTCTCTGCTCTGAGGGCCAATAAGATAATATTACTTGCTATGCAGTGCTCTTAAAAAAAAACAGGCAGTGTGATGTATAGACTCGCTGGAGGTTACTTTAAATTGTGTGGTCAGAGGAAGCCTCTTTGAGGATGTAACATTTAATCTGGGATTTGATAAGGAATCAGTCATGCAGAAGTTTCCAGGCAGTGCAGCCAAGATTGGGGAAACAGCTTGGGCAAAAGCTCTAAAGTAGGAACGAGTGTGTGTCGTTCAAATAACAGGAAGAGGATGAATGTGTCTGCAGCTCACAGGGGAGAGTGAGAAGAGGCCAGAGAAGGTAGGAGAGGAGTCTCCTAGGACCTGGGAGACCCGAGCAAGGACTTTGGATGTTACCTTCAGAATGTAAGCTTTAATCTCTCATCTCCATCTCCCTTCTGCCCTTTCAGCCCGACCAGCCACCATCTCCAACTTGGACTATTGCAGCTATCTTCTACCCAGACTCCCTCCTCCACCTCTGCCTCCTCTGCTCAAGTTTCCATAGAAAAACCAAAGTGATCTTTTGAAGAGCATGCAGTACTTTGGTGTATTCAACATCTTTTCCAACTTCCTCCTAGCGTGCCTTTCTCTCCTGCAGAGGCTGGGAAGGTGAGGACTGTATTTCCTAGATTCCATGAAATGTAGATTCCAACTTAGGCCCTGCTTAAGTCAAATGTAGGTGACCTGAGCTAGTGCAGAGTGAGGCAGGGAGAGTGGTGGCAGGGGGCAGGTGTTCGCTTCTGCGTGTGGGCCCAGCAGTGTGGGTCTAGGGGTTGTGGCTCTAGCAGGTGTTGGTCTAACGAGTTTGGCTTCAGTAGACGTGGGTCTAGGAGGTGTGGCTTCAGCAGGTGTGGGTCTGGCAGATGTAGCTCCAGCAGGTGTGGGTCTAACAGGTGTGGCTCCAGCAGGTATGTGTTTAGCAGGTGCAGTGCAGCTCTGCAGTTGTCGTTGTAGCTGTGGCCTATGGACACTGGACTGCTGCCTGTGTGTTGTCAGCAGGTGCAGCTCATCTTCTGATTTCCCAGCTTCCTCACTGAAGCAGAGGTAATGGCTCCCCTGATGAGTGAGCTCGGCGGTGATGTTCTATGGATCCCTCCTTGAGACCCAAGCCATGGCCTGCTCCTCCAGCCCATCTAATGACATGTGAGCAGATAATTCTGTGTTAGCTGCCTTTCTTCTCAAAAAAGCCAGAGTGATTTCTTTCATGTTTTGTTGAACTCTGAATACAAAAGGCCACCCTGATCTAGTCACTTTCTGGCTCATTGACCATAGAATAACACCCAACATCCTTCATGCGCCTATCGTCCCTGGATGACTTAGGCCCTTGCCTCCTTCGGGCACACATCACTCCCTTTTCTCTTCTGGAGACTCCCCCTCATCATCCAGGTCACAGCCTAATGTCACTTCCCCAGAGAAGCCTCATTCTTCGGTTGCCAAAACCAAGCCCCACAGACTGCGTGGCACCAACAACAGGTGTGAGTTTTCTCCCAGTTCCAGAGGCTGGAAGTCCAAGGTACTGTCAGCACGGTGGTTCCTTCTGAGCCTCTTAGGGAAAGATCTATTCCTGGCCACTCTGCTGGGCTTTTAGAAGGTCAGCTTCACGTCCACACGGCTTTCTTTCTGTGTGTATATCTTTGTGTGTCCAAAATTCCCCCTTTTATAAGGGCACCAGTGTTACTGGATTAGGACCCACCTGATGACTTCATTTAACTGAGTCAATCTGCCATGATCGTACTTATAATTCCAATTCCACTGTCAGTTACTGGGGGTTAGGACTTCACCCTGTGAATTTGGGAGGATGGACACAATTCATCCTCTAAAGCCAGGTTCTCAGTGTCTAACTTCTCCTCAAACTCTGCTCCTTCATCAAAGCAGTCAACTCTGTGTGTGACGGTGCAGCTGCTGGTTGGTTAACATTTGTCCTCAGCAGGGGAGACTGTTGGATGGCCCCCGGCTGCTTAGCACAGGGCCTGAGGCAGAGCGAGTGCTGAAGAGGTATTCATTGGATTTGTGGAGGAATGAGTTGAGGAATAAATAATTATTTCTTTTTTTTTTTTTTTGAGACGGAGTCTCGTTCTGTCACCCAGGCTGGAGTGCTGTGGCCAGATCTCAGCTCACTGCAAGCTCCGCCTCCCGGGTTCATGCCATTCTCCTGCCTCAGCCTCCTGGGGAGCTGGGACTACAGGCGCCGCCACCTCGCCCGGCTGGTTTTTTGTAGTTTTTTTTAGTAGAGACAGGGTTTCACCGTGTTAGCCAGGATGGTCTCGATCTCCTGACCTCGTGATCTGCCCATCTCGGCCTCCCAAAGTGCTGGGATTACAGGCTTGAGCCACCATGCCCGGCTAAGTATTTCTAATAGCTGATGAAAGACCTAAAAGGCCAATGAGAAGCAAGTGGCCAAATCACCCAAGACACAGTTGTTGATCACACAGCTGTTAAAATGTTTCTGAAGACTTTGTGACGATGTGGGAAAATGCTTATGGTCTGACATTGAATGACATGGTAGAATACAACCGTTTGTGAAACATTCCATGAAGAAAGAACAGAAAAATGGGAGTCCAGTGTTGAACCCACAAAAACAAAAAAAGTATATAAATTGTGATCAGATTTTCCACATTAAATGCATTAGTTCTTCTCATTCATTAAATAAACAACTTAATGTCAAAGCTAAAGAAAAATTAGCATCCTTAAAAATTGAGGTCCTATGAACTATCCTTTATTCATTTTGGAGTAAAAGATGGGATGGCAGGAAATACACAGGGGTCTCATTTCTACTTCTTTGGGCAAATCTTATTTTTAGTAACTTGCTTTGCCATTAGTAAAACCATGTCTGGTCATACGTAAAAACGATGTGTTTGAACTTCTTATTGTGCATATTTGCTCTTTAAAATTTTTTAAAAACATTTTTCTTACTTTAGAACTAATGCATGCTCATTAAAAAGTTAAATATCGGCCGGGCGCGGTGGCTCAAGCCTGTAATCCCAGCACTTTGGGAGGCCGAGTCGGGCGGATCACGAGGTCAGGAGATCGAGACCATCCTGGCTAACACGGTGAAACCCCGTGTCTACTAAAAAATACAAAAAACTAGCCGGGCAAGGTGGCGGGCGCCTGTAGTCCCAGCTACTTGGGAGGCTGAGGCAGGAGAATGGCATAAACCTGGGAGGCGGAGCTTGCAGTGAGCTGAGATCCGGCCACTGCACTCCAGCCCGGGCGACAGAGCGAGACTCCGTCTCAAAAAAAAAAAAAAAGGCTGCTGCAGCCTGACCAGCGAGAGCTGAAGCAGGGCGAGGCATCGCCTCACCTGGAAGCCAAGGGGGAAGGGAATCCGTTTTCCTAGCCAGGGGAACTGAGACACACAACACCTGGAAAATCGGGTAACTCCCACCCCAATACTGCGCTTTAAGCAGACAGGCACACCAGGAGAATATATCCCACACCTGGCCGGGAGGGTCCCACGCCCACGGAGCCTCCCTCACTGCTAACACAGCAGTCTGCTGCGATCTACCCACAAGGCAGCAGCGAGGCTGGGGGAGGGGCGCCCGCCATTGCTGAGGCTTAAGTAGGTAAACAAAGCCGCTGGGAAGCTCGAACTGGGTGGAGCTCACAGCAGCTCAAGGAAGCCTGCCTGTCTCTGTAGTCTCCACCTCAGGGGACAGCGCACAGCTGAAGACCAACAGGGGAAGCAGCGGGGGCCGGTGCAGACGCGAACGACTCTGTCTGACAGCTTTGGGGAGAGCCGTGGATCTCCCAACGCGGAGGTTGAGATCTGAGAACGGACAGACTGCCTGCTCAGGTGGGTCCCTGACCCCTGAGTAGCCTAGCTGGGAGACATCCCCCACTAGGGGCAGTCTGACACCCCACACCTCACAGGGTGGAGTACACCCCTGAGAGGAAACTTCCAAAGGAAGAATCAGACAGGTACACTCGCTGTTCAGCAATATTCTATCTTCGGCAACCTCTGCTGCTGATACCCAGGCAAACAGGGTCTGGAGTGGACCTCAAGCAATCTCCCACAGACCAACAGACAGTCTTTCTGACTGTCAGAAGGAAAACTATCAAACAGGAAGGACACCTATACCAAAACCCCATCAGTACGTCACCACCATCAAAGACCAGAGACAGATAAAACCACAAAGATGGGGAAGAAGCAGGGCAGAAAAGCTGGAAATTCAAAAAATAAAAGCGCATCTCCCCCTGCAAAGGAGCGCAGCCCATCGCCAGCAACGGATCAAAGCTGGTCAGAGAATGACTTTGACGAGATGAGAGAAGAAGGCTTCAGTCCATCAAACTTCTCAGAGCTAAAGGAGGAATTACGTACCCAGCGCAAAGAAACTAAAAATCTTGAAAAAAGAGTGGAAGAATTGACAGCTAGACTAATGAATGCAGAGAAGATCATAAACGAAATGACAGAGATGAAAACCATGACACGAGAAATACGTGACAAATGCACAAGCTTCAGTAACCAACTCGATCAACTGGAAGAAAGAGTATCAGCGATTGAGGATCAAATGAATGAAATGAAGCGAGAAGAGAAACCAAAAGAAAAAAGAAGAAAAACAAATGAACAAAGCCTGCAAGAAGTATGGGATTATGTAAAAAGACCAAATCTACGTCTGATTGGGGTGCCTGAAAGTGAGGAGGAAAATGGAACCAAGTTGGAAAACACTCTTCAGGATATCATCCAGGAGAACTTCCCCAACCTAGTAGGGCAGGCCAACATTCAAATTCAGGAAATACAGAGAACGCCACAAAGATACTCCTCCAGAAGAGCAACTCCAAGACACATAATTGCCAGATTCACCAAAGTTGAAATGAAGGAAAAAATCTTAAGGGCAGCCAGAGAGAAAGGTCGGGTTACCCACAAAGGGAAGCCCATCAGACTAACAGCAGATCTCTCGGCAGAAACTCTACAAGCCAGAAGAGAGTGGGGGCCAATATTCAACGTTCTTAAAGAAAAGAATTTTCAACCCAGAATTTCATATCCAGCCAAACTAAGTTTCATCAGTGAAGGAGAAATAAAATCCTTTACAGATAAGCAAATGCTTAGAGATTTTGTCACCACCAGGCCTGCCTTACAAGAGACCCTGAAGGAAGCCCTAAACATGGAAAGGAACAACCGGTACCAGCCATTGCAAAAACATGCCAAAATGTAAAGACCATCGAGGCTAGGAAGAAACTGCATCAACTAACGAGCAAAATAACCAGTTAATATCATAATGACAGGATCAAGTTCACACATAACAATATTAACCTTAAATGTAAATGGACTAAATGCTCCAATTAAAAGACACAGACTGGCAAATTGGGTAAAGAGTCAAGACCCATCAGTCTGCTGTATTCAGGAGACCCATCTCACATGCAGAGACATACATAGGCTCAAAATAAAGGGATGGAGGAAGATCTACCAAGCAAATGGAGAACACAAAAAAGCAGGGGTTGCAATCCTAGTCTCTGATAAAACAGACTTTAAACCATCAAAGATCAAAAGAGACAAAGAAGGCCATTACATAATGGTAAAGGGATCAATTCAACAGGAAGAGCTAACCCTCCTAAATATATATGCACCCAATACAGGAGCACCCAGATTCATAAAGCAAGTCCTTAAAGACTTACAAAGAGACTTAGACTCCCATACAATAATAATGGGAGACTTCAACACTCCACTGTCAACATTAGACAGATCAACGAGACAGAAAGTTAACAAGGATATCCAGGAATTGAACTCATCTCTGCACCAAGCGGACCTAATAGACATCTATAGAACTCTCCACCCCAAATCAACAGAATATACATTATTCTCAGCACCACATCGCACTTATTCCAAAATTGACCACATAATTGGAAGTAAAGCACTCCTCAGCAAATGTAAAAGAACAGAAATTATAACAAACTGTCTCTCAGACCACAGTGCAATCAAACTAGAACTCAGGACTAAGAAACTCAATCAAAACCGCTCAACTACATGGAAACTGAACAACCTGCTCCTGAATGACTACTGGGTACATAACGAAATGAAAGCAGAAATAAAGATGTTCTTTGAAACCAATGAGAACAAAGATACAACATACCAGAATCTCTGGGACACATTTAAAGCAGTGTGTAGAGGGAAATTTATAGCACTAAATGCCCTCAAGAGAAAGCAGGAAAGATCTAAAATTGACACTCTAACATCACAATTAAAAGAACTAGAGAGGCAAGAGCAAACACATTCAAAAGCTAGCAGAAGGCAAGAAATAACTAAGATCAGAGCAGAACTGAAGGAGATAGAGACACAAAAAACCCTCCAAAAAATCAATGAATCCAGGAGTTGGTTTTTTGAAAAGATCAACAAAATTGACAGACCGCTAGCAAGACTAATAAAGAAGAAAAGAGAGAGGAATCAAATAGACGCAATAAAAAATGATAAAGGGTATATCACCACCGACCCCACAGAAATACAAACAACCATCAGAGAATACTATAAACGCCTTTACGCAAATCAACTAGAAAATCTAGAAGAAATGGATAATTTCCTGGACACTTACACTCTCCCAAGACTAAACCAGGAAGAAGTTGAATCCCTGAATAGACCAATAGCAGGCTATGAAATTGAGGCAACAATTAATAGCCTACCCACCAAAAAAAGTCCAGGACCAGATGGATTCACAGCTGAATTCTACCAGAGGTACAAGGAGGAGCTGGTACCATTCCTTCTGAAACTATTCCAATCAATAGAAAAAGAGGGAATCCTCCCTAACTCATTTTATGAGGCCAACATCATCCTGATACCAAAGCCTGGCAGAGACACAACAAACAAAGAAAATTTTAGAACAATATCCCTGATGAACATCGATGCAAAAATTCTCAATAAAATACTGGCAAACCGGATTCAGCAGCACATCAAAAAGCTTATCCACCATGATCAAGTGGGCTTCATCCCTGGGATGCAAGGCTGGTTCAACATTCGCAAATCAATAAACGTAATCCAGCATATAAACAGAACCAAAGACAAGAACCACATGATTATCTCAATAGATGCAGAAAAGGCTTTTGACAAAATTCAACAGCCCTTCATGCTAAAAACGCTCAATAAATTCGGTATTGATGGAACGTACCTCAAAATAATAAGAGCTATTTATGACAAACCCACAGCTAATATCATTCTGAATGGGCAAAAACTGGAAAAATTCCCTTTGAAAACTGGCACAAGACAGGGATGCCCTCTCTCACCACTCCTATTCAACATAGTCTTGGAAGTTCTGGCTAGGGCAATCAGGCAAGAGAAAGAAATAAAGGGTATCCAGTTAGGAAAAGAAGAAGTCAAATTGTCCCTGTTTGCAGATGACATGATTGTATATTTAGAAAACCCCATTGTCTCAGCCCAAAATCTCCTTAAGCTGATAAGCAACTTCAGCAAAGTCTCAGGATACAAAATTAATGTGCAAAAATCACAAGCATTCTTATACACCAGTAACAGACAAGCAGAGAGCCAAATCAGGAATGAACTTCCATTCACAATTGCTTCAAAGAGAATAAAATACCTAGGAATCCAGCTTACAAGGGATGTCAAGGACCTCTTCAAGGAGAACTGCAAACCACTGCTCAGTGAAATCAGAGAGGACACAAACAAATGGAAGAACATACCATGCTCATGGATAGGAAGAATCAATATCATGAAAATGGCCATACTGCCCAAGGTAATTTATAGATTCAATGCCATCCCCATCAAGCTACCAATGAGTTTCTTCACAGAATTGGAAAAAACTGCTTTAAAGTTCATATGGAACCAAAAAAGAGCCCGCATTGCCAAGACAATCCTAAGTCAAAAGGACAAAGCTGGAGGCGTCACGCTACCTGACTTCAAACTATACTACAAGGCTACAGTAACCAAAACAGCATGGTACTGGTACCAAAACAGAGATATAGACCAATGGAACAGAACAGAGTCCTCAGAAATAATACCACACATCTACAACCATCTGATCTTTGACAAACCTGAGAGAAACAAGAAATGGGGAAAGGATTCCCTATTTAAAAAATGGTGCTGGGAAAATTGGCTAGCCATAAGTAGAAAGCTGAAACTGGATCCTTTCCTTACCCCTTATACAAAGATTAATTCAAGATGGATTAGAGACTTAAATGTTAGACCTAATACCATAAAAACCCTAGAAGAAAATCTAGGTAGTACCATTCAGGACATAGGCATGGGCAAGGACTTCATGTCTAAAACACCAAAAGCAACAGCAGCAAAAGCCAAAATTGACAAATGGGATCTAATTAAACTAAAGAGCTTTTGCACAGCAAAAGAGACTACCATCAGAGTGAACAGGCAACCTACAGAATGGGAGAAAATTTTTGCAACCTACTCATCTGACAAAGGGCTAATATCCAGAATCTACAAAGAACTCAAACAAATATACAAGAAAAAAACAAACAACCCCATCAAAAAGTGGGCAAAGGATATGAACAGACATTTCTCAAAAGAAGACATTCATACAGCCAACAGACACATGAAAAAATGCTCATCATCACTTGCCATCAGAGAAATGCAAATCAAAACCACAATGAGATAACATCTCACACCAGTTAGAATGGCAATCATTAAGAAGTCAGGAAACAACAGGTGCTGGAGAGGATGTGGAGAAATAGGAACACTTTTACACTGTTGGTGGGATTGTAAACTAGTTCAACCATTATGGAAAACAGTATGGCAATTCCTCAAGGATCTAGAACTAGATGTACCATATGACCCAGCCATCCCACTACTGGGTATATACCCAAAGGATTATAAATTATTCTACTACAAAGACACATGCACATGTATGTTTATTGCGGCACTATTCACAATAGCAAAGACTTGGAATCAACCCAAATGTCCATCTGTGACAGACTGGATTAAGAAAATGTGGCACATATACACCATGGAATACTATGCAGCCATAAAAAAGGATGAGTTTGCGTCCTTTGTAGGGACATGGATGCAGCTGGAAACCATCATTCTTAGCAAACTATCACAAGAAGAGAAAACCAAACACCGCATGTTCTCACTCATAGGTGGGAACTGAACAATGAGATCACTTGGACTCGGGAAGGGGAACATCACACACTGGGGCCTATCATGGGGAGGGGGGAGGAGGGAGGGATTGCACTGGGGAGTTATACATGATATAAATGATGAATTGATGGGTGCTGACGAGTTGATGGGTGCAGCACACCAACATGGCATAAGTATACATATGTAACAAACCTGCACGTTATGCACATGTACCCTAGAACTTAAAGTATAATAAATAAATAAATTAAAAAAAAAAAAGTTAAATATCAAAGTAAAACAAAAACATAAAGCAACCTAAAATTGTGCCTCAAAGCCATAACCATAACCATTAATTACATTTTGGTAATGTTCCTCCAGAATTCATTCTATGTATAATACACATATAGATTATGTATAATACACATACACACAAGCATTATGCAGAAATGAATCTGCACTCCCTGAGACCACAAACTGCTTTTACATTTTAAGATATTTGTTGCCCATATCTGATGGTGTGGTCCCTATGCACCCCTAGTCCTGCTTTTTTTACCCAAGCAGCGACTCAGATGCAGAATCATCAACCTAGGGTCTGAGAGAAGCAGCTGAGATACAGGAAGGGGCCTGGCCGTCTTCTCAAGGGCAGAGTGAGCAGGCCCTGGGTCCCTGACTGGGTCATGCTGTCTGCTGCTCTGTGAGCTGGCTGCTTCTCTTTGTCAGGAAGACCAAGTTCACCACCACGTGTGCTGGGGAGACTGCATGGGCCATGTGTGGCATTCTGGTCGGGTGGAAGCTGCCATGTAAGTAGCAAAACAACAGAACCATGGCTGTCCTGCGCTTACTAGAGTTAAAATCCCACCATGTTTGCAGAATTTTCTATAGCTTCCAAAGGTTATTGGAGTTATTTCCATTATTCAGAGCTGTGACCAAGTTTGTGAAACTGTATAACATGGTTAAGAACACGGATTAAACATCTTTTAAGGGACAGTGGTGTTGGTATGGGGTGTGGATTCTCTGTGTGTGTGGTGTGTGCGCTTTACTAGCAGTTTAGTAAATTGTAGTCTCCATATTTTGTTGTAAACCCATAGTCCTTGTGTGTCCTCAAAATTTCTGAATGATCAATAGACATTGTTTCATGTTTGGTGAGTAAAAAAATTATATCTTTGAGAACTGTGTTACCTCAGTACATCTGAAACATCTGAATAATACTTTGAGGTGTCTGATGAAAAATAGTGATTGCTGCAGAGTCTGTAAATATCTTTTCTCCTCTCAAATTTGGAATAACATAAAGCCCAGGTTTTAATAAACGCTTCCAGGCTGTATTTTCCCCCCGCCCAAATGAACTCTTCCCTGCTCTTTCTGTTTTCCTGGCTTCCTCTCTGGTAATAGCATATCCTGTCCTGGGAGGACCTCGTGTCACAGTCCCAGGGAATAATGAATCCCACCGCAGTGGAGGTGAACAGGGACACCCAGTTCACGAACCTCCATGGTGAGGACATTTGGCGTTACTTTTTAAAATTTGAAGTTATTTTTTTTTAAATCGTCTCATTGTCTTGTATTATAGAATATTATAGAAGAGAAACTATTAATTATCTCATACTTTGGACAGTTTTTCCATGAGTTTAACAGAGTAACTGTTCACATTCTTTCAAGGTAGAATACAAAATTTTACAGCCAATAATTAGAAGGGGCCCTGGGGGGCATTTTTCCTGTCCATGGTGCATGCATCATCGATGTTTTATTGACTTCACCTTTGAAACTAAGCAAGGCACAAAACACGTCCTTTTATGTCAGAGTCAGGAAATTTGTTTCCAAGCACAGCAACTGCATATCACTCCACAGAGACGCAGACTTAGGTGGAGCAAGGGAAGAGGAAGTGCAAAGAACCTTGCGCTTGGCTTGAAGTTTTGTTCCTGCACGATCGCTGGTGCCTTAGGATGTTGTTTTTCCTGTCGAACTTGTGGGCAGCAGAGAGGACAGAACTGCTGGCCCACCTCTCAGGTCCCTCCTCAGGTAGCCTCATGCCCGTCCCTGAGGGGAGAGGGTTCAGGGCTTTCCCAGACAATCTGCACCTCAAGCTGGGGGCATCCACACAATAATAACATGGTGCCTGGCAACGCTGTGGGTTGCTCTGTCACTTGGACCTAACTCACTAGGAAAATTCTGTGTTTCGGCTTGGCCTGCTGGTTCACGCCTGTTACCCCAGCACTTTGAGAGGCCGAGGTGAGTGGATCACTTGAGGTTAGGAGTTTGAGATCAGCCTCGCCAACATGGTGAAACCCCATCTCTGCAAGAATACAAAAATTAGCTGGGTGTGGTGGCGCATGTCTATAGTCCCTGCTACTAGGGAGGCTGAGGCAGGAGAATCACTTGAACCCAGGAGACGGAGGTTGCAGTGAGCCGAGATGGCACCACTGCACTCCAGCCAGGGCCACAGAGAGACTCTGTCTCGAAAAAAAAAAGAGAAAAATCTGTGTTTCTAGTTTTTTTTCTTTCCTTGAAGAAGCTCAGGAAACAGAAACAGATGGAGGCTGGTGTTAGATTCAGCTCTATCCCCACTGAACTCATCACTCTGGATCGTATTTTTGTGCTGATCTGCCTTCCCATGAGACAGGGGGACAGGTGGGCCAAATCTGGGTGGCAGACCCTCAATTGCTACTTCCTGATGAGTATGTAAATGAGTCCCTGGGACGTATTTTAGAACATCGAATGCCACGGTCTTCAGATGCCCGGCTGAGCGGGGCCTGGTGACTGCCGAACCAGTGGTCAACTCCTCAAACCCTTAGGGACGTGACGCTTCCTCAAGAGCAGGATGTGGGGGATGTTTTGCTTCTGTTTTAGGAGGTTATTCTTGTTTCTTTAAAGAGATAGTGAATTCTCTCATGTCAGAGACCGTGGCATGTGCCTCTTTCATGGGAGATGCAGAAAAGCTATGAAACAAGCTGTATGAAGCAGAATTGAAAGGGGACAGGGAGAGATGGGAAGGCAGGAGGAGTTTATTTTGTGCTCACTGTGCAAGATACAGAGCTAGGGCTTTCCATACACATTACATAAATTCACCCTCACCTGCCCCCACCCCAAAAGACTCTGAAGACAGTATTATTATGTCCATTTAAAAAATATAAAAAGACCAAAAGCACAGAGAGACTGTCTCATCCTGGGGCATGGTTACGATGTGGCAAAGCTTGGTTTGAACACTGGTGTGACCTCCCTAGTCTAGAGTTGTTCGTGCTGAGATAGGACCAGTAAACACGGGGAAGCTGACGTATACCCTGGTATTTAGTACTAGATTCTAAATGAGTCTTCTCAGAGATGTGCCTGTCACAAAAGATACATCACAGTTGTTGGAATTCCACAATTTGGAAGAAGCAATAAATCCTTAAAGAATTTTGGTATCATTTTATGTTAATAGAAATTTTAAATATTTTAAATGTATAACTTACTATATTCCAGGCAAAATGCTAAGCGCTTTGCACATCTTACCTCATTTAATACACACACACACACACACACACACGTGATCCAGTGAAGCAGGTGCAAATATCATCCCCATTTTGCAGATGGTGAAATTAAAGCTAAAAATACCACATAGCCGGCCGGGCGCTGATGGCTCAAGCCTGTAATCCCAGCACTTTGGGAGGCCGAGAAGGGTGGATCACGAGGTCAGGAGATCGAGACCATCCTGGCTAACACGGTGAAACCCCGTCTCTACTAAAAAATACAAAAAACTAGCCGGGCAAGGTGGCAGGCGCCTGTAGTCCCAGCTACTTGGGAGGCTGAGGCAGGAGAATGGCATAAACCCAGGAGGCGGAGCTTGCAGTGAGCTGAGAACCGGCCACTGCACTCCAGCCCGGGCGACAGAGCAAGACTCCGTCTCAAAAAAAAAATAAAAAAATAAAAATAAAAATACCACATAGCCAAGAAAATCTTGAAAAAGAACAACGTTGGAGGACACAGGCTTCCTGATTTCAAAACTTATTACAGAGCTACACTAATCAAAACTGTGTGGAACTGGCATAAAGACAAACATATAGACTGAAGGAATGAAATAGAGAGCCCAATAAACCATTTTTGGTTTACTTGCCATATATGGTTGAATGATTTCAACAAGGGTGTCAAGACCATTCAGTGGGGAAAGGGCAGTCTTTTCAACAAACGGTGCTGGGGAAACTAGATATTCACATGCAAAAGAATAATGTTGCAGCCTTACTTAACATCATATACAAAAATTAACTCAAAATGAATCAAATACCTAAACATAAGAGCTATTACTATAAAACTCTTATTAAGAAAACATAGGAAAAAACTTCATGATATTGGATTTGGTAATGATTTCCTTTGTATAACACCAAAGGCACGGGTTAAAAAAAATAAACAAATTGGACTTCATGACCATGAAATACTTTTGTGCATCAAAAGATACTATAAATAGTGTAAAGCAACAACTTACAGAGTGGGAGAAAATATTTGCAAATTATATACCTGATAAGGAATTAATATCCAGAATATATAGAGAACTCCTAAAACTCAACAACAAAAAAATTCGACAACCCAATTCAAAAATGTGTAAAGGACTTGAACAGATATTTCACTAAAGAAGATAGACAGATGGCCAATAAGCACATGAAAAGATGTTCAACACCTCTAATCATAAGAAGAATGGAAATAAAAATGATAATGAGATAAAACCACACACCTGTTGGGATGGCTACTAACAACAGCAACAACAACAAAACAAAAACAGAAAATAGCAAGTGTTGGTGAGCATTTGGAGAACTTGGAACTTTTGTACGCTGTTGGTAGGAATGGAAAATGGTGCAGCTGCTGTGGAAAACGGTATGGAAGTTTCTCAAACAATGAAAAATAGAACCACTATATGATTCAGAAATCCTACTTCTGGGTATATTTTCAAAGCAGGGTCTTAAAGAGATATTTGTACACCCATGTTCGTAGCCGCATTGTTCACAATACCTAAAACATGGAAGCAACCAATCCAAGTGCTCAACAATGAATGAATGGATAAAATTCATTCAAAATTCAAAATGTGGTATATGCATACAATGAAATAATACTCAGACTTAAAAAGGAAGGAAATTCTGGCATAGGCTACAACATCATGAACCCTGAGGACATTATGGTAAGTGAAATAAGCCAGCCAAGAAAGGACAAAGACTGAATGACTCCACTTGTATAAAGAACCTTGAGTAGTCAGATTCATAGAAGAGAGAATAGAATGGAGGCTGCCGGGGCTGGAGGCAGGAGAGGCTGAGGAGTGGTTTAATGGCTGCGGAGTTTTAGTTTTGCAAAGTGGAGAGAGTTCCGGAGATGGGTGGTAGTGATGGTTGCACAACAATGCGAATGTACTTAACGCCATAGAACTGTCCACTTAACAGTGGGTAAGACGGTAACTTTTATGTAACTTTTTTTTTTTTTCAAAATAAGAAGTGGGGGAAAATACAGATAGTACAGGATTTGCTCTGTCATGGACTAGTCAACAATGGAGTTAGGATTTAAAGTCAGGTTTTTACGATTCCAAAGCTATGCTAGACACACGGTGCATTGTGTCTGTTTGTGTGGCTCATAGGCGGCTTGATTGAATATTTTGCCACCAAGTGGCTGTGAGTGTGGCACGTGGCCTGGCGGTCCCTGGAAAGCAGCCACCTACAGATGCGGGTGATGCTCCATGCAGAAAGAGAGCAGGGGACTTCCAGGAAGAGCCTGAGGAGCTCCAGACAGAAACCATGGGGATGGTGAGATGTGAGGTGAGTACCGAGATGGTGATAACGATGAGCATGGGCTCACACCTGCATTGCTCCATGACCCCAGAGGGGAGCGAGCAGAAGGGGACCCCCGGCCCTAGGCTCCTGTCTGCAGCCCAGCCCCAGTGCCTCTGCTTCTGCTGCAGAGCAAGGCAGAAAGAAATTAGACTCTGGCTGGAAAAATTAAGCAAGTGAGATAGAACGAATCCCTAAGTATGCTTGGAAAATTCCACTGGCTAATTAGAAATGCTAAGGATGGCCGGGCGCGGTGGCTCAAGCCTGTAATCCCAGCACTTTGGGAGGCCGAGACGGGCGGATCACGAGGCCAGGAGATCGAGACCATCCTGGCTAACACGGTGAAACCCCGTCTCTACTAAAAAAATACAAAAAACTAGCCGGGCGAGGTGGCGGGCGCCTGTAGTCCCAGCTACTCGGGAGGCTGAGGCAGGAGAATGGCGTGAACCCGGGAGGCGGAGTTTGCAGTGAGCGGAGATCCGGCCACTGCACTCCAGCCCGGGCGACAGAGCGAGACTCCGTCTCAAAAAAAAAAAAAAAAAAAAAAAAAAAAAAAAAAAAAAAAAAAAGAAATGCTAAGGATGCTAACAGAGCAGACATAGACATAAAGTTCACAAATGTGGTGACATCTCTTTGTATTTAGATCTGAAACCTTGCTTTTCAGAGACACTGGGGTAGGGTGCAAGTCGCTTATAAATCATACCAGCCAACATGTAAGGACTGACTGTGTGCCAGGCCCTGAGATAAGCCCGTTCTCTGTAGCTCCCCTACCTTCCCTCATTCTCATGAGGTAGTGTTGTGGATTGCTGAGCCTTCTTCAGCTCAGCTCCTTCTTGGATTTCATGACCACAGAATCCTCTTGATAAATCACTTTTTTTTTTTTTTTTTTGGCTTAAGCCAGTTCAAATGGGTTTCTGTTACTTTTGTTTGTTTGTTTTGAGGCAGGGTCTCACTTCTCACTCTGCCACCCAGGCTGGAGTGCAGTGGTGCAGTCACGGCTCACTGCAGCCTCCACCTCCTAGACCCAAGTTATCCTCCTGCCTCAGCCTCCTGAGTAGTTGGGACCACACGTGTGTGCCACCACACTCAGCTAATTAAAAAAATATTGTAGAGATGAGGTCTCGTTATATTGCCCAGGCTGTTCCTGAACTCCTGAACTCAAGCGACCTTCCCATCCTGACCTCCCAAAGTGCTGGGATTACAGGCATGAGCCACCATGCCCAGCTGGGTTTCTGTTACTTTTAACCAAGAGTCTGTGACTGAAGTGGCTGTACCCATTTTATAGATGATGAAACTGAGGCCTGGAAAAATTAAATGATATTTCCAAAGCTAGCAAATGATGGCACCACAATTTGGCTCCAGGTCTTTTTGGCACCAAAGTCATGCCCCTCAGCCATGCTGTCTTAGGCTCAGGTGCCGTCTCAGTCCCAGGTGCTGTCTTAGGTGGGTAAAGGCACCTCACCTGGCGGGCAGGTGAGCAAACATCGCCACTGGTCTAAGTGGAAAATAGAGGGAGGAACTGGGCAGAGAGGTGAGGCTGGCGACTGAACAGGCCTGCAGGGACAGCTTTAGCCAGGGGGTGCAGGTGCAGGAGGACCAGTAGGGAAATGCTTACCTGAGCTTCTCCGACAGAGGCCTTCATCCCCTGGCATGCTCAGAACATTAACAGTCAGCCCTGCCCCTTCAGCCCCAAGAGGAGACTCTCATTCTGGGTTATTAAATGACAAGCACTGGCACAGGGCTTGGTGATGCAGGCTTTTGAAAGAAGTGGGATTCAAAATCAATATCTCATTTTGAAAACCATTAGCTTAAAGGCAGTCTTGGCTGGAAAGCCCCGGGATGGATTTTGATCTCCTACCTTCCTGGTCCCTGCCCTGCCCCAGTCACACACCTGCACCTGCCCCCACATACCTGGTCATCAGAACCCCTGTCTGCTGAGGAAAAAATATCCCTGCCGAGGGACCAACGACTTATCCCAGGCGCTTGCCCAAGCATGTAGGTGCTGTTTTGGAACAGAGAAGTCTCCATGTGAGTTGTTTGCACCCCCAATCCCTCCCTGCATGTTGGGATCACCAACGGGGCTCTGTGGCTGGGAGGGCTCCTAGCAAGAGATGCATTAGGCAGCCCTGGCCTTGGGAGGCTTTTCCACAACTGGAGGATGCTCTGTGGCATTGTGGACACGTTTGCTCTGCCAAAGGAAGCCTGCCTTGCCTATTTTCTTTCTTTAAAGACAGCAAGCTTTAATCTAGATAAGCTCTATCTAGATATAGACAGAACACTTTTCTACTGGTTGTTGCTCTCTCCCTCCCTCTCCCTCTCCTCTCTCTCTCTCTCTCTCTCTCTCTCTCTCTCGCTCGCTTTCTTTCCAGGCTGGAGTGCAGTGGCACGATCTTGGCTCACTGCAACCCCTGCCTTCCAGGTTCAAGTGATTCTCCTGCCTCAGCCTCCCGGGTAGCTGGGACTACAGGCACGTGCCACCACGCCTGGCTAATTTTTGTATTTTTAGTAGAGATGGGGTTTCACCATGTTGGTCAGGCTGGTCTTGAACTCCTGACCTCAGGTGATCCGCCCACCTCGGCCTCCCAAAGTGCTGGGACTAGCACTTTGGGGTGCTCCACTGCGCCTGGCCTGGTTGTTGCTTTCAAAGAGTATGCTGAGGCTGGCTGGAGCAGAGGGAAGTTAATACCTCCACCTGTCTTTTTACCTGGGCCGTGGACCCGAAAGCAGAGGCCGTCAGGAGAGAGAAACCTCATGCTGGGATGAAGCAGGTGGCTGTGCCTGGGCCCCTCGTGTCTCTCTGGCCTCAGGGGATGAACTAGCATCACCCAGGGACTTACACTCTCCTGGGCAGGTGTGGATTAGCACTGCATCCCCTTTGGCATTCTGAAATCAACCCTGGGCTGTTCTTAAAACACAAGGACTTAAAGATATTATGGAACCATTATAATATTGCAGAGAAACAGCAGTAACAGAGGCCCCATATTTATGGAAAACA
The DNA here is from genome assembly GCF_007565055.1 of Rhinopithecus roxellana. Lineage (NCBI taxonomy): Eukaryota > Metazoa > Chordata > Mammalia > Primates > Cercopithecidae > Rhinopithecus > Rhinopithecus roxellana. The sequence goes on along the minus strand of NC_044566.1, from coordinate 69,907,608 downwards.
GTATGGAGATTTCTCAGAGAAGTGGAAATAGGATAGGCATTTGTTCCTGCTGCCCCATCCAAGGAGACAGGGTCCAGGGACAGCACTGCTAGCCTGTGCTCTGCTCCCCGCCTTGCCTAGGGAGAGCCACAGTGCAGAGGTAACTGGGGTCCTGTGCGTCATCAGGCTCTTACAGGCAGGGTACCCATTTCATAGGATCACTCGTGCCTCTGGTCCTTGAAACATCAGTCCATCCTTGCAGAGTACAAGTGAAGATTCCACGACCAGAGGAGGAGGGGATTGATCCTGTGCCTTGTCTTTGACTTGCGCAATGAGCAAAGAGCTGTGACCAGAGCCCAGCCAGGTCTCCTGACTCAACGGCACGACTGGGTTCAGAGCGCTTTTCCGGAGCTAGGTCCTTGCTCTCCAGAGGGATCTTGGTCACCTGGACAGAGGTTGGGGGCTGGGAGGCTGGAGAGGGGCTGGGGTGGGGCAGAAGGGAGGGAGACCCTGGCTCATCTGCTTGAGGTCTTGTTTATGTAACTCAGTGGACGATGGCCTGGGCTGAGCAAGGCTGGTTTGGCAAAACCACTGACCCTGGTTTCTTTCCTTTCACGCTGACTTTGTCATCTAGCAAAAAGGGGAATGACTTTAGAGGAATGTGGAAACTAGAATAGAAACAAGGTTCAAGGTTGGGGAGGGTAATTGTGCAAATAAACCCTCCAGTGTTGTGGAGGAGCTGGGAGTGGGGAGGAGGCTGCCAGGGCTGACGTGTTTCCAGGCCTTTTCCATTCACTTTTGTGCCAGTTGCACTCTGGCCCCACCTACATTACAGGAGAAAACAGAGTGACCTCCTCCTCTCTTGGACCCAGTGGATTGTAAACTTGTGCTCCTACTTGACATTTCTCCGGAAAGGGCTGGATACACCGTAGTGGGACAGGGTGCCGGGAGACCCCAGGATGAGACCAGCCAGGTAACTGGGTTCTCCCCTGAGCTCTGCCCAGTTACTGAAGCACCAATAGGCTGGTTCTTCCATCTGCCAGCCTCAGTTTCCACATCTGTGAAAGAGTGTCACTACCAATTGTCTCACTGTCTCACAGGACAGTGGTGAAGACCAAGGGTCATTATGAGTGGACAAGTGCTCTCTTATGCATTTCTTTATCTACATCGTCCCCAAAGCCACTGACAGAAATACAAACAGGATCCAAAAGGTAAACAAACAAATAAGAACATTGGAGTCGGCCGGGCGCGGTGCTCACGCCTGTAATCTCAGCACTTTGGGAGGCTGAGGTGGGCGGATCATGAGGTCAGGAGATCGAGACCGTCCTGGCTAACACGGTGAAACCCCGTCTCTACTAAAAATACAAAAAAATTTAGCCGGGCTTTGTGGCGGGCGCCTGTAGTCCCAGCTACTCGGGAGGCTGAGGCAGGAGAATGGCGGGAACCCGGGAGGCAGAGCTTGCAGTGAGCCGAGATTGCGCCACTGCACTCCAGCCTGGGAGACGGAGCGAGACTCCGTCTTAAAAACAAACACTGGAGTCATGGAAAACACGAGCAGGAAAATGTGATGGGATGTGGTGAGGCTGGTGGGCAGGAGTGCTGCCCATGGCCCTGCATAGAAGGTGGAGTGACCGGCAAGTGAGGGTGTGGTGGGAGGGGACAGGGACAGGGACACAGGGAGGCCGGTGTGGAGGATTGGTGGCGGTTGGCTGCTGGCAGAGGCAGGGGCTGGAGGAGACAAGGAGGATGCTTAGGGTTTTCCAGCTTGGACAATTGGGAGCAGCAGAGCAGGAGCCCAGGCGCGGAGACTGTGAGTTCATCGGAGTGTGGAGGCTGAGGTGGTTCTCACATTCCCATGGAGACTCTGCGGGGTGTGGGAGCTTGACAGATAGGTCTGGACTTCAGGTGCGAATTTTGTAATTATTGAGAACTGAAGCGATGTGGGGATGGATGAGGTCAGGTGAGGTGAGTAGAAGGCAAGAGAAGAGGAGCCAGGTGGGGCTGACGTTCGTTCCAAAGGAGAAGCGGCTGTGGGGCTGGTGAGGGAGGAGTGGCTCCAGGAAGCTGCAGGGGCTCACGGCTGGGGTGGGGAGCCCGTGCCGTGTTCTCCTGGTCCCCGTCATGCCCCTCCTGCCATGTGTGTTCCCAGCAATAACGGCGGGGTCTCTGGAGTTGTGCAGAAGCCTCTCAGCTGGCTTATTGTCCAAATCGAATCCATGCTTTCCTTGTTACAGTGGTTGATAAGGAATGTAAATCCGGTGCCTTAGAGATCCCAGCAGCCTGCCACAGAGCGAGTCTTTCCATTGCAAGCTCATTTCCAAGACAAAGTGGGATGCACAGGGAGAGGGAAGGGGACAGTCTGCCCAGCAAGAAGCGAGGTCCTCCTGGTTCTTGACGCCTGAGGCTCCTTCCACACCCACACTGTGAAGGTGTGGTGTGGAAGGAGCCTCACGTGTCAAGGCTGGAGACTCAACTCTGGGAGTGGAGCGTTATTGATGAGGTGCTCCAGGCCTAGAGCTCTCAGTCTCGCACTGTTGACTCTCGGAGTTGGATTGTTTGTTTTGGGGGGCTGTCCTGAGCTCTGTGGGATGTTCAGCAGCCTCCCTGGCCTTGGCCCACTTGATGCCAGTAGCACCCCTACCCCCAACTGGTGACAACCAAAAATGTCTCCAGACATTGCCAAATGTCCTGGGGGAAGAAGGAGCAAAATTGCTCCTGGCTGAGACCTGCTGACATGGAGTGAAGAGAGAGGATGACCTTCCCCGCTCCTGACCCTGCTCCTCGCCCAGGCTTCTATTGCTACCACTCTGTCTTCTGGAAACAGTTTGCATCCTGTTACTCACCAGCTCAAAATCGTCCATGGTTCCTCAAGGTCTGCAGATTGGAGCACAAGCTCCTGGGTGCACCGCTTCCTCTCTGCACGGCCTCCTCTCTGCACCGCCTCCTCTCTGCACCGCCTCCTCTCTGCACCACCTCCTCTCTGCACCGCCTCCTCTTCTGCTGAGTCTACCAAGCCTCACTCGGGGCACGCTGCGGCCACTATCCGATGGAGGCTCTCTGGGGTGGCCAGGCCCACCTGTGGTGCTCCCCTCAGAGATCTGGGTCACTTACCCCATTGGCTCATTCATTCTTCACACACTGTGTGCCCCAGCTCCCAGCATGGTATGGCCCATATTTGTAAAAAGCATCAGAGAACCGAGGACAAGAGAGGCAGAGCCCAAAGGCAATGATAATCCAGGGTGACAGAAATGGAATCAAGAGCGTTTTAGTAAATGAAGCACAGACTGATGTGAAGTTCTGAACGGAGAGTACAGATGCTGTGAGTGGAACGTGTGAGAAAGCCAGGAACACACACAGACATTTTCACGTGCAAGAATTTGGAAAGGGGTGTGGTTCACATACAAAAACCTCACAGGATGCCTCTCCCAGGAAAGTACACAGAAGTGTTATTATTCATTTTTATATCCACTGTTCTAGCAATATTTATGAGCTTTTTGATGGCAGATAACAGCATTTAAGGCAACCATTTGTTCCACTTATAACGACAAAATAGTATCGGTAAGCCTTCATGGAGTACTTCGTATGTAGCAGGCACTGTCCGAAGAGCACTCGGATCTGTGGGATCGCTAGTGTTATGGTTTTACACTTGAGGGAACTGGGGCACAGAGATGTTACAGCATCCAAGATCATACACCAGGATCACATGGTGGCAGAGCAGGAATTCAAACCCACTGCTTGGCACGTGGCACGTGCTCAGTATTCAAACCCACAGCTTGTTGAGTGAATGGATGCCTAAATAAGCACCTTGTGCTTTCAAAGCTCTGCACCTATACTCTCCTTACTGAACTCTCATCTTTTAAGGTCAAAGGTCGCCCCTTCCCTGAGGCTGCCTCCCGTTCTGCCCCTGCACGTGACTCTGCCCGCAGCCCTTTGGGTCTCAGCCAGAGGGCTCGTTCCATTTTGTGTGATGACACAATGAGCCGTGCACGCACCCCACCCGAGGGTATGGATGGGAATATCTTCAAATCCCTTTAAGTGCTTTGGGATAGTAGGTGCTTAATACATGATCATTGACTTGAACTGCACTAAAGTTGTAATAAAAGCCAAGATGTTTACTGGCAGATGTTAAGAGCAGCTAGAACTCAAAGGCCATCAGAAACGGGGCCAAAGAGGCAGTGACCTGATATCTGATGAGCAGTTGGGAGGAGCAGAGAGGATCCGGGTCAGAGGCCTGACAAGGTCCCAAGAGGACAGAAGATCGAAACTTTCTTCGGGTGTAGGGCAAAGAAGGCCTAATTTGTTGAATTAGTGGAAGTGGGTTCAGCTCAATATTTAATCTGCATCTGAAATTTGTGTTTCCATTAACAGTTGCTCTAGTGGCAACCACAGTTCTGAGCTCAGGACCAAGAGCAGAGGCTGAGATGTTTTAATAAGGTTTTTAGTAAGGTTTGATGTTGGTTAAAAATTGTAATAAGGTTTTTAATAATGTTTGATGTTGGTTAAAAATTCATGAGTGGATTGTGTTTTGCACTGTTCTAAGTTCTTTACAAATAGTAGCCATTTCATCATCAGCAGCAGCAGCATTGTCGTCCCCTTTTGAAGATGAAAAAACTGAGATCTACAGTGAGGCTGAGTCACTCGCCCAAGGCCACACAGCTTGAAGTGGCAGAACCAGGCAGGGAGCCCATAATTCTGGCTTTGGAGTCTCTGCTTGTAATACTTTGCTCAGAGAGATAGCCCGTCTCTGGAATCTGTGTTTCCCTGGTCACAGCATCTGATAATGAAACGTGAACTTGCTGCCTTAGAGGTTTCATCTACCCTACAGAGAACTAGTCTCTAAGTGCAAACTTATTTCAAGGACCAGGCAGGACCCACAGGGAGAGGGAATGAAGGCCGGTTCTCCTGAACTTATCCTGCAGCTCGTCGTAGGTGCTGAATGAGCCTCACTGGTAAAACTGCTGCCCTGTGGGTCTGGGTTTCATGGCCTGGGCATCAGCACCGTGAGTTCTTAGAAAGCCGAGGATGAGCTGTGTCCCTGGACTTGTTAGGGATATCCAGGGGTTTGCTAAGTGTATTTGCTCTGAAGAGGCAAAGTGTGAAGGAAGAGAGGAAAAAGGATTGGAAGTGGGAGGTGGGCTGAGCACAGACACATGAGATTTGAAGAGGAAAATAGGAAAGGATCTTCCTTATACATATTTCAGCCCTGAGCTGAGATCTTAAGTGACATACCTCAGATCTGAATATTTAATTTGATCAGCGTTTTGGTTGAATAACATCCTTTTTCTTAATCCTCTCTGGGAATCCTTGAGACGGAACCAGTGCACAATCAATTAAGAAGTGGATGACTGCTTTTCACGGCCATGCCAACAGCGAGTCCACACATCCAGGCTTGGGCAAGTTAGACCTGGGGGCTCGCCCCTACAGGATGCAGTCTGCTTTTTGCGGTGGGTGCACTTTCAAACCACATGGGATCTTCATTGAAAACATAGACAGGCTGCAGTGCTAGGTGAGGGGCTTAGGCCACCAGCCACCACTGACCCCGGTGTCTTATGCCTTGCTAGACAATTCCTGCTGCCATCGCCATAGTTACTAGACAGACTCGATGTGCTCTAAATGTGAGTAAATTGAACCTCTTTAAGCCTCAGGTTTTTAATCTGTAAAATAGGAATAATTGTAATACCTGCCTCATGGAGTTGTGAAAATTAAGAGAGAATGCACACCGCGCTTCTCCCAGGGTCAGGCACAAGGACATGTTCAGTGTGTGGTCTCTAGTAATGATGACAGCTAAGGAAACACAGATCACAGGATCCTGGTCCTCGCTGTGCAAGGAACCAGGGAAAACGGAGAAATCAAACCTAAAACGCTTTGGTGTCTTAACTGCCCATTTAGCAGTTAATTGTGTAGTGTCGGATTTTGAGTGGTATCTCTTACATGTTAGCTTGCTGGTACATGTGGAAGACAAAGGAAGCAGCAGGTATTTGTTGAAATTCTTCTGTGTGCCAAGCACAGCCATTCATGCAGGAGACCCAGTAGTCTATAAGGTTTGGTCTTGGTGCTCAAGGAAATTATAGATGAATAGGGAATTCATAGCTAGAAGGCAGAGACCCTGAATCAGGGGCACATCATACTTTCCAACACCAAGCCACAGTCCGGAGTATAGAACCTCAATAAATATTTTCTGATGCTACAGTGAAGGCAGTGCCTCAGTGACTTTGGGTATCTCTCATTGCAAAAAGCCTCAGAAGTGGCTGGGCATGGTAGCTCATCCCTGTATGTAATACCAGCATTTTGGGTGGCCGAGGTCAGGAGTTTGAGACCAGCCTGGCCAACATAGCGAAACCCTGTCTCTACTAAAAATACAAAAAATTAGCTGTGCATGGTGGTGGGTGCCTATAATCCCAGCTACTTGGAAGGCTGGGACAGGAGAATCGCTTGAACCCGGGAGGCGGAGGTTGCAGTGAGCCAAGACTGCACCACTGCACTCTAGCCTGGGTGACAAAGCAAGACTCTGTCTCAAAAAAAAAAAAAAGAAAAGAAAAAGTATTTTAAAAAATTAAAAAGGCTCAAACGCATCACATCCCAAGTTATGCAATTTTTCTAACTTAGCAGAAAGAAGTATCTATATTGAAATGAATAACTGGAAATCAGAAAAGAAGCCTGTCTTCTTGAGTTCTATTATCTATGTAAGATAGATAGCCTGGGGTTAAGAGAGAAAAAGAAAAAAGTTGAGAAAAAGAGCTGTGATTCCTACAAGAGTTTTTGCTCATTAGACTGTTGGAGTAACAACAGAGATTTGCCTAATTGGACAATGCTGCCACACCTTCTCTGAGTTCCATGTTTCTTACTGAATTTTGGCTCAGAGAGGCTATTCATCAGCTGGGCGGTGGTGCCTCACAGAGATAGGTTGTCTTCGCCTGACATCTACTGGTCAGACTGGTAGCTACATGTCCGTTACATGTTTTCTAACTTGAAACACCCACAGCGTCCACAATTGTTTTTAATATTAAAAGTTGCGATTCTCCCCCGACTGTACCATTCTACTGTTATGTCTAAGCATTCTCTTCCTTGGATTCTGACAACTAGGAAGACTCACCCTCTCCTCTCTTCTTACTTACCACTGGCCTTCCTTTTCAGCCTGTGAAACATCTTTTCAGTTGGGTGCAGTGGCTCACACCTGTAATTCCAGCATTTTGGGAGGCTGAGGTGGGTGGGTTGCTTGAGCTTAGGAATTCAACACCAGCCCGGGCAACATGGCAAAACCTGTCACTGCAAAAAATACAAAAAAAAAAAAAAAAAAACAAATTAGCTGGGTGTGGTGGCACACATCTGTACTCCCAGCTACTCGAGGATGGCTTCAGTCTGGGAGTGGAGGCTGCAGTGAGCTGAGATTGAGCCACTGGATTCCAGCCTGGGTGACAGAGCCAGACCCTATCTCCAAACAAACAAACAAAAAAGCCAGGTATGTGGTTCATGCCTGTAATCCCAGCACTTTGGGAGGTCGAGGTGGGAGGATTGCTTGGGCCCAGGAGTTTGTGACCAGCCTGGGAAATATAGTGAGACCTCATCTCTACAGATACATAAATAAATGTTTTAAAAAAGAAACATCTTTTCACATTTTTTTGCACTTTATTGTCTCTTGAACTCATTTCCTACCCAATGTCCAATGGTGACACTTCTCCATGCTGGTTACCAGCCCAGAACAGAGCATAGTCTTGACATCATCTAAGGCCCGAATACAATATTTCCCTCAGACTCTAGAGCCCATCTGGTTTCTTGCCAATGATGAAACTCCTTCAGGGAGGGCATTTCCAAAAAGGCTTCCAGGAGCCTGCGGCAATGTCTCACCTTCCTGGGGGGGGTCGCCAAGCCTTATTTTAAACAGGATCCTCACCAGAGCCTTTGGGTAGTGGGAAGCACCATCCGTGTGCAGGGAGGGTGGGCACACTGATTTCCTCCAAAGCAGCGTGGATGAGTGGAACCAACATTCCCATCTTTAGCAAATCACAGAGTGAGGGCAAGTTCACATGTTGATTTGAATGGAGAAGGAGTCGGGGGAACAGGACAACAAGGGTGAGGCCACACAAGGACTGGCCCTCACCATTAAAACACATCAGCCGTCAAAGAAGAGAATAAATCGTAGCTTCACACACCATTGTGGATGACTGTTGCAGACAAAAGGTGCAGTGGGAAAGGCGAGACGCATAGGAGTAACTGGTGTGTGATTCCATTCGTATAAAGTTCAAAACCAGGTAGCACAAACCCATGGAGGTAGGAGTCAGGATGGTGCCACGTCTTCCGGTCAAGTGGCAGGATGGGGTTGACTGGACACAGGGAGAGAGCATGAGGGGACCCCTAGGGAACTGGAAATGCCTATATTGTGACCTGGCTGCTGGTCACACTGATGTGTGCAGATAGTAACATTCTCTTAAGGTTTATGCACTTTATTATGTATAAATTACACCAAAAATTTAAAAAAGAATAAAACCAAAACCCAAAGTCATCATCGTCATCAAAAATCGTCATTGCCTGACCATTTGCTGTGAGCACGGGGCAAGGTGACCGGCACACCCTGGAAGCTGAACTCTGCTGGAAGGCCAGTTGGGCTGATCCCATATGCAAGAGGGCTGGGCTGGAGTTTGGGTGGATGGGAGGTGGGGAGGGGGACAGTTATCAAGACATCTCATTCTAGTCCTTTACTTTTAAATCATTATAATTTTTTCTCACAGTCATCACTTTTTAAGTGACAATAATCGTATCAGCCAGCATGTGACTGCCTTCCAGTGTCAGGGTTTTCTACCTCCATGGCAGTCAAGCTCCCTGGAGGGGCCTCACTTTCAGGAAGCACCTTGACCCTCATTAGCAGCAGGAGGGGGACGAAAAAGCTCTGCTCAGAACCTGAGATCCTCCCAGACTCCAGTGACATAGCTTCTGGTTTCATGAGGATCTCTGAGAAAACTGGCTCCAGGAATTTTCAGTTGGCTGCATTTTGCTTTCCGGGAATTGGAAGGCCTTGCAGCTGCTGTGGAATACTCTTGGGCTGCCCGGGCCTGAGGGCCAAGCAGGCCAAGTTAGGTAAGGAAGACGCTGATTACACAGTCATTTGTAACCTGCAGATGGGTAGTGTAAACGTCCCTTCCCCAGCATGCTGGCCACATAACTCTGCTGTTGCGAAAGTTATGAGCTTTTTATTGGTGCTTCAGCGTGACATTCTGAACGGCCATAGTGCTTACTCATTTCTAGTTATCAGTGAGCTGCAATGTTTCAAACTGCCAGTGGACAGTCAGAGATAAACTTGGGCCAGCTTCAGACTGAGTGGCGCCCGGGACGTATTGCACGTGTTGTGTGTTTTCTTTCTTTCTTTTTTTTTCTTCACCGTGGGATGACATATTATTTTTTGACCTGAATATGTTTATGTAAGGTCCAGAACAAAAATTCCCTGAATCTAAGGGTAATGAACCCTACTGACATGCTGCCCCTTTCTCTTTTCTTTGTGCTTTTTTCTTGTCTATATTTGAGGCTCATAGTGGCAACAACAGAAAAAAGTCACAAGAGGAACAGTCCAGGTTTTGGGAAGACAATCCTGGGAGAAGAGCCCAAGGAGGGTCGGCATGCACGCATCTATTTCCCACAGACGCTGTGTGTGGCGTCTACACACAGGTTAGGCTCTGACATCAGTGTGAAAGGCAAAAATCACGTCCTCTTTTCAATTACCTCTAAAATTCCCTTAAATTCCCCATAAAATGCAGTGAGATGGTTTTGGGTAAACAATTCGGCAGAATAATTCTGTACATGTAAGTTTGGCAACCACTGAACTCTAGTGGAAAGATATTTTGTATGGCGATATTGGGGCCTTATATAAGAAAACTGTCAATCTCTAGTTGTGCATAGGATGGAGGTGAAGAATTCTAAAATATCCCTTTTTGTCAACAGAGACCTCCCCATCTTATAAGAGTCAACTTCTATGACTTTATTTATTTATTTATTTACTTAATTATTTTAGACAGGGTCTCGGTATGTTTCCCAGGCTGTAATGCAGTGGCATAATCTTGGCTCACTGCAATCTCCACCTCCTGGATTCAAGCGATTCTCCTGCCTCAGCCTCCTGAGTAGCTGGGATTAAAAGCGTGTACCACAACACCGGGCTAATTTTTTTATTTTTTTTTTAGGAGAGACGGTTTCACCGTGTTGGCCAGGTCTCGAAATCCTGACATCAGGTCATCTGCCCACCTCAGCCTCCCAAAATGCTGGGATTACAGGCATGAGCCACCGCGCCTGGCCAACTTCTGTAACTTTAACATCTGGTAATAGATTTGTTACTGTGAGGAGTGAGAACTTCAGTCCCCCATAGGTTAACTGTGTGCATGATGTCACCACAAAGGGAGGGCTTTGAATATAGGCTACTAATGACACCTTTGGAAACTTTATATTTTTTGATGCCATCCACAAGACTGATTAGAGCTCTGTAGATAGTATCCTTTTCTTATATGAAAACCTCTGTCCCCTTCCCCATCAAATACCAGACACAGAGCCTGGGTGGCTCCTATTATAGACCACCTCAGCCAGCAGGTGTGGGGGTGGGAGATAAAACCTACCTACTCATGCTTCCTTTGTACCTCCACCACCAGACCATTTCCTGGTGGCATTTCTGCTTCTTTAGGCATCTCCCTGAAAACCAGATTCCACCACAGACTTCCAAGCATTGTAGAAGGTCTGCATAGTTGGACCCTTTTGGGTTCCTCCATTTTACCTAAGATGGCGGAGAGGGCCAGGCACTGTGGCTCATGTTTGTAATCCCAGCACTTTGGGAGGCTAAGGTGGGTGGATCCCTCGAGCCCAGGAGTTTGAGACCAGCCTGGGCAACATGGCAAAACCCTGTCACTATAAAAAATACAGCAATTAGGCAGGCATGTTATGGTGGTGCATGCCTGTTGTCCCAGCTACTCAGGAGGCTGGGACAGGAGGATCACTTGAGGCCAGGAGGTTGAGGCTGCAGTGAACTATGATCACACCACTGCACTCCAGCCTGGGTGACAGAGAAAGACCTTGTCTCAACCACAATAACAACAACAACAAAACCGACTGGATGGAGTGTGAGTGTGTTTTGTGCAAACCAAGAGATATAAAACATAAACAATGCACTCTAAGTTGCTGGAACAAGGCCAGGCAGCGCCCTACCAACCAGGGAGGAGAGCTGCTTGTGACATGACCACCTGCTGGCCCCAGAGTCCCCTTGCCACCCCTGAAGGGCTACGACTCTCAGAAGCACAGGTAATATAGTCACATGACTCCCAGGTTGCTGCAGGGACAGATGGCTGAGCGGCTTTCCACCTCTGCAGCTTCAGCTAAATTATGGAGGCTGAGATATGCAGAGAAACATCTTCAGGAAATACACACAGGAGGTGCAATAAAACACTTCTGGGGCTATGTGTGTTCTGTTTATTTAGCAGTTTGTGAGGTGAAAAACATATCAGAGTAAACCACTTTTCCTCCAGACTTTTATCGCATTCCATGTTATGAGTGTCTTTGGGTTTTAGAATACTCAGCTTGTTTCCCTTGAACACAATTTAAATTATAAGCTGGGCGGGGAGGAGATCTTTGCAGAAAAAATTGTGCTTATAAATTGAGTGCCGACCACCGCTGCTGCAAGATTTGTTGTTCCTGTCCCAGAGGTGGCCTGTGTGGACTCCCTCCTAGAAAGGACTCTGCAGTATCCCTCGGCATGCCACCTTCCAGACACTGGGGATGGCCAGCAGCAGCAGCTGGAGCAGCTGCGAGCAACAGAGAGGGAGCACCAACCATGCAGCGGGGGTGCCCGGGACTCAGACACCTGAGTTCCGATCTCTCCTGTCTCACCACTCTGCTGGTCACCTCTTCCCAGTCATCGCCTGCCCCCACTTCTGATTTCTCATGAAAGGATGCTGCTGATGGCTTCTAGAGAGAAAATAAGAAGGCTGATGAGGGGACCCGAATCGCCCGCCTCTGTCTTTGTTTTCTCCCCTTTCCCAAGTGCCCGGGGTGAGGCATGGGGGAGGGACTGGAAATGGAAGAGAAGGAGAAAGTTCTAGAAGGCTGCCTTCCTAACAGGAACGTGGCTGCTGGTCAGAAAAATGAGTAAGCCCAGGCAGTCTGGGAGATGAGTGAATGGGTCGTGGCGTCTTCTGCAGAGCACACTCCGAAAGCTGCTCCCAACTGTGACAGAGCCCTGCAGGGACTGCTGGCCATTGCCTGGCTGGGGACAGGGCCTTCCTGGATGTCCGGCTGGCTCTGCTCATCCCTCGGGGAGCCAACCTCCACTGCTTCTGGTCGGGAGGAGTTCAGCCCCAAGTCTTGGAGAGAGCTCTATTTCTTCAGCCTCTGCCACTCCCATGTCATAGGGATTCGATCACAGTTACAGGATCCTGAAAGGGAGACTTAGGGCTGGTGTGGCTCAGAGACTGGCACAGTCTTCCCAGTGCCAGGTCAGAGGATGGCACAGTGGCCACGACGTGCCCTCTGCAGAGAGCCAGTGACAGCCCGACCAGTAATGTGGACATTGACCCGGCCCATAGCCAACAGCCCGCCTGTGGGGAGCTTCCACTGGCAGAAGGCAGTGGCAGCTTGGGGCGACACTCGGGGCTCTACCACACTGGTGGCACGAGTCCTGGGAAAGGGAAGAAGGAGCATGGACACCCTGTCACAAAAGCTCAGTCTCTCTTGATTAGAACCCAGCCCTCTGGAGGCAGCAGAAACCACCAACAATCTTCTATTTTAACATATATTGTTAGAAACTTCAGGCATCCACCAATGTGCTCAAACCTGGCTCTGCACCTGCAAAATTGTTTTGCATGGTCCTGAATAAATGAGGCTAGAGTTCTTTCCCTGGCACGTCCATGGGGCCCTCTCAACCCAGAAACCATCCAGTGACAACAGTCACTGTCCCCACTGACTGTCATGCCCTATTTAATGAAGGTCCTTCCAGTGTGGTCTTCCTTCTGCTTCCTTCATCCTCTGCAAGCGAAAGACCATAAAGACTCAGGGTCTTTGGGAGTGAATTCAAGTGTCAAACACTATTGTAGATGAAACAGACAATAATGTGAAAATAGATAACAGTCACCTGTCACCTCACCTTCCAGAGATAACCACTGCTCATATTTTCAATGTCTATCCCACCCCCAGTCTTTGTCCTGTGCACACACATTTGTATTTTGACAGCAAGTAAAGAACCAGGGAGAGGTGGCCTCCCAGGCCATTCAGAAATGCAATTTAAACAACTAGGCATGGTTCACAAACTTTAGTGAGCATCACTTGGAGAGCTTGTAAAACACATTCCCAGACCCAACCCTCAGGAATTCCGCATTCCCTGGGTGCTGAGAGAGACAGGTCAGCCCATCCAGCCCAGACTCCTCAGAAAACCACTCGCACCTCCCGGGCTCAGGCACCTTGGCTTCCTGACGAGGCCTTCACCTTAGATCTTGCTTCAGCTGGGCCTTCAACGAAGAGCCTATCAGGATGAGGAGGAGGGAAAGAATGTTCCAGGTAGTTGTGCAGGGCAGGGAGCCCTCTGAGGCTGTGGTCACTGGGTCCATGGTGGTAACTAAATAAAGTGTGTAAAATGCCAGATATAAGCCTCACCCATATCACATGACCAGCAAACAAATCCTGTCAGCTCCCGGATCCACCAGCGCCCCTTTTGATTTTTGGATTTTTTTCATCGTTAAACATTCAAGCATAGGCTGGGCCCAGTGGCTCATGCCTGTAATCCCAACACTTTTAGAAGCTGAGGTGAGAGGATTGCTTGAGGTCAGGAGTTGGAGAGCAACCAAGCCCCTGTCTCTACAAGAAATGTTTTAATTAGCCAGGTATGGTGGTGTACACCTGTAGCCTTAGCTACTCCAGAGACTGAGGTGTGGGAGGATCACTTGAGCCCAGAAGTTCGAGGCTGCCGTGGGCTAGGATCACACCAATGCACTCCAGCCTGGGTGACAGAGTGAGACCTTATCACCAAAAAAAAAAAAAAAAAAAAAAAAAAAAAAAAAAAAAAAGTCAAGCACTCACAAATGTAGCCAGACGTGTACAAGGAATACCCCTACACCCATCACCCAGATTCAACAATCGGCAGGACTCTGCCACCCAACCGCCTTTTACTGGCTCAGGTCAGGTCCAGAGGCCCAGAAACAGGGAGCAGAAGGAGAACCTTCAGGGAGATGCCGGGGAGAAAGGGGTGGTCCTCAACAGCAGCGGCCGGGGAGCCCAAGTGTGGAACAGCAGGAAGTGAGCTGCCAGTGAAGCGTCCTGGGGATTAATGCATGAACCTGATTTTGAAACAAGCAAACTCAAGCGCTTCTCTGACTCACCCATCCTGCCAATGGCCCTGTGGATAACAGAGGTTTTCAACGGGTCGTTAAACCTGCCCGTAACCTGGTAAACCTCGCCATGTTCATCTGCATGGATGCGTGGTCCTTGGCACCAATGATGTGATTGCTAGTGGAGCGTATCCACGGGATGTACCAGTCCACAAACTCACTGGCATTGTTCTGTATATTGAGGCCGCACTAGGCACGAGCAGAGAAAGCTGTTTTGTTTTGTTCTGTGACTGTTAAAGCTTGCTTCACATGTTGGCGGTCTCTAGCCGCCTGTTTATATTTAATGGCCTGACAGTCACTAGAAGGTTTATTGGAAGCTCTGGGCATTGTTGTAGACAGTTGTACTCAACTGGGGTGATTTTGCCCCTGGGAGGCATTTGGCAATGTCTGGAGACATTTTTGATTGTCACAACAGTCAAAGTGCTGCTGACATCCAGTGGTAGAGACCAGGGATGTTGCTCAGCATCCTAGAATCCACAGGACAGGACAGTGCCACAACAAAGGAGTAGCCAGCCCCACATGCATAGTGCCAGGCTGAGAAAGCCTGCCCTGGGGTGATCAGGCGAGCACCAGCCCTGTCCTTCATATCTGTTTCTTTTGAGTGGATCAGTTTCCATCCTGAGAAGCCCATCCCTCACCAAACTTGGAAGGCAGAGTGTGCGACTCCAGCATTCAGAAGCCAGGTGCACTCAGTAAGTAGACTTTCAGGCACACTCACTGTTTTCAGTGTGGAGTCTCTGATATGATGAAAACAGTGTAGAACTTCTCTGGGTCCATTTGCCCTGAAATCAACCTCCTGACATGTGTGAGGTGGGCAGGTGGAGTGACCAGGCCTGGGCTTGGGAAGAGGACGTGGTGTGGGAATGTGTGGGACATTGGAAGGGGGGTCATCTAGCTGCTCCTTATGCAGAATTCAAACAATCCTCTTGTTCTTAGCTCTGTTTTGTACTCCCACCTTCACTGACCCTGGGGGCCTTCCATTCCTGAGCCTTCCTGAGCTGTTCACTGTGAGTAGATCTGCTTCCTGCAGGCAGCCAGGTGTCCACTCTCCCTGGCTGACATCCGTGACCTTGTGCTCTGTCTTCCAGCATGTTGTGGCTGGGCCCTTCCATGGCCTCCTCTGCACATGCATGTCTGAATTTATTCCTTTGCTGTCATTTTAGTGAGGGTTGGGGAAGGAGTGGAGATAAACACGTGTTGAGTTTATCATGTCAAACCAGAAGTGGCATCCTTGTGTGCTGAAAAACTGTAGATTTCATTAAAAGCTCTGAAGTGTGTCTGGCTTCCGAGGAGGACAAAGTGCTGGTGCTGGAGCTCTTCTGGCTTACCTAGAGGCAGGAATTGGGGGATGGCATCATATAGGAGGAAGAAGAACTCTGGGACCTTCATCTTGTGGAGCCTCAGGGTCCCTGTGTGTGAAATGTGTGCTCTCAGTCCTGCTGGTACAGATGGAATGAGGGGATGGGTGTTGAAGAGCAGTGAGCGCTGCCGGGGGCTGTGGCTTATGATTGCCGTTCTCCTGGTGGGAGTCATGACCATCATTTCCTTTAACTGTATGACCAAGGCAACGTGTCATTTGGGCACTGTGACAGAATGTAACTCTCTGGTAGACAGGCTTGACCCAGCAAATGGGCATGAGTACCAACTGCCTCGTTTTCTTGCCAGAGGCCTCCAGTTTGATTGGCAGAGTGGTGACCAGCTGACCAATTGGACAGGGTTCTTTAGTGTCACGGATGATGCAGCAGTGCAGAGTGGCAGTCCAGCACCAGGTACAGATTCCAGCAAATGACCAGGGATGGGGGAAGGCCGACCTGGGGTGACCCTGCAGCCCCTGCCCCATTGTCCACCTCCTACAGTGGAAGAAGCAGGCTCGCTCCAGTGGCTCAAAACTCCGTGTATTTTGGTATCTCACCTGGTTTCTTTAACTTGAGGATGAATGAATTTGAAGGATGAGGGATGGGACTCAATCATAACCAAGTAGGGATTCGCTGACCCCTTCTATTGGTGGGTAGGGTGGGGAGTCTTGGTCTCAAGCCTCCATTTAAGGGTGGGGACCAAAGCTCTGTCTCTGCTGCAGGGATTTCAGTTATCAGCCAGCAAGTGTGTGCAGGTGTGTGTGGGGGTGGGTGCCGGGCAGGATATTTCATTCTCTGATTGGCCAAAGCCAACAGCATCACCTCAAAAAGAACTTTTGACTGGAGAGAATCATGGATGTGGAATATTTGTCTAAACAAACAGTGAGGCCAGGCGCAGTGGCATGAGCCTGTAACCCCAGCACTTTGGGAGGCCGAGGGGGGCGGATTGCTTGAGCTCAGGAGTTCGAGACCAGACTGGGCAACATGGTGAAACCCCATCTCTACAAAAAGTACAAAAATTAACTGGGTGTGGAGACTATTATTCCAAGTGAAGTAACTCAGGAATGGAAAACCAAACATTGTATGTTCTCATTCGTATGTGGGAGCTAAGCTATGAGGATGCAAAAGCATAAGAATGACACAGTGGTCCCGACATGGTGGCTGACGCCTGCAATCCCAGCACTTTGGGAGGCCGAGGTGGGTGGATCACCTGAGGTCAGAAGTTCGAGACCAGCCTGGCCAACATGGTGAAAACCCATCTCTACTAAAATACAAAAATTATCTGGGTGTAGTGGCTGGTGCCTGTAATCCTAGCTTCTCGGGAGACTGAGGCACGAGAATCGCTTGAACCTGGGAGGCGGAGGTTGCTGTGAGCTGAGATCGCACCACTGCACTCCAGCCTGGGCAACAGGGTGAGACTTTGTCTCAAAAAACAAACAAACAAACAAACAAACAGAATGACACTGTGGACTTTGGGGACTCAGAGGGAAAAGGAGGGAAGGGGATAAGGGACAAAAGACCACAAATTGGGTACAGTGTGTACTTCTCGGGTGATGGGTGCACCAAAATCTCACAAATCACCACCAAAAAATTTACACATGTAACCAAACACCACCTGTTCCCCAATAATGTATGGAAACAAAAAAAATTTAAAAATTAAAAATAAAGAAATGCTTCTCAACAACATTAGATTCAGCCATAATCCCAAACTTCTTTATGCTGCTGTTTCTAAATCCTCCCCATCAATAGCACGTCCAGCTCTCAACAAAGTGAAAAAAGCCCTTCGTGATCCTCAGTCCTACTGCCTCCCTCGGGGCTCAGCAGGTAGCCTCCGGGCTCAGGCAGAACGTGGTGATTTGGCATCTCCAGGCACAGGATCCCCGCAGGGTCGAGTCCCTGCCCTCCTGGGTCTTTCCTGCTTCCTTGGCCTCAGGATCCCCAGCAAGGATTACCATCATGACCTGATTTTTGCCAGTTCCCGGCCCAAGTGATTACAAGGTTTTGTAACAAACGAAATATACTGTGTGATTTCTCATTGGGACCGTGAAGGGGGTGAAGTGAGAAGTGGAGAAGTGGACAGGGATTAGTCTGATTTATCAAAACCAGGAAGAGAGGATGCTACGGATGGCAGGTGCATTCCCAGTTTCTCCGTGTCCTGGGAAAGTGAGGTGGCCTGGAGCCTGGGGCCTGGGGTCTCAGCTAGGTTGTCAGGGTGTGACTGTGGACAAATCGCTTAACTCTCCATCTATGAGAAGGACATACTAATCCTGCCTAGCTGGTCAGATAAGCTGAATCCACACTTTTATCAAAAGGACTGAGCAGCCGACTCCTACCCATGTAAGGGGCTATATCCCCCACTCAGCCCTTCCCTACCAGCAGAAGGGAAGTGTGAATGCAGGGGTGCTCTCTATTCTGAGGTCTTGAGATAGCAGTTTGGGGGGTCCAAAGTTTATACGATTTGTGGGGTCTCTTTAAGAGAAGGAACACAAAGCTTACTGCAGCTAATTGTTGCAAAAAATGAGAAGAGGAAAATCCCATCACAACGTCTCTCACAATAGGGATCATAGGATTTGACAGTTGACAACCATATGTCCTGCAGTGAGTCATTTCTTTTTTATTGTTTTAAATTAAATTTTATTATTATTCTCTTTTGAGACAGGGTCTTGCTCCGTCACTGAGGCTGGAGTGCAGCGGCACCATCACAGCTCACTGCACCTCGAAGTTTTGGGCTCAAGCGATCCTCCCACTTCAGACTTCCGAGTAGCAGGACTGCAGGCAGGCACCACCATGCCCAGATAATATTTTGATGGATGATTTCTTTTGCAGAGACAGGTTCTTATTATGTTGCCCAGGCTGGTCTTGAACTTGTGATCCCAAGCGAACCTCCTGTACAATTTTAAATTACAAATTTTAAAAAGCTGACAAATAGCACAGATAGAAAATGAATATGGTTATGAATCAACTCCCCAGCACACCTCTATGAAACTTTTTTTTTTTTTTTACTTGCATGCATTTTGCCTTTGTAATGTTGTTTTCTTCTGTAGAGAGGACAGAAAGGGCCAGCCCCCTATCCGCTCTATGCACCCATCCTCTGAGTCCTGGAGAATTTGGTTCCAGAATGAACCAAGGCAAGATGCAAAGAAGAGCCTCCTCTCTGAAATGGGAGAAAAGAGGAGACATCATTTTCCCCGTCTCAGGGTTTCACCCGTAACCGTGACTGCATCTTAGAGGCTGACATATTTCCAGCTGTGCTTTCTCTCCTATATGGTTCACAGACTCCTGCCCAATACCTCCTGATTCACAAAACTGTGTTTGTGTGTGTTGTGTGGGTGTGGTGTGTGTGTGTGGTGTGCATGTGTCGTGTGTTGTGTGTTGTCTGTGGTGTGTTGTGTGTGATGTGTGATGTGTGTGGTGTATGTGTGGTATGCATGTATTGTGTGTTGTGAGCATGTTGTGTGTGTTGTGTATGTTGTGCATTGTGTGTGGTGCGTATGTTGTGTGTGGTGTGAGTGTGGTGTGCCTGTGTTGTGTGTGTGGTAGGTGATGTGCGTGTGGTGTGTGGTATGTGGTGTGTGGTGTGTGTGGCATGCATGTGTGTTGTGTGTGTGGTGTGCATGTGTGTTGTGTGTGTTGTGTGTGGTGTATGATGTGCGTGTGGTGTGTGGTGTGTGTGGTATGTTTGTGTTGTGTGTGTCATGTATGGTGTGTGTGTGGTGTGTGTGTTATGTATAGTGTATGATGTGCATGTGGTGTGAGGGGGATATGTGTGTGGTGTGTGTGGTGTGTTTCTGTTGTGTGTGCTGTGTGTGTTGTGTGTGGTGTTTGTGTTGTGTGTGTGGTGTGTGGTACGTGTTTTGTGTGTGTCATGTGTGGTGTGTGTGTAGTGTGTGTGTTGTGTATGTATCGTGTGTGTGTGTAATGTATATGGTGTGTGGTGTGTGGTGTGTTTGTTTTGTGTGTGTGTGTCATGTGTAGTGTGGGTGTGGGGAGTGTGTTGTGTATGTGTGGTGTATGGTGTGTGTTGTGTGTGGTGTGTTCGTGTTGTGTGTGTGGTATGTTTGTGTGTATGTGTGTGGTGCATTTGTGTTGTGTGTGGTGTGTTGTGCGTGTGGTATGTTTGTGTTGTGTGTGTCATGTGTGGTATGTGTCTTGTGTATGTGTGGTGTGTATGTTGTGTATGTGTCATGTGTGTGGTGTGTGTGTGGTGAGAAGTGAAGTGTGTGGTGTGTTTGTGTTGTGTGTGTGGTGTGTTTCTGTGTGTCATGTGTGGTGGGTGTGTTGTGTATGTGTGGTGTGTATGTTGTGTATGTGTCATGTGTGTGGTGTGAAGTGTGTGTGGTGTGTTTGTGTTGTGTGTGTGGTGTGTGTTTCTGTTGTGTGTGGTGTGTGTGGTGTGTGTGTTGTGTATGTGTGGTGTGTGTGTTGTGTATGTGTCGTGTGTGTGGTGTGTGTGTGTGTGGTGTGAAGTGTGTGTGGTGTGTTTCTGTTGTGTGTGCCATGTGTGGTGGGTGTGGTGTGTATGTGTGGTGTGTATGTTGTGTATGTGTTTGTGTTGTGTGTGTGGTGTGTGTTTCTGTTGTGTGTGTCATGTGTGGTGTGTGTGTTGTGTGTGTGTGGTGTGTGTGTTGTGTATGTGTCGTGTGTGTGGTGTGTGTGTGTGGTGTGAAGTGTGTGTGGTGTGTTTCTGTTGTGTGTGCCATGTGTGGTGGGTGTGGTGTGTATGTGTGGTGTGTATGTTGTGTATGTGTTTGTGTTGTGTGTGTGGTGTGTGTTTCTGTTGTGTGTGTCATGTGTGGTGTGTGTGTTGTGTGTGGTGTGTGTGGTGTGTACGTGTCGTGTGTGAGGTGTGTGTGGTTTGTGTTGTGTGTGTGGTGTGTTTGTGTTGTGTGTGTGTGGTGTGTGGTGTATGTGTGTTGTGTTTGTGGGGGTGAGTGTTGTGTGTGGTGTGTGTCGTGTGTGTGAGTATGTGTGTGTGCGGTCTTTCTCCCGGAGAAGGGAGCACTGCTGCACAGTCCGACGTGTCTGCGTCGTTTCTATCAGAAACAGTTTATGGAGAAGCGAAATGGGCCTCTTCTCTTCCTAGAGTGTAAATAAGATGAAGTCTTTCTCTCCAGTCCATCCTCTGTATAATACTCTTAAAGAACAGTCCTGGTTAAAGCACCCTTCTCAAAAGTTTCCAAATGGCCTCCCATGGCCTTCCAAATCCCTGGACCCTGGGCAGCGTTCAGGGCCTCTGCAGCTGGCCTCACCTGCCTGATCTTTCACAGCTTCCTTCTTAGGCTCTGGGCTCCAGCAAAACCCGGAACCTGCTGCGGGCTCAGCACTCCCTCTACCGGCATGCCCTTCTCTTCCACACCCACCTGCTGAGAGCCATCTGTCAGGGTCCAGCTGATATGCCACCTGCTCCAGGGAGCCTTCCCTGATATGCAGAGAGAAGTGAACCTCTTCCGCTCAGACCCCTCAGTGGTGTTCACCTCCCCAGTGGCCCGTCTCCCATCCAGCCCTGTGTAACAGCATTCTGTGTGCACAGTCCTTGCTCCCTGACTGCAGGGATTGTTGTCTACCTCATTTTCACATCCTTCACAAGTGTTTATTGAGTGAATGAATCTCTTTTTTTTTTTATTTTGGAGACTAAGTCTGGCTCTATTACCCAAGCTGGAGTGTAGTGGTGCGATCTCGGCTCACTGCAACCTCTGCCTCCTGGGCTCAAGCCATCCTCCCACCTCAGCCTCTAGAGTATAGGTACGCACCACCATACTTGGCAAATTTTTGTATTTTTGTAGAGATGGGGTTTTGCCACCTGGGCCAGGCTGGACTTGAGCTCGTGAGCTCAAGTGATCCGCCTGCCTTGGGCTCCCAAAGTGCTGGGATTACAGGCATGAACCACTGCGCCTGGCCTGATTCTCCTTTTTTGGTAGAGAAAAACATGGACCCTCAGAGAAGTTAAGT
Source organism: Rhinopithecus roxellana (assembly GCF_007565055.1). Lineage (NCBI taxonomy): Eukaryota > Metazoa > Chordata > Mammalia > Primates > Cercopithecidae > Rhinopithecus > Rhinopithecus roxellana. The sequence continues at coordinate 69,885,983 of NC_044566.1, read as the reverse complement.
GATTTACCTGAAGTCATTCAGGTAGTAAGCGGCAGAGTCAGATCTGGAGCCCAGGCCTGAGAACTCAGGCCAGCATCACCCTCCACACCCACATTCGGTGTCCTTGGAGCCGTGGTATTGACTCTGATTCAGAGTCTGACGGGCCTATACGAGGATGGCAGATTCTCTGCAGGCTCCTCATCCCCAGCCCTGGGGACTGTGCTAGTTCATGACCCTCGGGGGAAAGAAGGGCTTGGGATGGCCCTGACCAGTTCACCTGGGTCTGCATCAGCTTAAGGTCAGCAGGGAGGTGAGGCAGGATAAAGAGCTAGGTAGAGATTTTGATCCTTTTTTCAGATATCTGTTGTCACTGTCTCCCATCACAGTGGGTTATGGAGAAGTGTCTGATTGGATGTTATTTTGGATTTGTGGCCGAGTATGTATAAACACTTGTAAGTATTTTTAACCCATTATTATAAAACATTTCACAAAAGTAGAGCAAATGATACAACAACTCCCCCATGTACTATCATCCAGCCATGACAGGTGTCAGCTGATGGGGAGTTTCCACATTCTGGATTCTGCTGATTGTAGCCCTGGGTGTCCCTTAACATTTTGTCCCTAGTCTTATATTTCCTGTCAACCAGTAGTTAGATCTAGTAGCTGGATTGGGTTTGATATATATTTTTTTTCTTGTCAAGAATACTTACTTTACACATGGTGGTGTTATTTCCATCAGGAGCACACAATGTTGTGGACACTTTAATATTTAACATATTGAAAAGTAGACCAGTGTTGTCACACACATCTGAGCAAGGTGAAAACCAACTCACCCAACAGACACTGGAAATGAAAATGGCTTACTCCGGGGTGGTGTCTTAATGGAAGTGAGTTGATGAATTAGATAACACAAGAATCACACTGCTCAGGACTGGCCTCCTGGAGTAGGAAGACTCCAGAGCTGGGAACTCGTCTTACCTCAGCACTGCTACCTGCTCACTCAGGACCGGGTGTCAATATTTGGTCATATCCTGGGATAGCTTTGAGCAACATGTGATGGGTGTGTCACAGGAATCGAGGCTGATTTTCAAGGAAACATCCATAGCTCCTTTTCTACAAGAAGACTCCGGAAAGTGTTGGAAGAGCCTCTGGCTTCAGTATTAGATACGAATCATGCTTCTAAATATCACCCTCCGTTGAGAGGAAGACAGGACAATGGAGTGACAGATGGTGTGACAATGGCTATGAACTGAGACTCTACTGGTGGATGGGAAGACATGTGCAGGAGCCAGCCTTGGGAGAGTTGCTCATGGTGCTTTTTTTTCTTTTTTTTTTTTTTTTGAGACAGGGTCTTGCTGTGTCAGGCTGGAGTGCAGTGGCATGACCTCAGCTCACTGCAACCTCTGCTCCCCAGACTCAAGCAGTTCTCTCACTTCAGCTTCCTGAGTAGTTGGGACTACAGGCACACGCCAAACACTCTCAGCTATTTTTTTTTTTTTTTTTTTTAGCAATCGGGTTTAGCCATATTGCCAAGGCTGGTCTTGAACTACTGGACTCAAGTGATTTGCCCTCCTCGGCCTCCCAAAGTGCTAGGATCACAGGTGTGAGCCACTGTGCCCAGCCTTAACATGGCACCATCCTGATCATTGACAACCACATGTGCTCAAGTGAATCATTTCTTTTTAATTTTTTTACACTTTTATTTTTTGAGGCAGGGTTTTTGTTCTGTCACTCAGTCTGGAGTACAGGGGTGCGATCGTGGCTCACTGCAGCCTCGACTTTTCGGGCTCAAGGGATCTTCCCACCTCAGCCTCCTGAGTAGCTGGGACCACAGGCATGTGCCACCACACCTGGCTAATGTTTTGTTCATTTGTTTCTTTTGTGGAGATGAGGTCTACCTATGTTGCTCAGGCTAGTCTGAGTGATCTTCCTGCCTTGGCCTCCCAAAGTGCTGGGATTGCAAGCATGAGCCACCGTGCCTGGTCAGGTCATTTCGATGATCTCTGCGAGTCGAGGGAACAGACCTCTTCAATCCTCAGCTGACATTATGATTTCCTAGAACACAGGGAGACTTCAGAGGCCCTTCACCTTAAAGTTTTTTCCATTGTTATGTTTTCCTCTAGGTTAGTTTTGCCTTCCCAGTGAGGGACTGATTTTTCACTGTGTGCAAAGCACCCCAACTAGATACACAGTGGGGCTTTAGCAACCTTCCTTAACTTAAACCGAGGCAGGAGTTCTGCACTGGAAGTTGTTTGGGAATTTCAGAAGAAAGTTGCTGGAGAATTCCACTGCAAGATACAAAAGCACTAGAAAAATCAGAAAGCAGAAAGTCTCGCTGAACGTAATATTCTAGTTTCACGCAAGCAGAGTGGCTCCCACTGTCTTAGGACATGTCAGGCAATAAAGATAAGCACGAAGCCCTGTCTTCTTGGAAGGGCTAATCAGGAAATTCAGCCTCCTGGGAAGATGCCCTCGTGGGCTCTTCCCAGTGGATTTTACCAGGGCCCTGAGGCCCTGCGGTTGTGATGTAGTTCCCCAGTCCTCAGGAAGGAGGTGAGAGGGGCTGAGGCTGTTTGGTCGTTGAAAAGAGAGGGGCAGGAAGTGTTTGCCCAGGAGTCGGCGCCAGCAGGGCCCCTCCCCAGGCCCTCTGCACTTGAGAGAGTTCAGGGAAACTTTCTCATTATCGCTCTGACCTCCAGGACCCCTGGCTGCCAGTTAATCATTACCCAGGCAGGGCTGTATTCCTGGGCTCTCTGGCCTGTTTTTGCGGCCATGGGTTTATGACTGGCCTGGCCACGGGGCCTTGGCTGGTGTTTGGATTGTGCACTGATAGGCTCTGCTTGGCTCTGGCTCAGCCCTCACTGGATGCAGGAGTCAGGCCCCTCTTGGGGAGCTGGGTCTTCTGCGTTGTTTGCACCCCCTTCCTCATGCTGCTGGGAGGCTCTGACACTGAGCGTCCCAAGTCTCCACCAGGAGAAAGCCCGGAAGCGACACCGGGCACAGGAGCCCCAGAGCCACAGCAGAAAACCTCAGAGATGGGAGGGTACCGAGGCCTGGATGAGTCATGGCTGCAGTCCTTGGGGACTCCTGGTCTCAGTCCTGGCAGCTGGGGCTTGGGGATGCATCCTGCTCTGAAATTCTCCCTTTGCCATGTATTTTCCCTCTTTCTCCCACTATGTGTCTGCACAGGAGCAGAGATAAGCCAGAGCTGTTTGCTGCATCTGTTGGAGAAGCAAAATGGCTGCCCCCAGCAGCATCACCTAGCTTTCTTGCTAACCACGGGAAAGTCCTCCGTAATTAAAGTTGGGGAAGGGTCCTGGTGATCTTTGATGATGCCCTCCCAACTTCCCAGGTTTCACGGGAAAGCCCTGGCCCCCACAAAGTCCCTGCATCCCGAATGTGCTTTGTCGCCTTGCTTTTCCAGCGCTCTGAGCTGCATCTCACATCACGCCAGTTCCCACAGGGACCCTGCCTGTCCCACACCGCTGTTGCTTTCCCTCCTCCTCACTAATCGACCTTGTGACCAGTCTCCTGATCTAGACTGGCCTTCCTTTCCTCAAAGCTGGGTGACAAAGCAGTGTCGTGTGCTTCGGGCCACACTGCATGGGTCCCCTCTCTGCTCTCTCCTGCACCCTCAGCACAGGTGCCCACAGGCTCAGAGCTGGAGGCAGCCCTGCGGTGGCTACATTTATCTGGATCTGAGTTGTTTCCATATTCTCTTCGAAGTTTGGCCCCCTTGACTGGGGCTACATCTCTCTGGTCCTTTTTATCACTGCAGGTGGCACAGGGCTCTTTCCAAAATGCAGGGATGACCCCAAGCCCAAAGCAATCACTCATCACATCTGTGTTGCTGGGAAAACCAGGTCAGGATTGGGGTCAGCATTTGTGGAGTGGAAAAGGAGAAAGGTGATTCTCCTCTGTTTCCTTCCCTTCCTATGCTCAGTGAGGGAGACACAGAGACCCCACCATGCACTGGAGTCCACGTCGTGGCTCTTCTGTGAGCCTCTCACTCTGCAGTGGAGAGCAAGCTCTCGGATACAAACCCCAGCTGCAGAGCTCAGGGTCCCAGGCAGGAGATGGGAACAGGGCTGGGTCCTGGGAGTCTCCTGCACACATCCTCCCCTCCCTCTTCCCCCATCCCACTGCCCTATGGCCTCACCCAGCGCCAGCCCGGCTGCCTTCTGATGGCCACATGTGCAGATCTGGTGAAGAGAGGAGCAAACAGAAGCCATCTGGAAGGGCTCAGGGAGAACCCGCCCAGAGAGCCTGGAGACAGGGCAGGATGCTGGTGCATTGCTTCCGAGGTGGCTTTGTGGACTTGGATTTGGCTGAGGCTCTGCTGGCTTCCTTAGGGAGGTAGGAGAAAGAGTAGCTGGGGTCAAGTGCAGAAAAGGCCAGCTGCAGGACCCCAGGCATTAGTCCCCAGTAGCATCAAGGTCATGGAGCTGACGTTAGACAGGCACTTAGGGGCCTTGGCTGTGGCTGCCCTAAGCTAAGGAGAGGGTGGTGATGAGGAGGGTAGCACCCTCGTCTAGGGGTGGGTGAGAAGTTTAGACGTAGATGAGACAGAAGGCCTCTTTCTTCTACTACCCTTGAATTCACGTGGAAGGGAGCTCTCTGGTTTGCATAGAGCAGAGAATGCCACTGAGAGATACGTACCTGGCGCTAGTGTGGTCCACACATCCGAAACCACGTACTACACCCTACTACACCCTTCCTTCGGGGCTTTATTTCTGAGCTTGGCGAGACAGGGAGAATTTGTCATTACAAATGAAGCCTGCTTCCTCTCTTTTATTACATAGTTGATAGCATCAGTTTCCTCTGTGATTTCTTTTATTACTCTCCATTTTTATTAATCTTGGGGTTGCTGGTGATAACAATCTCATAAAAAAATAACTGGATGAGCTATTGCTGGGAGGCCTACTTGGATGAGTTAGATGTCTTTTTTCTCCCTAAAGAGGTGTAGGGCACAAGTGCAGGCTCATTAGCACCTCAGCACTGCCTCGGATGTTTATGAGGGTGGTCCGTATCCTGCGGCAGACATGCGCAGTGCTTCACAGCAGCGTGCGTCCAGGGAGAGCCCCTGGGACCCACTAAACTGACAGTCAAAGGGCTCGGGTGCAGATGGAGCTGCCAGGGGAGATGCATCCGTAGAGGTGCTGAGTCCTGTGTTCCGGGGAGAATCAGGGTAAATTCAGTCAGGGAGCGGATGGGGCCAATTTGACTTGTCAATCGCCCTCAAGGGAGCCCAGAAAGGGGAAACAGCACCTCCCGGAGATTAGGTTCTACCAAGAAGCCGCCAGCTTTCCTCATATCCACCTTAACCTTTCACTTTGCTTTTCTCAATCAGAATGGGCTTTTCTTGGGCTTCCCTGCCTTCCCCGGCGGCCGCCCTGCGTGGGCCTTCAGGGGGAAAGGAGAGCTCCAGGGCCCCCCCGATGCCAGGAGTGAGGCGGTCTTTCCCCACCAGTGGGAGCAGAGATTGGAACCTTCCCGGGTCCAGTGGCAGCTGCTGAGAACAGAGGGAGCAGCTGGCCTGGCAGGGGCCACACTTCGCTTTGGCTTTCTCAGCGTTTCCATCCACTGCCCACGCAAGGGATGCAGGTTTAAATTGGATGTGAATAGGGAGTATTTAAACTGGACTCGTGAATCCGGAGTATATTAAAGCGGCCTCAACCACTTTGACGTCGCTTGCAGTCAGCTGTCACTGGGCATCAGTCTGAAGCCTCCATGGATTGCTCTGCCACCTGATCACTTTTCTTAATACTTAAAGTGGCCTGGCAGGGATTCCACCTGTGAAGGGATTCCATCTGTCAGTGTTTCTTTTTCTCTTTCTTCTGCCTCCCATTTCTTCTGACCTTCACCGAAATCCACATATTCACGGTGATATTTTCTGGGCTTTTCTGCCTTTCCCAGTGGCCACAAGGCCTGTTCTCATTTAGAAAAGCAAAGTGAAAGGTTAAGGTGGATGTGAGGAAAGTTGGCGGCTTCTTAGTAGAACACCTAACCTTCCAGGGAGCTGCTGCTTCCCCTTTACTGGGCTGCTTTGAGTACGTGATACTAACATCACCATGAGTATTTGGATTTAGCTGAGGGTGAGACACATCTGTGTGTGTGTGTATATGTGTGTGTGTGTGTGTGTGTGTGTGTGTGTGTGTGTGTGAGATGGGGTCTTGCTATGCTGCCCTGGTTGGAGTGCAGTGGCCATTCACAGACACTATTATAGCACACTGCAGACTCAAAACTCCTGTCGTCAAGCCATCCTCCCACCTCAGCCTCCCGAATAACTGGGACTACAGGAGCATGCCACCTTGCCCAGCTATCATGGCAATATTTTTAAAAAGAGGCGCCCTTCCTCGTGGACACTTGCTCATTTTTCATTTAACATGGAATAAGGAGGGCCTTTATGGACCTTTTCATGAAGTGAGGAAGTCTTGAACCATAACACAACTTGATAGGTGCACATCTACTGGTTTCACATTTCCTGGTCCAAGGCTCAGAGGTTGGGCTGGGCCAGAAGAGCGAGGCAACACATGTGGAATGGGGAAGTTACTCTGCTTATTGCGTGGAAAGGTGAGGGAGGTTCCAGAGATGGAGAGATGGAGGCTCAGGTGAACCCTCCTCAGCCTCTACCAGCACCCTTTGGGGTGCAGTCATGCTGCAGAGGGGCTGGCGGTGGTGCTCTGCTTGTCCTCATTCACTTGCTGAGTGCCTCCCCATCTGGCACTTCCTGTTCGCAGACAGGGTCCTTGGGGAACGAGTGACTCAGCTCAGCCCAGCAACACCAGTGCCTGCACCCTTCTCCCGACCGTCCTGCTTGCATTGAACACTCTCCTCAACCCTGTGTTCCACCTGCGCCTCTACACACGTCGTCTCTGCCAGCCACATTTACGACCCACTTGCTGGGAGCCATGATATTTTTAAGAGCCATTGGCCTGCATTTTAGTAGCATGTTATCTCTTTCTTTCCCTGCATTTATATCTATTTTCATTAAGGAAAAGTCGATACTATACAAACATTCCCTTTTCATATTCATGGCTTGCCTAACTCAGAGAGAAAAAGAACCTTGCAGACCCCACTGTGTCCAGCCTGTCCCAAATCCCAGTGTGCATACAACAGAAATGTGTGCATTGCAATTTGCCCATTCCACGTGTATTGCCTGGGTTTCCCTGCCCAGACCAATCTGAGCATCAGACCAGGGAACGCGAAACCAGCTGATTCCCAGTGTGATGTGTACATACCAAGCTGTGTTGCGGTTCAAGATTTCCCCGCCCCGTGACAAGTTCCAGAAGGCCGTTCACACTCTGTGGTAAATGAAAACTAAGTATGTACTAAAAGTACATGCACGTGCATTTTACTCATTGTAAACAACCTACACATCCATTAATAGTAGAGTGGGCAGTCCGGGTACAGTAGCTCATGTCTGTAATCCCAGCACTTTGGGAGGCTGAGGTAGGAGGATTACTTGAGCCCAGTGGTTTGAGACCTCACCTCACCTCCCTGGGCAATATAACAAGACCCTGTCTCTACAAAAAATAAAAAAAATGTAGCCGAGTGTGGTGGGGTGCACCTGTAGACCCAGTTACTCTGGGGACTGAGGTGGGAGGATTGCTTGAGCACAGGAGTTAGAAAGAGTGGCAGTGAGCTGTGATTGTGCCACTACACTCACTCCAGCCTGGACAACAGAGTGAGAGTGAGACCTCTCTCTCTCTCTCTCTCTCTCTCTCTCTCTCTCTGGAATACCACTCAGCAATGAGACTGAATGAGCTACAACCATGAGCAGCCACACGGACGAGCCCTCCTGCATCACACTGAGCAAGAGCAGCGGACACAAAAGAGAACTTGCTATACGACTCTCTTTACATGAAATCTCAAAACAGGCAACACTTAACTGTGGTTTTTGGAGTCAGGATGTTGTTACCTGAGTTGAGTAGAAAGCGGCTTCTGGGGTGTTGTTCATGCTCTGTTTTGTTTTGTTTTTTTTTTTTTTTTTTTGAGACGGAGTCTCATTCTGTCACCCAGGCTGGAGTGCAGTGGTGCAATCTCAGCTCACGGCAAGCTCCGCCTCCGAGGTTCATGCCATTCTGCTGCCTCAGCCTCCCTAGTAGCTGGGACTACAGGTGCCCGCCACCACGCCTGGCTAATTTTTTTGTATTTTTAGTAGAGATGAGGTTTCACCGTGTTAGCCAGGATGGTCTTGATCTCCTGACCTTGTGATCCGCCCACCTCGGCCTCCCAAAGTGCTGGGATTCCAGGCGTGAGCCACCACGCCTGGCCCTCTGTTTTTAAATCTACAGGTACAGGTTACATGGACAGGTTCACTTGCTGGGAATTTATCAAGCCGTACACTTGTGATTTGTGTACTTTTCTGTATGTATACTTCAAGAAAAGGTTTTCTGGAAAAACCTGCCCCCACCCCCTCCAGCCACCAAGTTCACTCTGGGTTTGGTGCCATTTAGAAATTTATTTCAACCAATTATCTGTTCTCTGAATGAGCTACTGTTCTTCAATTGTTCCCAAGACTGCTCTCTGGCACACGCACAGCCTTCGAGCACTTCCAGGCCTGTGTCTGTATGGTTAATAACCTCTTCTTACCTAATTCTACTCCAAAGCTCTCATCAGGAGTGGGAAGCAAGGGCCTGGGGTATAGCCAGCTCTGTGCACCTGTCCAAGAGTGGCACTCACTGGTTATGCATTAACAGGGGACCAGCCACGTGGCAGGCCCAGGGCTGCAAGCGAACACCCAACGGGCATGTTTATCACCAGCAGCCTTCTGATAAATTACCTCTCCTGCCAAAAATGTGCCCTCTCCCCTTTTCATGTCAGGCTTGTCACAAAGCTGAAATGACAAGTGAGCAAACAGCAGGGGCACTGAGCTTGGAAACTCCCTACTCCTCAGCAGGTCCACACAGATCCCCTTGACCTGACCCGAGCCGCAGTATTGCCTAGGATCAGTCTGTAGATAGCAGGAACCAATGTGGGGTGGGAGAGTGGCCCCAAGAGGCTCCCTGGGAGTGGGGAGGTGCAGGGAGGCAGCAAGGGAGGGGAGCACACTTCGTCTACCTTCGCCTCTGAGAGGGCTTCTGAATTTCTTGTCTAAGATGTCAAGACACAAAAAATTTAAAAACAAACAAACAAAAAATAGCCCAAGCATGGTGGCTCCCAACTGTAATCCCAACATTTTGGGAGGCTGAGGTGGGAAGATCGGGTGAGGCCAGGAGTTCAAGACCAGCCTGGGCAATACAGCAAGATCCTGTCTCTACAAAAAATTTTTAAAAATATAAAATAAATAAGTAAATAAATACATACAATGTCAAGAAGCAATTGAGGGGCAGGGAGGAGTGGCCTCTCTGCAGGCCCCAGTGGGCACTGGCGGGTAGCAAAGGTATTTGGAAGGTCTAAACCTCCCAATACGCCACTGGGATATTTGCCAAGGACATTGGCCACAGAGGGGCAGCCGCGTCCTGAGGCCGCCACATCAGGACAGGCACCTGGGGATCTGGGCACCCTCCTAGTCCATCACAGCTTTCGGGATTCTGGGTAGTGAGATAACGGAAAGGAGACATGAAGTCCTAAAATAAAAGCCCAGCTTTCATGGCCGGCCCGTTCTCAGGCCATGTCTATGCATGTAAAGTGGAGATTGATACCCGTTGCTATTGTTGCATCTCCCCTCCATCCGTCCTTTCTACCGACCTCTCCATTCCTCTCTCTCCCTCCCTCATTCCCTGGCTTCCTTCTCTTCTTCCTTCCACAAGGGACTTTTAAGCATGAGCTGTGTGCAAGGCTCTGCGGGAGCAGCTGGGGATACAGAGGGAAACGAGAATGGCGCCTGCTCTGGGCGGCTCCCAGCCGAGTAGGGAGGAAGCAGACGTGCAGGCCCGCCCTCATGGGAATTGAGGAAGGCTCCCTTCCAGGCAGGCTGCCCATGGGCAAGGGACTGGGGGCACAGGTGGCATCTTTGCACCAACCAGGAAAGGACGCCCTTCCTTGAGGGAGAAGCAGCCCTGCGCCAGCATGCTGACCTTGGCAAGCAGGTGGCTGTGAAGGCAGACGGGGTGCCTTCAGGGTCCTGGGAGAGAGCCTGCTGCAAATCTTCCCCAGAGGGCAGACAGTGGAGCCTGCTGTGTTTAAAGGGGTTGGGACCCAACATCCAAACATTTTTCTTAAAAGTTGTGATAAAATACACATAATGTGAAACTTACAACCTTAATCCTTTTAAGTGTGCAGCTCAGTGGCATTAAGTACATTCACACTGTTGTGCAACCATTACAATCATCATCTCCAGAGCTCTATCTTATACCACTGGAACTCTGTTCCCATTAAACAATGACTTCCCATCCCTCTCCCTTCCAGGCCCTGGCAAAGAGCACTCTACTTTCTGTGAGAGTGAATTTGACTAGTCTAGGGTCCTTATATAAATGAAATCATACAATATTTGTCTTTCTGTGGCTGGCTTATTTCACTTAGCATAATGTCCTCAGATTTCATCCATCTAGTAGTATCTGCCAGGATTTCCTTCCTTTTTAAGAAATGACATCCCACTGTGTGCATGTCCCACATTCTGTTGATTCATTCATCCTTTGATGGGCACTTGGGTTACTTCTCCCACTCTGCTATTAGACATAATGCTGCTGAAAACACGGGTGTGCAGACGGCCAATGTCATCTTTTGGAAGCCCACAAGGCGTGCCTGAGTATGGACTCCCACACTGGTGTGGAAGGAAGGCAGGATGCCATGCTGGGGCTAGGTGGTGAGTTGGGGACAGAAATGTCTGTGTGAGGATGGGAAACAGAAGAGGAGTGATGTAGCTCAGCCTCTGGAGGTTCATGCTGGCCAGCCCTGCCCTGACTGCAAAGAGGATGCAGCTATAACCTCATGGCAATTTTGCCAGCCTTGGCCTTGGCCTTGGTCTGCGATTCAGTCTTGGGTCTTGTTACTCTTAACTAAGGTGTCCTTTGTTCCAGTTTACACCTGCTGTAACAGCACCTGCTGTCCCTCTCACCACCATCCCTGCCTTTCAGTCTCCCCCTACCCAACCTCTCCTCTGAGCATCCCATTCGGTCAGGTCAGAGTGGAGTCAGCAGTCAGAGCCTCAGAGATCAGGCTGAGGGTCCCACCCTCGACTAGCCGTGCTCTGAAATGCTGGACACCGCACACCTCGGCAGCCCTGCCCATCAGATGGGGATAATAACCACACCCACTTCATGTGTATTTTGTGATCATTGAATGTGAAAGACCACAGGAAAGAAAGTTGCTGTGTGTAAGAGATCTAGGCTGAAAATATAAGCGTGGAAGAGAAGCAACAGGAAACGCCAAACTTCAGGGCAAAAACCAGGCTTCACACGGAATAGTTTGCGAACATGCAAAGCACATGAAAATCACCAGCTATTTATTCAGAGCAGTAATACAGCAAAAGTGCTGGTGCCACCCCATGACAATAATGAAGACGGCTAACAACTGTGGAATCCTCTAAATGTCACACATACATCATGACCCTCAATTTACAGATGAGAGAACTGGGGTGCAGAATTGAATGTTCAAGGTCATAAGTGCAAGAGCTGGGTGTAGAACCCAAGCAGTTGATAGAGGCTTGTGCTTTGGAACTCCATGCTTCGTGGCTTCTTGACTTGTGGAGGACGCTGGGGGCCTGCTCTGGGTAACAGGAAACTGTGTGCCTGTGCTGCAGGGGCTGCTGTGCCCAGAACTTCTCATCCTGTCTCCCCTACAGCCCTTTCTGAGGGACCAGCACTGCCCTCTCCTCGGGGTGGTAGCTCACAGCACTGGAGTCCTGGTCCAGAGGCCGCGGTGGACAGGAAATGGCCCACCTGATGGTGTTTCCTGAAACACCGATGCTTCCTTGGGCTGGATTCCCCATGAAAACAGGCTCCAGTCCCTGGTCTAAGAATCACTTGGGTACACTTCAGATACAAACCTAAATAACATGGCCTATTAATTAAAGGGGTCCTCCATCTTATAGGTTGAGTCCATGCCTGTCCCCTAACTTGGAGGCTCTTTGCCAAACCACTGTTGACTGACGCTGAAGACCAGCATTTTGGGACAGTTTCAACACCCCCAGCTGCTTGTCCTTGGTCCCCAGTGACTGTTGAGCCTCATGTCTGCTGTTTCTACTTGCCCAGGTGCATCCTCAGCCCCAGTGACCTCAACACTGAGGCCCGCTGGATCTCGCCTGCCCATGGAGCCCTCCCTACCTGCCCACTTGGCCATCTGCCCACCAGCTCATGGAGCCCACCTACCTATGGAGCCCAACCCACTTAGCCATGGAGCTTATCTGCCCATGGAGCCCACCTACCCACGGAGCCTGCCCCATCTGTCCATGGAGCACCCCCCACCTGCTCATGGAGCCCAAACCCCTGCCCATGGAGCACCCCTCACCTCCCCATGGAGCACACCCCCACCCGTGGAGCACCCCCCACTCCCCATGGAGCATCACCCCACCGTGGAGCATCCCCCACTCCCCATGGAGCACCCGCCGCCCATGGATCTCACCTGTCCATGGAGCCCACCTTACCTATCCATAGAGTCCCCCTCCACCCAGCTGTCCTTGGAGCCCTCTGCTGGGCATTGTTGGGCAAGTGCATGACCTGATCATGCAGGCAGGAGCTCCCCCAGTCCCCACCTTTTAGCACTATTCCCTGGACCACCCTTCTCATCAGCTCCAGGTGCCCAAAGGGTGCTCAGACAGCCACCTTACAGGGTCAGTCACCCTCCCGAACACAGCAAAATTGACATGGAAAACACAGAGAAACACAGGGCACTCCACACAGCTCGGGGGCCGGTGTGTGAGGGTTCATAAGGATTTCCTTTTTTTCGGGCAATGAGGCAAGTGTGAAGGACAGAGAGAGAGAGGAGATGAGCATCCCTGAAAGCGCTCTCTGAGAAGGATGCAGGGAAACATTTGCTAGCATGGGAATGTTCAGGAGAGAGGCTGTCTACGCAGGGGAGCTGCTCAGCCTCTGGGGTTTGCTCATTAGGCTGCCTTGAGGGTCCTTGTCTTTCTTTTTCTTTAATTGGCCACCGATGTGCTGGGGGCAGAAGAGATGAAAGACCTGGAATTTTTTCCCCCAATCAATTCTATGATCCTTTGCTTTTGTTGCCTTTTATCGTCTTGAAAGCAAGGTACTAGATCAAAGTGTGCTGGTATGGAATGTACATTTCCTCTGGTTTCTCTCCCTCAGCTCATGCACTGTTTATCTTTGCTTGCTTGCCTATGGCATCATCCATCCTTTCTCTGGCTCACCTATTCCTCATGCAGCAGATGCGTGTAGTGCACCTCCTTCTACTGTGGTCTGCCAGCAGCAACACTCACTGCCCTGAAGCATATTAGCATTCCCCTGAAGACTGTCCAGTCACCCTGCTCGCAAGGCTTTCCTTACTTCCCCATTTTCTAAGACCTCTGGTTTAAGCCGCTCAACTCCTCTGACACTTGTCCCAGAAGGTCAACTGAGAAAATTCCCAGAGAGTGGGGACATGGTTAGGGCTCTGTCTACTTCTGCTAAACTCAGACAGCTCAGTTGATTTTCCCAGAAAACAAAGCAGAAGTTTAAATAAGTCCAAAGTTATGTTTTACAATGTGCTACTAAAATGCCATGTCTTCTTCTCTTTTCCAGACTCAATCATAGAATAGTCGTTTACTTTGGGGCATCAAATGGCTCTTTATTTCTCCCTGACTGCATTCTTCTCATCCCAGCCCTCTATGCCCTTTTCCATGTGGAGAATTTCGGGAAGGGGAGGGGAGGTTGTTTCTGAACATGGGTAAGACTCCAAACAAATTCTGCTAATCTCAAGGTTTGGTGAAACTCTTTGCTCAGAAACTTTATGGCCAGTGGGAATTGATGGTTTGTGTTTGCTCTTCAAATAAAGAAACCTTGACGGTAGAGAAGGGCATTTTCTGTGGAGCTGCTGACTTTTGAAATCTTGAGCCCTCTTCCTTATCAGCCCGTTTATTACAGGTTTCATAAATGTTTTATGAGGGTTGGTGAGGCACTGCTGACCAGGGGTGGTGGCAGCTGTCTCCAACTTTCCACATTGTTGACAAGATCAAAGGACAGATTTACCACCTGATAAGATAGGGTGGATAAGATAGGGCGGAATCCCCAAATGACTTCTTGCCTCCTTGCACACAGGCAAACAAATTGGCTTGATGGACGCCTTTTTCTCCCCTTGCCAGGAGCCCTTTGTTCCCTGTATCATTGTGAAACCAGCTGGGGGTCCTGAGCTATCCCTGCCCCTGAAGCCAACGGCTAGCCCACCCTCATGTTGGCAGTTTTAGATGTTTATTTCTTTATGTACATTGTACATTTATAAAAATGATTTGTCTCTTTTTTTAAAAAAGGATTCTAAGTGATAAGAAAGTATCCAGTTTCCACTGATCATGGGACATACTTCCTCAGGATCAGGTTGTCAAGCAGACTCCAAGGACACTTGGGAAGACAAGGACACTGCTTCCTTCCCTCTGTGTTTCTGCCTCTCAAAGCTCCCTGTTCCCCATTCAGAGGGTCTTCCTTTTCCCTGGGTACCCTGATTTTTAAACGTATATATATTTTAAATGTATAGATTTAAGATCTGAAAGTATCTAAGCACTTCAACACCTATTCTGTTCATACAAATGACACTAATTTTAAAATATATACAATGAAAATAAGGAAATACCTGTGCATGGAAATAATTTATGGCCAAATAAATCAAATAAATCATCTCTAGAACACTTATATTTTCAGGTAGAGAAATTATATTGACTTTATTTCCAGCCATTGTTGACTTTTACTACAATTGACTTGATAATCTTTGAGAATGTTCTTTTAATATGTCTCATGTTGAGTGGAAATTGGAAACTTTCTTATCACTAAAATGCTTTTTTTTTTTTTTTTTTTTTTTTTTTAGAGATAGAGAGAGACAAAGGGAAAGATTCTCTCCTGAGTTAAAAGAAGTTTCTCTGACTTTCCAGAAATCCCTCACTTTGCCAGAGCTTTCTCTGCAACTCACCTGGCCCCTGGCCCTCCTTGCCACCCAGTCGGTGTCAGGCCAGATGGATGGACCCTGAGGCCTCCACCTGTTTCAGGAATGACTTTGAGGATATCAGAAATGTTCTGGCAATGATAATGCATGCATCCAGGCAACTCGTGACACTGCCGGAATCTGTCCTCAGCAAAATAAAATATTAAGGGGCTACTTTATAGTCCCCGTTGTCCTGGGCAGATTGTAAAGCGGATCCCAAGGACATTTGCGAAGATGGTTCTGCCTCCTTAGCCTGTGTTTCTGCCTCTCAGAGCTCCTTCTCCCCATTTTCGGAGGGTTTTCCCTTTCCCTGAGCATCCTGAGTTTTCTCTGTGGTGGTGCTCTTGTACCTCCCCCCTACCTACCCCGCCTTCCACCAGGTTGGCCTTCTTTGGCAAGGCAGGCTCTCTTCCCCTGCATTCATCTCCCTTTAACGCACCTGCCATGTGCCCTGGGGCCTCTTGGAAAGCCAGTTGATAAACTAATCCCCATTCAGGTGAGAATGCCAGATAGCACTCTAATTGATGCGGCGTTGCTCCCCTCCCTCAAATGGACGGATTGCGTGGTAGTGGCGGCTCTGGAGCCATGAGTCAGGGATCATGCCATGTGCTCCCCACCCCATGCTCTAATCTGGACCCTTGCTCTGTGAAATGCCGTTGTCTCCCCAGACGCCTCTTTGACCTCAGGCTCCAGCACCTGAATCCAGCCACAAGTGCACAAATAGTGACAATCTGGGGCTTAGAAACACACCCCGTCTCCCAGCTCCAGGCATGGCCGGGGGCCAGGGCTCCATTTTCTAACTCTGTGTGGGAAGGTGAAAGCACACCCTCGTTCTGTAAATGCTTCCCAGTGGTGCTGTGGGAGTTGTCACAGGGACTGAAGGACCAGCTTCGGACTGGATCAGGCTTGGAAAGCTTTAGAGAGGAGAAGATACCTGGAGAAAGAAGCATTTTGGAAAAAGAAAAGGAAAAATAGAACCAGGGAGCCAACAGCCATGCTGGGGGCTCTGGACTACAGACTCCAAGCCAGACTTTCTGCACTGAGACACTCGGCATCTGGAGAGAGGCTGGAGCCAGAGCTTCCGCCAAGGGTGGTACGAGGGAGGCCTGCCCCCCAGCCCAGGTGATCAAGGCATGTGTGGCCACAGGCGACATCCACCTCAAGAAAGGGGACCTTTTCCTAGAGCTACCAAGTCACCACGTGGGCTCGAGGCAGCCCTGCCCCCAGTGCTGAGGCCCTGTAGGCTGAGTCAGTCCCAGAATCTCCAAGTGACATGGCCCTGGAGAGGTCCTAGGGGCTAGGAGGGAGGCACCACCACAGGCTCCTTCCCTCAGAACCAGCAAAGATCTCTGAGGACAGCCCCTCAGTCCCAGAGGGAACGTCTGTTTGAAAACCGCATTTTTGCCTTGGTGTGCACCATGGTCTTAGTACCAAGTAACTCAAGTCAGGAAGCATCAACGATTTTGACACTGTTTTCCAGATAGAGAAAGTCTAAACTGAACACCAGTCAAACGGTGTTAGGGAAAATGGATAGGGCCAACTGCAAAAGGTTAGTGGCTTAGAAAGAAATAGAGTGACTTCTGTGAAGGCACTGGTTCTTTTTGGGTGTATTGGGCTCAAAGCCATAATATTAGCCCGAAGATCCCCTCTCTGTGGCTGCCTAGCTGGCTGAAGACAGTCCAGAGGCAACCGGTCCAGCTGCTCCTTTCTCCTATCCCCTGGAAAGTGTAGCAGGCCATTTCCTATGAGGTCCTCTGGAAAACCGTCTCTTTGCAAAAGGAGCCCACACAGGTGGCTAGAAGCAGGTAAGTCGGGTGGCTCGGGGTCGGGGTGGCCCAGCACCCTTTCCTGTGGAAGGGCATCAAAGTCCCCCAGCCCTGCCCTTGGCCAGGGCAGCAGGCCATCAGGAGGGAGCCTGCTCAGGCCCCACGCTCCCCACTACTCATGGTCAGGTCCGTGTTGTAGAAGGCCATGAAGGGGACTTTTATGACCCATAGAATTGTTTCCGAAACATTATCAGCTCTGATTATTGGCTACAAATTTTCATCTGAAATCAGAGAGTCATAGGCTTTTACAGTGCAGTAAAATGCATATTAGCTGGTTCTGGAATTGTCTCACCTCCCATTTACTTCACCGTTTTATCAATATTGCCATAATTTGACACTTGCCAGTAGAGGAGGATTGTAAAGTGTCCATAGATCCTGTAAACCGTACTAAATAGAGATTAGGATTACTACTAAGTTTAAACTCTAGTAAAAGATAATTAAGTTGATGGATGTGGCTGTAAATCTCCCTTTTATCAAGTGCTTGCTCTCGCAGGAGCAGCGAGCAGCATCTGGCCTTGTTACCTTACAGCATCATTAATGCCCTGCAGTATCTGAGCCTTTAGTGGATGCTGAGAGAGGAGACAATGAGATGTGCCACTGGGCCAAAGAAATCTGTGCGGGAGGCCCCCTCCCTTCCCTTCTCCTTACGGCAGGGAGCAGTCAGGTGGGAGTCCGCATGCTGGGACCGCCTGGTACCCGGGGGCGGGAACAGGGACAGGTAGCCCAGGGGCCACATTCCCAGCCCATCACCCGTTCTAGTCCCCAGATCTCTCTAGGGTTGGGGCCCTGGGCACCTAAAGCCTGCTGTTTCGGGTGCTCTGGAAACCAACCCTTTTTTCTAGATGCCCTGGTAGGGCCTCGGCTTTCTGCAGACAGTCTCACCTGTTGCCCAATTGTGCTGCTTTTGGAGAAAATAAAACTGCCAAACCACGATTCAGCAGAGGCACCTCAAGCACTGACATGTTCCTAAAAGATGGCTGTGGTCAGTGCCACACTGCAAGGGGGGACTCTGGGTGGTAGCCTGTATCTGAGCAGCTCCATCCCAGCAACAAGACTCGCTTCACACACAGGGATCTGCGGGGGCCTTGTCCGCCTATGACCAAGGTGAGAGTTGGCACGAGGGCTGGGCAGAGAGGGTTGTCTCTTGGATGGTGCGGCCGTGGGGGCACCTCCTCTGTGAGGACGCACCTCTGGGGTTGCTGTGCTAAGGAATAGCCAGTGCGGTGCCCTGGTCCCTACCCCACCCTTCCCACATGTCCACAGCTGATCCCAGCCTCTGTCAATGGCAAAACCAAAGAGAGCCAAGGTGAGCTGCCTTAGGCCTGGAATGGACTCCTGGTGAGGGGCAGAGCTCCAGAACATTGAGTCCATGTGTTTGCCAAAAGCTGGCTCATTCTGCATCTGACCCCTTCTCTCCAGGGCCACAGGGAAGCACAGACATTCCGCGTGTTGCTGATCCATTTCCCCTGCATGGCGGTGCTGACAACCAGATCCCAGGACCCAGGGCAGGGAGGAGACAGTAGCAGCTGGGGTGTCGTGGGCTGATTCAGGACTGGCCTGTGCCACTGGGACTCTAGGTCCTAACTCAGTGTCAGGTGGAGGCTTCTTGGGCTCTAGTCTTTCCAGATACCCCGAAGGCCCTATCTGACTTCAAGAAGGGGTTTACTTGGATAACATCAACCTCTTTTGAATTCTGGTTGACCAGCAACCCATTATTTATGGGATGGACGGCCTGGGAGCCAATGGCCTCCTGAATACAAGCTCCTGACCTTGGCTGTAATCTTGCATGGGGCCTCTGGGTAACAGGGCTCAGGGCCTTTGGGCTGGTCAAGTTCTCAGGCCATTGGGTGAGCCGCTCTTTGGCTGGCCTTGACTATAGAAACTGGAACTTGGAGAACAAGGAAATAGCTCTACAGCAGAGTCATCTGGGAGAGACGGGGTTTAGCTACAGCAGATAAACACGCTTTTTTTTTCTTTTTATTGCCCAAAGCTAAGCGATATGTACCTTGGTTGGAATTAGCAGGCTGAAAGTTCAAGAGATAAGCAGCTTCTCTTGGCGTGAGTGATCAGATTCATGGGGGCTTATACGAGAGGCCCTGCCTTGGGCCTTGTCACCTTTGGAACATTTAGACCGCTGGGCTGGCATGGGGCCGGTCGCCCCTGCCTGTTTCACAATCCCTAGCAACAGGGTGCATGAGCAGGAGCTGGCCCAACCTGTCACCTGGGCTTCGCCTCTGTGTGCAGTAGTGCTGTGGTCTTTATTCCTGATTCGAGACCTGCAGGGCCACTAGAGGCAAAGATGGCAAAGATTTAGGGTCCTGGGCCAGGCCTTCCTGGAACCCACAGCCTGGCGGCAGGAAATCCCACGTGGAGCTGCGCATCAGCCTCTCTGCACCTCGCGATGGGAGAAAAGTAGCCTCTGCTGAAACCAAGTTATTTGAACATTTGCAGTTGGGTGGTGTGCTTGTTTAAAGTGTGTTTTGGCTGAGTGTGGTGGCTCACGTCGATAATCCCAGCACTTTGGGAGGCTGAGGCAGGCGGACCATGAGGTCGAGAGATCGAGACCATCCTGGTCAACATGGTGAAACTTTGTCTCTACTAAAAACACAAAAACTAGCTGGGCATGGTGGCACATGTCTGTAGTCCTAGCTACTCGGGAGGCTGAAGCCGAAGAATCGCTTGAAGCCGGGAGGCGGAGGTTGCAGTGAGCCAAGGTCGCGTCACTGCACTCCAGCCTGGTAACAGAGCGAGACTCTATCTCAACAACAACAAAGTGTGTTTCCTGGAGCCCTTTCCCAGGCCTCCCCAGTCAGGGAGTGTGCAGCAGCGTTCATGTGCTCAGACTGGGGGACTGCTGGCTGAGCCCCTGATACCGACCCTGTGTGTGAAAACCAAGAGCTTTAAGTCTCAAATGTGAAAAGTCACACTTTCTCTGGTTCAGTGTCTCCTTACTACCTACCTCATTCTAGAAGTGCTTATTAAACACCTGGGTGCTAAGCTCCCTCCCGGGCTCCCAGGATGGAACTGAATAATGTACCAAGTACTAAAGTCCTTGCCCTCCTGGGATGTCAGAAGGTGGAGGACGCAGGCAGGTGGGCCCTGTGTGCTGAACAGAGGGACACAGGTGACCCAGAGCCTTCTTGGGGCTGGACAGAAGCTCTAACTCAGCCTCGAGCCCTCCCCTCCAGTGGTGGAGTGTGTGCGTGTGTGTGCTGTGGGGTGGGCTCAGGGCAGCGTGTACTCACAGATCACTGCCCTGGCTCCCAGACCCCGTAACACTTCTGAGCCCCCAGCCTCCTGCCCTGGTGAGTTCTCATTTCAGAACATTCCGCCCATGAAGGATTTAGCATCTGACAAAACATGTTTTTCACTTGCCGGATATTTTTTGGTTCAATGAATATATGGCATATTTGCTAACGGGTTCCTTAAAAGTGTCAGCTTTGATCTTTTCCCAGGTGGGAGGAGGGGAGAAAGAAACAGCAAAGAAAAAAAGAAAGCGAAGGAAAAACAACAACAAATAAAACCTCGGGTGCTTTAACCCAAGTACAACCTCAACACGAGAGGGCTGAGGCTGACTGTAAAACGCTCTCAATCGCTTAAGCTAATAAACCCAACTATCTCGAAGAGTAAACACCATATTGTTTTGCCAACTATTAGATTTTTACTACTCTCCAATAAAGCGAGCACTTTATTCCTTTCAAATAATATTCCATTCATTGTTTCCTAAAGATTAGCAATTGAAAGAGATGTCAACAATTTTCACTATTTAAATGAAGTCTAATAGGCTTTTATAGCACAGTATAAAGATATCGAAGGGAAAGGCTGCAATCAGAGCAGCTCCATGTTCCTTTTATCTATCAATACAGCCCCAATTTGACACTTGGGAGCAGAGGAAGCTTGTAAAGGGCCCACGGACCCCATAAAGCTGGTCACACTTGGATTAGTCTGACAGCTCACTTTCTACACAGTAAAGTGATCATTTAATTAACTAATGGGGTTGTAAGCACGAAGGTTTATCTAATTAGCTGTCTTTCCCTTTGCCTCCTGGTAATTCTAGCTCTCGGTGTTTACATATTAACGGTAGCCTGGGCTGGGACCTGCCTAGGAGAAGAGTATTGTGCACAGGCCTCCCCGGGTCTCTGATTCGGCTTCTGTTGGAGGTGCTTCCGCCGAGTTATGACATCATTGTTCCCAGAGAAAAACAGGACAGCTTCTATACCACATAGTTTCACAGAGGCTGCAAACATCTGCTCCTCGGGGGCTTTCTATATTGTCTATGCACACTTTTTTGTTTTTGAGGCAGAGTCTTGCTCTGTCACCCAGGCTGGAGTGCAGTGGCACGATCTCAGCTCACTGCAACCTCCAACTCCTGGGTTCAAGTGATTCTCTTGCCTCAGCCTCCTGAGTAGCTGGGATTACAGGTGCCCACCACCACACCCACCTAATTTTTGTATTTTTAGTGGAGATGGGGTTTCACCATGTTGGTCAGGCTGGTCTCGAACTCCTGACCTTGTGATCTGCCTGCTTTGGCCTCCCAAAGTGCTGGGATTACAGGCGTGAACCACCGCGCCTGGCCTGTCCGTGCACATTTTAATCACATCGATTTAACAATGACCAGTGGTGCATGTGTGCAAGTGTGAGAGTGTGTGTGCCTGTGTGCTGGTGCATCTGGGAGAGATTTTCCCCTCTGCATAGTGGCTTCACCTCTGCTGTGGACAATCGCCGTCCCAAATCCACCACTATCACACACAGACTTTGCCACCCCACCCCCCACAGTACAAAACAATGAAAATACTTGTTTCTTTTTTGAGATAGGGGTCTCACTGTCACTCAGGCTGGAGTGCAGTGGCATGATCACAGCTCACTGTCACCTCACCTCGTGGGCTCAATGATCCTCCCAACTCAGCCTCCCAAGAATCTGGGAGTACTGGCGTGTGCCATTGGACCTGGTTGATACTTTTGATAGTGTGCCTTTCTACCTGCCCTTGACTAGACATGGATCTAGGCAGTCCTGTGTATAGGAATTCTTAATCCTGGCTGCCAGCACGAAGGGCCGGGATTCCTTACACAGCCCTGGATTCCTTGGGGCCTTCCTCAGGGGAAATCGAAATTGCAGCTGAGAAAGGTCACCCTGACTGCAGAGCCTGCCTTCTTTCTACAGGGCCCCAGGGGCCATTGAGCCTGGAAGGGCCAGTGTGTGACTCCAGGGCCTAGAAACACTGGAGGGACCACCCTGAGCTTCCAGAGGGTAAGGGTGAGGGGTGTCATCCGCTCTGACAACAGTGCCACAGGGAACAAAAGCTCTTGATGGAAGCGTCACCCCGTAGACCTAACTGCTAGTTTTCATCCAGAGGACAGCAGTGGGGTGGACGCAGGCCTGGTGAAGGGCACATTCCAGAGGTCAGTCCTAATGGAAGCTCTCAGCACCTTTTGGTTCAAGCCACTACCCAAGTGTGAATTTTGGTGACTCCTGTACTCACCCAGAGTGGCCCTCAGCCACCTGGATCTGAGCTGCTGAGCAGTGGGGCGACCAGAGGCTTCGAGAGGAGCAGGGTCAGCAGAGGGTGGGGAGGGGCGTCTTGGGCTGGTGGGCTTGTGCTACCCTTCCCCAGATACCCTCCTCCCCTCTGCCTCATTCTGGGACTGACCATCTCATCTGAGGACTTTTCAATGCTCCCCCAAAACATGATTTTGAAAATTTATAAAAGTAACTTACTTTTTAAAAATTGTGGTAAAATATACATCACATAAACTTTACTAATTTTAACCATTTTATGTGCATCCGTGACATTCAGTACATTCACACCATCACCACTATCTACAGAACTCTTTCATCTTGCAAAACTGAAACTGTTGTCATTAAACAACTCCCCACTCTTTCCCCCCAGTCCCTGGCAACACCATTCTACTTTCTGTCTCTACGAATTTGGCTACTGTAAATACCTCATATGAGTAGAATCATACAGTATTTTTCCTTTTGCACTAGCTTATTTAATGTAGCATGATGTCTTCAAGGTTCACCCATGTTGTAGCATGTGTCAGAATTTCCTTCCTTTTCAAGGCTGAATCATGTTCCATTGTATGCATGAACCATATCATGTTTATCCATTTTTCTGTTGAAACCATCAAAATGCAATCTTTGCTTTCATTCTTGAATAGTTTTCCCATCACATTTTTGGTAAGAAGATTTAATAAAGAAGGGCTGTTTAATCCTGAACATAATTCCTTCTCGTTTAACTAATACCTTAATAGTTATTTTATAATGATTCATGGCCAGGTGTGGTAGACCACACCTGTAATCCCAGCACTTTGAGAGGCCGAGGTGGGTGGATCACCTGAGGTCAGGAGTTCGAGACCAGCCTGGCCAACATGGTGAAACACTGTCTCTACTAAATACAAAAAATTAGCTGGGCATGGTGGCGCATGCTTATTATCGCAGCTACTTGGGAGGCTGAGGCAGGAGAGTTGCTTGAATCCGGGAGGTGGAGGTTACAGTGAGCCGAGCTCGTGCCATTGCACTCCAGCCTGGGCAACAAGAGCAAAACTCCGTCTCAAAAAAAAAAAAAAAAAAGATTCAAATAAAACTCAAACCTACTGTTTTCAGAGGGGCAGGAAACTAGAATCACTTCATTTACACCTCTTGTGAAGAGGAGCTGAGGACAGGGCCGTGTGTTAAGAATTTGAGTAGGACAACACTGTCATCTTGTGGCTATTTGTACCAATAGCAACTTAATCCTAAAGCTAGGATTAAGAATTTCTGTACACAGGGCTACACAGGGATCCATTTCTGGTCAATGGCAGGTAAAAAGTCACACTCTATCAAAAGTCTTTTATACTACTGTGGGGCTAGAGTCAGAATTGACTTGAAGTGACAGAGGCCATGGCAGATACAGTCCTTGTTCCCTTTGCCTGTCCCAGACCCTGCTGCTCAGAGGAAGTTGTGGCAGGGGACATTGGCAGGAGGGTTAATTACTATTCATCCTACCCACGGACACAGTGAAGACACATCTAAGTCTAGAGTGCGTTCTCCAATTGTCTTTAGTTTAAGAAGGTCTTTTGGGCAGGACTCTCTCTCCTTTCTTTCTGCCTCCCTTTCTTTCCTTCCTTCCTTTTCTCCTCCTCTTCCTTCTTTCTCTTCTTCATAACTGCTTCATTGAGATATAATTCATATGCCGTTGAATTCACCCATTTAGAGTGTACAATTGAGTGGGTTTTAGCTCTTATATTCACAGAGTTGTGCAACCATCATCACAATTTTAGAACACCCTCATCTCCTCCCAAGGAAATTCCATACCCTTCAGCCACGACCCCTCGATCTCCCCTTCTCTCCCAGGCCCTGCCAACCACTAAGCTATTGTTTTGTCTCTATGGATTTGCCTATCCTGGGCATTTCATATAAACAGAATCACTTAACTGTGTGGTCTTTCGTGGCTGGCATTTCTCATTAGCTTAATGTTTTCAAGGTCCATCTATGTTTTAGCATGTATTAGTGTTTCTTTCCTTTTTACTGCTGAATATATTCCACTGTATGAATATGCTGCATTTTATTTATGCACTTATCAGTTGATAGACATTAGGGCTGTTTTTACTTTTTGGCAATTTTGAATAACGCTGCTAAGAACGTTCATGTACAAGTTTTTGTGTGAACCTGTTTTCATTTTTTTGTGCATATACCTAGGAATGGAATTACTGGGTCAAATGTTAACTATGTTTAATATTTTGAAGCTTCTTTCCCCACACTATCACCAGCTGTTGTTGTCATTTTTAATCTGACCATCCTGTGGGTGTGAAGAGGTAGCTCGTTATGATTTGATTCACATTTCCCTGATGGCTAATGATGTGGAGCATCTTTTCATGTGTTTGTTGGGTATTTGTGTATCTTCCATGGAGAAATGCCTAGTCATGTCTTCTATCCATTTTAGAATTAAGTGGTTCCTCTTCTTGTTATTGAGTTGTAAAGAGTTCTTTACAATTCCCTTATCAGATATATAATACAATCCCATTTTCAGATATATGATTTGCAAAACTTTTCTCCCATTCAATAGGTGTCTTTTCACTTTCTTGATGGTGTCCTTTGAAGGACAAACATGTTAATTTTGATGAAGTCCAATTTATCTATTTTCCCTTTTGTTGCTCATACTTTATGTCTCACGTCTAAGAAGACTTTGCCAAATCAAAGGTCATGAAGATTTACTCCTATGCTTTCTTCAAAGAGTTTTACACTTGTATCACTTACATTTAGGTCTTTGATCCCTTTTGAGTTGTGTGTGTGTGTGTGTGTGTGGTGTGGGATAGGGGTCCAGCTTCATTCTTTTGTATGTGGATATCCATTTGTCATAGCACAATTTGTTGAAAAGACCATTTTTTGCTCCATTTAATTGTTTTGACATTCTTGATGAAAATCAATTAACTGTAATTGTGAGAGTTTATTTCTGGACTGTCAATTCTTTTTCATTGACCTTTATGTCTAGCTTTATACCAGTACTACTTTGTCTTGATTGCTATAGCTTTGCAGTAAGTTTTGAAATAAGGAATTGAATTGTGAGCCCTTCAACTTAGTTCTTCTTTTCAAGATTGCTTTGGTTATTCTGGGTCCTTCGAATTTCCATATAAATTTTAGGATTGGCTTGTCTTTTTGCACAGAAGTCAGCTGGGATTTTGATAGGGATTGCACTGACTCTGTAGATCACTTTGGTGAGTACTGTCATCTTGACAATATTAAGTCTCTTGATCTATGACTGTGGGATGGCTTTCCATATATTTAGATCTTCTTTAAGTTTTAAAATTGTTATTTCATTTTTGATTGTTCATTGCAAATGTATAGAAATACAATTTATTTTTGCCTCTTATCTTGTATCCTGCTGCTTGGCTGAACTCATTTATTAGTTTGTTTAGTTTTTAGTTGATTTTTTAGAATTTCCTATATACAAGATCTTGTCATCTGTGAACAGAGATGGCTTTATTTCTTACCCTCCAATTGCTTTGATTTGATTTTCTTACCCAAGTGCTCTGGCTAGAACCTGCTGTACAATGTTGAAGAAGTGGCACAGACATCTTTCTTGGGGTCTACCTGTGGCTCCATCCACAGGTATGTCACCTGCTGGTATATAGATTGTCTTCATTGACATCTTTGGGAATTGTGTGGATCAGAACAGTGTCAAAGACAGAACTCAATGACCAAATGGCAAAAGAATTTTCTTTCTTGATAGACATTAATCCTTTAATTAACAGTCTTTGGATATGACAGATGCAGCTATTATTACACTTACCTGAATCATACACAACCCAAATTACTTCATCTTGATGATAACATTCTCCCTGAAATATTATCAAATTGTCTTCCTGAAAACCAGAAATATTTTGTCTGTCTTTGATCTGTTCTACCAGTCTAGTGACTTGATAGGGTCTCTCAAGAAAGGAAATTCCTACACACACACACACACACACACACACACACACACACACACTCACTCTCACTCACTTCCTTTCTGCCCTCTCCAGTCCCCAGTAGCTGGACCAAGTTGTTTCCCCAACCTGGAGGTCAGCTCACTCTATTTTCCAAATCAATCTGAATATGGAATGAACTGTCTTTGGTGCTTACTATGTTTTGAGATCTGACCTGTCTAGGTTCTTCAGGGTCATTAGTGTGTGAGGCCTCTGAAAGATGGAACCTCCTCTGTTTGTTCACTGCTCTACTCCAGGACCCAAATGGTGTTTGCCACACCAGAGGCACTCAATATGTATGTGCTGAGTGGGTGAAAAGTGCATTATAGGCATAGGGAGGGAGAGGGATGGGGTGATTTGAATGGGGGAGAAATGGAGCTAGAAATGGAAATAGAATCAGGCATGGAGCTTGGCAGGAGAGGAAGGAAGAGAAGCCAGGTCATGCCGGCCCTAATCACCACTATAACTTCTGTGGTTAAGGACGCCTGGAGTAGATAAGCTTGATTAGTATTATTTTCATAAATCAATGAATGTAAGAAACAGAGTAGGGAGCAGAGAGACAAAAAGAATAGCAAAGCATAAATATCCTCAAAAGATGAAAGAAACAAAACCCTGCATCTTCAGTAAGTTTCCATCTTGACTCATTAAAAAAAAAAAAAACAAGTCTTTAGGGCCTGTCTACAAGGCTGAGATTCTGCAGGGAAAGTGCACTGCAAACCACCTGGCCATGTGGCCAGTGTTTTTTCCTGGTTATGGCATTTTCCCTCTATTGCTGCCTCCTTCCTACCCTAGTAAGCTGGGCTAAACAGCTGGAGGATAATATGTCTTTCCTCTCTTTCTCTTAAGGACCATAGCTCCCAGCCTTCTTGGTTGTCGGTTCCGGGTCATTGCTGCGAGCCTCTCTCTTTCCCATTTCACATTCCT
The DNA here is from genome assembly GCF_007565055.1 of Rhinopithecus roxellana. NCBI lineage: Eukaryota > Metazoa > Chordata > Mammalia > Primates > Cercopithecidae > Rhinopithecus > Rhinopithecus roxellana. Next base: position 69,858,795 of record NC_044566.1, on the reverse strand, counting down.
AAGTGCTTTCTAAGCAAAGGACACCCTAAGACCAAAAGATATACAGAAAATAATAGGAAGAGAATGGGCATTAAAGGTTGAAATTCTCAAAAGCCCAAACATTCAACACCGTGTCTGCCCCTCCACCCCCGGTTCTGCAGGCTGTACAAGAAGCGTGGTGCCAGTATCTGCTTCTGGTGAGGAACTCAGGATGCCTCCACTCATGGTGGAAGGGGAAGAACTGGGGTGTGCAGAGATCACGTGGTGAGAGAGGAAGCAAGAGAGAGAGAGAGAGAGCAGGGAGATGTCAGGCTCTCTTAACAACCAGCTCTCATGGGAGTTAATAGAGCAAGAACTCACTTAGCACTGTGAGGACAGCACCAAGACATTCATGAGGGATCTGCCTCTGTGACCCAAATACTTCCCATTAGGCCTCACCTCCAACATTGGAGAACAAATTTCAACATGAGATTTGGAGAGATAAACATCCAAACTATAGCATTCTGCCCTTGGCACCTCAAATATCATGTCCTTCTCACATGCACAATACCATCATTTCTTCCCCATATTCCCCAAAGTCTTAGTTCATTACAGCATTAACTCAAAAGTCAAAGTTCAAAGCCTCCTCTGAGACTCCAGGCAAGTCCTTTACAACTGTGAGCCTATTAAATCAAAACCAAGTTATTTACTTCCAAGATACAATAGTGGTGCAGGCGTTGGATAGATACTCCTATTCCAAAATGGAGAAATCAGCCAGAAGAAAAGGGGAATAGGCCCCAGGCAAGTCTGAAACCCAGCAGGGCAGACATTCAACCTTAAAGCTTAAAAATAATCTCCTTTGACGCCATGCCCCTGGGCACAGTGGTGTGAGGAGTGGGCTCCCAAGGCCTTGCGTGGCCTAGTCCCCTTGCTTTTCTGGGCACATCCTCTGTGGCTGCTCTCACGGGTTGTAGTTGAGTGCCTTTAGCATTTCCAGGTAGGGCCTCAAGTTACTTCTGACAACAGTAGTTTGGCAGCCCCATTCCCACAGTTCCACTAGGCAGTGTCCCAGTGGGGACTCTGTGGGGGGGCTCCAACTTCCCCCACATTTTCCCTAAGCACTGCCCTAGTAGAGTCTCTCTGTGGGGGCCCATCCCTACGATAGGCTTCTGTTTGTGTACCCAGGCTTTCAGACATATCCTCTGAAATCTAGGTAGAAGCCACCAAGCCTCCACCATTTGTGCATCCTGTGAGTTTGTAGACTAATGCCAATGGAAGCTTCCAAGGCTTACAGCTTGTGCCCTTCAGAGTGGTGGCCGGAACATAACCTGAGGTTGTTTGAGCCACAGTGGGAACCAGAGGGGCCTGGATATGAAGAGCAGTATTAGTAACTCAAGGCAGCACAGGACAACAGCACCCTGGGCCTGTCCCCCAAAATCATTCCGCCATCTCTGCTCACTGCAACCTCTGCCTCCCGGGTTCAAGTAATTCTCCTGCCTCAGCCTCCTGAGTAGCTGGGACTACAGGCGTGCGCCACCACGCCCAGCTAAGTTTTTGCATTTTTAGTAGAGGCAGTGTTTCACCATATTAGCCAGGATGTTCTCAATCTCCTGACCTAGTAATTGCCCGCCTCAGTCTCCCAAAGTGCTGGGATGACAGGCGTGAGCCACTGTGCTCAACCAATTTTTTACTTTTTTTGAGACAAGGTCTCATTCTGTCACCCATGTTGGAGTGCAGTGGACAATCTTGGCTCACTGCAACCTCTGTCTCCCAGGCTTAAGTAATCAATCCTACCACCTCAGCCTTCCAACTAGCTTGGACTACAGGCACATGCCACCACATTCAGCTATTTTTTTTTTTTTTTTGGTAGAGATGGGGTTTTGCCATGTTGCCCAGGCTGGTCTTGAACTCCTGGGCTCAAGCGATCTGTCCACCTTGGCCTCCCAAAATTTTGGAGTGTGGCCTTTACTATTTGTATTTCTATAAGCATTTTGGTCATAATGACTTAATTAATCTCTAAGAAGTTACAAACTTTCCTCTGTCTTCCTGTCTTCTGAGACCTCCAAACTCTTCCAACCTCTGCCCATTACCCAGTTCCAAAACCACTTCTACATTTTCAGGTGTCTTTATAGCAACACCCCACTCCTGGTACTAATTTTCTCTCTTAGTCTGTTTGTGTTGCTATAAAGGAATACCTGAGACTGATCATTTATAAAGAAAAGAGGTTTATTTGGCACATCGTTCTGCAGCCTGTACAAGAAACATGGCACAAGCATCTGCTTCAATGTGAGGGCCTCAGGCTGCTTCTACTCATGGCAGAAGGTAAAGGAGAGCTGTGTGTACAAATATCACATAGAGAGGCAGCAAGAGGAAGGGGGGGAGGTGCCAGGCTCTTTTTAACAACCAGCTCTTGTGGCAGCAAATAGAGTGAGAACTGACTCATTACCAAGAGAACGGCACTAAGCCATGTATGAGAGATCCACCCTCATGACCAAAACACCTCCCACCAGGCCCTACTTTCAACACTGGGGATCAAATGTCAACATGAAGTTTGGAGGGTCAAATATTCAAACGACAGCACTAAGCCATGGTCCCTCTCGGAAGTGGGGGCAGAAATGGCTGTGACTGGAGCCTCAGCAGCTCTGACACCCTCATGCACCCTGGCACGCCAAATCCACACTGGCTTCTGCATATACACGGCCTCCAGCCTGTATTCTAGCTTTATGTGACCATCTAAGAGGTCAAGTTACTGTGCTCAGAGAGACCAACAGCACAGTGGGGAAGAAGTGAATTGACTTTCAAGCCTTGCTCCAGGCTGGCACACATGAGTGTCTCTAGCCTGTCAGTACTGGTCCTGTGCCAGTCTCAAGCCTATGCTGGCCGCTGACCCCAGGGTCTCTTGCTTCAGCAAAACTTTTACCTCTGTCTGCTCCTGTGCCCCTGACTTGGCCGCCTCCCTTGGGCTTCAGGGAAATACCTGCCCCGTTTTGTAATGCGAGGTTCCTTGAGGAAAACGTAAAGGAAGTCAGCGGTTCATGCTGAGTACCAAGTGTTAGCAGCCTTTCAATGCCAAGGGTACCCTCCTGCCCCCCAACATCTGCACTCTGTTAAGTTCACATAGTTCACAGGCAAATCGTGGCTGCCTGAGCTTTGTTTTTCATGTGATCCCCTGGCTTTATCAGTTTTTATGCCAAAGAAGGTGTCTTAGTCCATTTGGGCTATGGCAAAAATGCTGTGGACCAGGTGGCCTCAACAACGAGCGTTTATTCCTCACAGTTCTGGAGGCTGGAAGTCCAAGATCAAGGTACCAGCAGACTCGGCGTCTGGGGAGAACCTGTTTTCTGGCTCACAGATGCTGCCTTCTCGCTGTGTCCTCACGGGGTGGGAGGGCTGAGGGAGCTCTTTGGGGTCTCCTTTATGTGGGTACTAGTCTCATTCACGAGGGCTCTGCGTTCATGACCTAATCACCTCCCAAAGGCTGCACCTTCCAATCACCAACACGCTGAGGTTAGGCTCTGATGTGTGAATTTGTGGGGGCACAAACATTCAGTCTAGAGCAGAAGCAGATATTTTACAATTTGTAAGCCCGCTTAGGTACAGAGGCCTGCATGGTCTCACAAGCCAATACTGACTTCCCAGAGCTCGTTCCTCCAGGTCGAACATGGACTCTGCCTGGGGGCCTGGCTTGGAGCGTGGCGTGTGCCATCACTACCACATCTTCAGAGAACGTGATTCCATTAGAAACCCCTGTAAGGTCCTGAAATGCCCACTGCCCCCTCAGCCATGCTGTGGCCATTCCCTGCAAGGTGGTGCTGCTCTGAACTGTTTTACTAGATGGTGATGGGCACGAGGTGGGCACCTACCTGCAGGACAATGGCTGTCATGTGCTATGTGTTCACCAGGTTTTAGACATTTATGTCAAATCTCTAAAATCCCCCCTTAAAGTGGACATCACCCTTCTTTTCATTTGTGGAAGAGGAACCTGAGGCTGGAATGTGGGGCCCACAGGATAGTGCGGTCTTGAGCCCCGGGCTGCGTGGCCCCCTCAAGACCACATGGCTCTGCTTTCCTCCGCTGGTGATTGAGCAAGGCCTGATGTCACCTGCCCCAGCCTGCCAGGGAGTAGGCTTCCTTTTCCGCCAGCACTCCTTTGTCTGGGGTCATGTTAGCCTATGGCTCGGGGCTCTCAGGAGGGCTGGGGCTACACATTTCTGGAAGGAAATATCCTGAGCTGGTGCTGGTCTCAGGAGCACTAACCCAGGCCGGCAGTTTGCTTCCTTCCCCTGGTCTCCTAGGCACAGTATTTTTCTATTTGTTATGGGAGTTGTCACATTGCAGCTGTACTTTGTTCATGAGGAGGTGACTGATCTCTGTAGAGTTTTTTGTTTCTTGTCTTGCAGGCATTTATTTATCCACAGTTTGTTGCGACTCCCACAGTCATCATGGTCCTGTCTTTCTGTCCACATCTCCTGCACAGCCCCTCCCACCAGTCTGTCCCTCTCAGTCCTGCGGCCCCAACCAGATCGGGATGCCCCTCTCCCCACCAGGTCCAGCACCTTCCATCAAGCCTTTCCCGGGCCATGGCATGGGACACAGGGGTGATGTTCCTTCAACAGCCACGCCCCACAGAGTGGCTGACTGTCCGGGAGAACCCGTCTGTTAGGCCTCCAGGGACTCTGATAGCACTTGTCTTTTTTTGTGCAAATTTTAATGACACGATCCCTTTGGTCAGAACTATTAAATAAAGGGGCCTCTTCCTCCAGGTCCAATGTTGACTCCTGCCAGGGGGCCTGGCTTGAAGTATGGCATATGCCAAATGTCAGCTCTGAGTCTCCGCTCAGCTGGGTGACTTTGCAGTGCACAGACTGTGCAACTATGTATGTCAACTCTGTAAGCCACTGCTGCTCCAGGCCCCTGACCTGGAAAAAGATTTGACATTTATACCCCTCAACAGTCATTGCCCTGTTGAGATCCCCAGGACCCATGGCTATAACAGGAGCTCCCTTGATTGCAGGCCACCGCATATTAGAGTCTGATGTATCCTTGCTTCAGTTATTTGACACGGGTCTCTGCATCTGGCCACCGCTCACCCCTGGCCTCATGCTTCTTTCCATGCCTACTGAGACTGGGCCACTGCAACTTCCTGTTAGTTTATCTCTGAACTGGAACCTCTCTTTAAGGACAGAGGGAAGCTGGCTTTGCATATGAGGGCATCTCGTTGTTCAACCGTTAACTCAGACTTGTCTTTTTTTTTTTTTAAACACAGTTTCACTCCGCCTCCCAGCCTGGAGTGCAATAGTGCAATCTCAGCTTACTGTAACCTCCACCTTCTGGGTTCAAATGAGTCTCCTGCCTCAACCTCCTGAGTTGCTGGGACTGCAGGCGCATGCCACCCACTCAGGCTAATTTTTGTACTTTTTATAGTGACGGAGTTTCATCATGTTGGCCAGGCTGGTCTCGAACTCCTGACCTCAAGTGATCCACCCGCCTTGGCCTCCCAAAGTGCTGGGATTGCAGGCGTGAGCCACCGCGCCCGGCCGAACTTGTCTTTTTGCAGTGTTGGCTGCAGGGCATTGCTTGTGACACTGCCGTTACTAATGCCTGCCGATTACTGAGTGTGCACTGTGAACCCCACATGGTAATTCATTGAATCCTCCCACCAATCCTTTGGGGAAGGTATTGTCAACCTCTTTTTATATATAAGCAAACTGAGGTTCAGAAACCTTGGCTGCTTGCCCCAGGCCACCCGACCAGAATCCACCCTCAGGAATCCTGATGTGGAAGGCCAGCTCCTGGCTGCTACACCTCAGCCGCGGCTTTGAGATCCGTCAACATGGAGCCTTTCAGGATGGACATTTTTCTTTCTTCCGGGATTATTGTAGTAGGAAATTTGAGGGTGACAAGAAATGTCAGTTAAAAGAGGCACGATGATTGCCACAATGCCCTCCAGCCAGGGACAGCTTGATTCAGGTTTCAGCCCTGCCACCTAAAGGCATGTGACTTAGGGCAAGTTACTTGCCCTCTCTCTACCTCAGTGTTTTCATCTGTAAAGTGGGGCTAATAATGTGCTGACCTAATATGGTTGTTGTGAGGAGTAAATGAGAAAATTCATATCAAGTGCTGAATACAGGGCATGGCATACAGTGAAGAGTCAGTACTTGCTGCTGTTACTATTATTATTATATCTCCCATTGGCATTCCCTCACTGTCTCTTGCTCTAAACAGCCTGTGTGGGCATCCCGTGCCACCCTTTTTTAGCAGGGATTATGGCCAACTTGCCAGTCTATGTAGGACAGATTCATTGCCCTGAGCTAATGAAAAAGAGTGCAGAAAAGACCAGCATCTCCCATCACTATCACATTTTCAAAGAATGTAATTTCAGCAGAAATCCCCATAAGGTCCCAAAGTGCCTACTGCCCACCCAGCCATGCTGTGCCTTTTGTCTGCAAGCTGTGCTGCTCTGAGCTGTTCTACAGAGTGGTGGTCAGCACAAGGCTGGCAGGGTACCCGCTGTTCTCGGGAAGGAGGCCCTCAAAACCACAAATCTCCTTCCTCGACTCTGGAAAATGACATCATGGGCATCCCTCCATTATTATAAATGCATTTTCAACTTATGGCTCAGCCGCTAAGTAGGAAACGGTTACCACCGATCACCGCTAGAGGACGCCCAAGCCCGCCTCTTAGACGCTTGGGCGGGGACTCAGGCTTCCGGATCTTGAGGAAAAGTGAATAGACTCTGGGATACAACCTTCCGCACTGATCTATTATGCACACTTTAAAAGCCTGTAACTCTTTCATCTCAGTCTCACCCTTTAATTGTTAATATTCTGCCCGCAGTGAAAGGACTGGGAAACGAGTTGAGAAACAAAATGTGTGTGTGTATGTATGTATGTATGCATGTATGTATGTATGTATTTGGAGATGTGGTGGCTGGCCTCGAACTCCTGGGCAGAAGCATCCTCCAGCCTCAGCCTCCCAGGTAGCTAGGACTACAGGTGCACTTGACACCATGCCCAGCTGATAAACAATTATTAATGACCAATAATGAATGACTTTGTGTGGAGCCGTGAGGTAAGAAGCTTTTATTCCTTCTCTGATTCTCAAAACAGCCCTGTTAGGGGATGCTCTTCGCTCTTCTTCTTCTTCTGCTTCTACTTTTTTTTGGTTTTTGTTTTTGAGACAGGGTCTTGCTTGGTCACCCAGGCTGGAGTGCTGTGGCCTGATCATAGCTCTTTGAAGTCGTTGTAAACGCACAGAGAAGTGAAGAGAATAGGGAGGGTAGAGAGGGTACAATGAGCACCCTTTTAGTCATCACTTGGATTTAACAATTGTTAGACCTTTGACATATTTGCAGAGTTTGAGATATGATCCTCAAGGAGAAATCAGAATTCCATTAACTCAAGGCCCTGGGATCAAGCCAAGGAACAGGGTTATAAAATGGCTGAAAAACACAGGCCAGAGAAAGGTAGGGGGGTGGTGGGCAATGGGAGGGGACCTTCCCCGACACTGAGAAGGGCAATACCTATGGCAGCCACTGTTGGACTAGAAACCCAAGGATGGAACAGGGTCGCAGATAGAAAAAAACACTCTTGGCCAGAGATTCAAGCAGCCTTAATACTAATCCAGGTCAGGTGGTAGAATATTTCAAAAATGAAAAGGTCAAGGCCAGAAGGGCCAGCGGATATTGGTAGGGAGGAAAGGTGCTATGACTGACTTGAAAATTGGACTTTTCCAGGTGGTATTTTCTTAATTATATGTCTTGGGGATGCAGTATAAACGGGCATATGACAAATGACTAATCAATTTCCGATAATGAATTACTCGTTATTTACTGACCAACCACGTTCTTCCCAGGCATAGTGTAGAAACATGGACAGACAGGAAGACTAGCTTTCTGTTTGTGGAAGGTGAATGAGAGTTTTCTTTTATTCTTAAATACATCCAAGAAACATTCCACAATAGCTCATTCCAATGTCTTTCTTTAATGTTAGGAAGGTCTTCCTTAAATCTGACTTCAAGTTCCTGTTGTTCAGTTTGCAAGTTATATTTTTTTCATTCTTCCACTTTCAAACTTTCTTCAACCTTGTATTTAAGGAGTATCTCTTATACACAGTATGTAGTTATTTCTTTTTAAATCCATTTAGAAAAAAATTGATCTTTTAATTGGACTCTTTATAAAGTTTGTTTACATTTATTGTAATTACTGGTAATTTTTGCTCAAATCTATCTTACTACTTGTTTTCTATTGATTGCTTTATGTTCCTTTTCTTTTATATCTTGTCTTCTAATTGCTCTTTCTTTTACTCCTCTATTAGCTTGTTAGATCTATGCTAATTTTTTAACCCGAGATAATACAGCGTGCATCCTTGACTTATTACAATCTCAGATAAATTAGGTCTTTTACCACTTCCTGGGAAATTTAAGGACTTTATGCCACTTTAAGTTCTGTTCTCCTGCCTTAAGTACTATTATTGCTTTATAACTTCTCTTTCTATTTAAAACTCTACAAAACATTAATATTATTACTATGTACACGGTCGGCACTAATTTAGTATTAATTTAGATTTATCTACTATAATATTTACACTTTACAGTGTTCTTTATTTCTTCCTGCATTTCCTTGCTTTCACTGAGATCATTTTTTTTTTTTTATTGTCTAAAAAACATTTTTTAGTATGTGTGTACTGGTAACATATTATCTCAGGTTTTGTTGTCTGGAAATATTTTTAGTTCACCTTAATATTTGAAGAATATTTTTGGTGGCTGTAAAATGTTGTCAGTTATTTTCTTCCAGCACTTTGAAGATATGATTTCATGTCTTTTGTCTTTTAATGTTTCTGGTTAGTGGTCAGTCTTATTGTTCTCCTTTTGATTGTAATATACTCTCTCCCCAACAACTGGTTTCCTTTTAAGATTTTCTATTCATTTTTAGTTCTCAGCACCTTTATTACAATATGCCTCAATTTCATTTTCTTTATATTTCTCCTGCTTGAAGTTTCTATTATTGCCAAATCTATGGCTTTGATGTCTTTAATCTGTTTTAAATATCTCTTTAAATATTGTCTTTTCGTCGTTAATGTTTCCTTCTCCTTCTGGGATTCCACCTACGCATATTTTAAACCTTTTTTGCTGCGTCCCATATGTCTCTTACGTTCTTGTCTCTATTTTCTATCTTTTTTCTCTCCATGCTTCAGTCTGGATATTTTCTTTGATATTCTCGACTAATTCTTAAAGACTATGTCATCTACTGCTAAATCTGGCCATTGAATTTTAATGACAATTACTGTAGTCATCATTTTTAAAAATACTTGCCAGTTTGCTGCTGAAATTTCCCATCATTTCATTGAGTTCCTTTAATATTTGAACCGTGTTATTTAAAGATCCGCGTCTGGTAACTCCAGTATCTGGCTGATCTCTTGGGGGCCGGTGTCCATGGTCTGGTTGTAGGAGTGCGTCCCTGTGGCTGTGACCCATCCCAGGTTGAGAGGTAGCCATCCATCCAGGTGCACTAACACACTTTTCCACGTGTGCCATTTCAAGTCATTTCAGCCCATGCTAATTTCTCCTCATATTGTAATCAGGTTGTTTCTTACTGGTTTATATTTTCAAAACATGCCATTTCAATTTGATGAATCTTTGCTGAGGACAAACTTGAGGCACCAAGTGGTTAAAAGATTTTTCCCAATATCCCTACAGCATTCAGTGACTGCAGTGGACATTTGTTATATTTTCTGGAGCTCAATGTCTCAAAGCCCTTCTGATGTTTGGGAACAGCAGTCCGGGCTAGGACACTCTCAGCACAATCACATGACCCTCTCCTGTCCAACCACATGCTCCCACCTGGGCTTTGCATCTGGCGTGAGTGATGCAGAGATGTAGGGGACCCCTTGGAATTCGTGCCAATGGCAGTGGTGGTGGAGGCAGCGGCAGGCCCAGCAGTGGCAGCAGCCATCGTGCCCACGCCAGACTCGCACCCTGTGTGAATTTGGCCATTGTAGTGGCCACGTAGCCTCCCTTGGTTCTGGCTACTCCCTTTCAATTCCGTGAGTTGCTTGACACCCTTCCAATAAATTCCTGTTTTGCATAAACTAACAAGAGTGGGTTTTTGTTGTTTGCAACCACAAATCAAGACAAACACAGAGAACAAGCAGGTGAGAACTCAAGGGTGCCAGGTGGCTGCTGCACTCTTTGCTGAAAGCTCAGCTGCTAGATGAGTGCTTCAGACCCAGAAACCCAGCATGCTTCAGCCTCCTTGCCTGGGAATGTTACAAGGGAATGCTGAACATGCCTCAGTGTACTCACAAAATTCTGTGCAATTTTCCTGGAAAAGTAAAATAATAATTTAGGCCCTTTAGCAGGCTAGAAAGGACTCATTAGGGAGAGAACAATGAGAAACAAATTAGGGAGTGAAAAATGTGTAGATGTGGTTGACACAGATGGAGGCTGGGCCTGTGCCTCGACCTGGCATGGCTGGCCTGGTGAGCTTGGAGCTGTGACCTGGCACCACAGAGCAGGTGGTGATGTCTACCCCTTCCAGTCAGGCCTCGCCTCCTGGGAGGGTTCTATGGGTCTGCTCTAGTGACCACATGGGGGTTGGTGCTCACTGGGCAAGCAGGCTCTGGGTCCACTCCCTACTGTGATTCTGACCCTCAGCTGCCTTGCACCAGCCTGGCCACCCATACACAGTGCTGAACTCATTGCCTGGAGGATGAGGACTGTAGGAGCCCGGGATGTCATCTTGGATGCCTCTTCCCTGCTTCTCTACCCAGACCACTTGTTCCAGGAGGTCAGATGCATCTCCAAGAGATGCATCTCTTTCATCTCTTACACTTTGCCCATAGTAGGTTTCAACAAGTATTCCTTGGCAGTGATATGTGTGGCTGGTTTCTCCTTCTGCTCTTTGCTAACTCTTACCCCCAAACTGCCATGCGCCTGGGCAGACAGATTGAGTACAAAAGTACACGTGAATTTAGAGTGTTGCATCCGATCAAAAGTCCTGGGCTTGGGCTGAGAGGAAGAGGAGAAATTTGCCAATTGATGGGTAAGTCTTGTCTTTTTTCTTTTTCTTTTCTTTTTTTTTTTTTTTTTTGAGATGGAGTTTCACTCTTGTTGCCCAGGCTGGAGTGCAATGGTGCGATCTTGGCTCACTGCAACCACTGCCTGTTGGGTTCAAGCGATTCTCCTGCCTCAGCCTCCCGAGTAGCTAGGATTACAGTCTTTTGCCACCATGCCCAACTAATTTATTTTTATTTTTAGTAGGGACAGGGTTTCACCATATTGGCCAGGCTGGTCTCGAACCCCTGACCTCAGGTGATCCACCCTCCTCAGCCTCCCAAAGTGCTGGTATTACAGGTGTGAGCCACCGCGCCCAGCCACCGGTTTTTTTTTTAGAAGGCCGATTCCTGGCTTGAAGCTTTCACGTACATATCAGCTGCAGTCCACTGATGACCTGTAGGTTGATGTCGCCCTTTCAGGATGCTGCACGTATTTCTACCCAAGTCTAGGGTGTGTTTGCTCCACATATGCAAGTTGCAGGTGCTTTCCCACCTGCACCCCAGCATCGACAGAAGCCTGGGCTTCTCATTCAGCTTTTCCATTCAAGTACTTTAATGCCATAGGAAAGTGCACATAAGCCAACATTAGCCTCCTCACTGGGCTCCCCGCCTACTCTCTTGCCCAGGCTGCTATTTAAAGCATAAATCAGATCAAATAACTCCCCCGATGAAAGCCCTCCCAAGGCTTCCCATTGCGGTGGGGCTATTCCTACCATTCTCTTCTGTTTCTTGCCTTTCATGTCCTTGCTCCCAACACTCTAAGCACACTGGCCTCCTTCCTACCCTTGGAACATCCCAGACCTAAGGACCTTTGCACTTGATTTTCTCTTCCACCCTCAGCCCACTCAACCTCTTGCTCCTTCTTGTCATTCAGGTCTCAACTAAAATGTCCCTGCCTCTCTACCCCATCTAGTTTAGCAGTCCCTTCTTCCACTTTGCTCACTTTTTTTTCTTTTCTTTCTTTCTTCTTTTTTTGTTTTTTGAGATGGAGTCTGGCTCTGTCACCCAGGCTGGAGTGTAGTGGCATCATCTTGACTAACTGCAACCCCTGCCTTCTGGGTTAAAGTGATTCTCCTGCCTCAGCCTCCTGAGTAGCTGGGATTACAGGGGCCCACCACAGCCCCCAGCTAACGTTTGTATTTTTAGTAGAGGTAGAGCTTTACCACATGTTGGACAGCCTGGTTTCGAACTTTTGGCCTCAAGTGATCTGCCCACCTTGGCTTCCCAAAGTGCTGGGATTACAGGTGTGAGCCACCGTGCCTGGTCATTTTTATCTTCTTTACATTTATCCCTTCCTAAAATTATCTTACTCATTTCTTTGCTTACCTAGAACCACGTTTTGTGCATAGCAGTTGCTTGATAAAAGTTTTGCTGAACAAATAAATAAATGAAGACATGAACTACTGGGAAATATTTTTAACGTCCATAGGAGTGTTTGAAAAAAATTAATGTGAATTTAGCATATGTTGAGTGAATTGATTGTCAAATCATGAACACATTCATTGCTGAATAAACGAATGAGTGGTTAGATAAAAAGTTGATGCTGCAGAGAAATGTATCCTTTTTATCTGGTAGTATCTTGCGCCTCCTGGCACATGTTGGGTACATAAGCTCCAGAAACACATCATCCTGTGAATTCAAAGGGAACGTGCTGCTCTGTTAGTTTCTCTCCTCCTTCTGGAAAAAGCAGAACTTCCTTGGAATCACAGAGTGTTCTTAAAGTCTAAAGATGCAGGGCTTTCAAATTGTTTTCTTCTCGGGATCTCACACCTCTCTGTTAGTTCAGACAGCTGATGACTGACTGGGATCGTGACCCTTGGCATCAACACTCTAGGCTTCCCACAGAACAGGGGGAATGGGGAACAGTTTCCATTCCTGCAAGGGCATTTCTTGGCTCAATTCCTCCCTCGCTTCCTGCATGAGCAAGTCTGCAGGAGACTCCTTAATGACCTCTGCCCCAGCAGATTTTCCAGCCACCTCTCGGATCACTTTCAGGATAGCGACACCTTCCAGCTGATTCCCCTCTTCCACCCAATATCCTTTGAGCAGTGCCGCCTCCCCTGGGTGTGTGCTCAAGAAATCTCTACCCACGGATTCCTGACATGAAGTTAAACAGATGCAGAAAGGGAAAGTGCTGGGAGAGAAATCACAGCATGTCTCAATAATCTGGAAGTGCCTCCCTCCTTTCAGTTAGGTGAAGTCTTCCTCAATTTATAACTGCTTGTTTAAAGAGTTTTGTATCTCCTTGGGAGATAATTCTGCAATTCTGTAATCTGTAATCCCAACTCTGCCATTCTCCATAGGTCTCTTATGAGCAGGGCACGCATGGTCTTTGTTCTGGACAAGTTTTCAAGGATGTTTGTATAGCGACACAAAGCAGATTTCTTTAGTGACCAGTATGATAAAGTCTCCTTCTGGGGCAGTTAGGCAAGTTTGCTTGCAGTGCCCTTATAAGATTGGAGGTTCCATAAGCACAGGGCTCCTGAGCTGGGAAAAGATCCACTCTGTGCACACCACACCTGCCCTGCCCCCATGAACTTTGCGGGGCAAAAGGATCTGATGCAAACGGTAAGCTCGTGCTTCTTGCTCTGCGGCAACAGTCTATGGTCTCTGACCCGGGAGTCTTGTGTCTTCCACTGACATCCATGAAACCCTGGCAGGCTAACTCATTGGCTGAAAAGCAGGGTCAAATCTCAGACCCTTCACAGTTCTTGAGTCCCCTCTGGCCTATACTCTATAAATTAACTTTAAGTGTGTATTTCTAGTATGTATTGTACATTAAACTTGTGCAGAATTTCAAGTAAGTGTGTTTTGCCCCACAAAAGCAGGCAGGTTTGCCCCTTGCAAATTATCTAACACATATGGAGCACATGGCAAGGACTCCACTACTTCTTGTGGACAGGTCTTGCTCTGGGTGGCCTGTGGTTGGAGATGTGTCTCTACCATGTCCTTCAAAGCCACCACATTGACCCTATGGTGGTGTATCTCCTAGTTCGCAGGGGTCTATGCAGTTCCCCTTTGGCCACCTCCTCCACACCCCGCTGCTCAAGAGGGCTGTTAACAGGAACAGACCCAGATGATTCCACGGGGAGCCCTGGGGCATGAGTCAACGGGGCTGGTGCTGAGACATGAAGTGCTGGAGAGAAAACATCAAATCCCAACACCTAACAAAAGACTAAGTGTCTGGGGTCTAGGAGACTGCTCTCCCAGGGAAACGGAAGCTCATTGCTCTGGCTATCAGGAACAGGGGACCTGACATCTAGGCCATGTCTGGATCAATTTCAGTCTTACTCTTGGCAAGAGGCATGGGGCTGCTGTGACACAGAAGTGAACCAACACAAGGACGCCACCAAACCCTCTCTGCATTGGGATTTGGCAGCTTTTCTTTCCCCTTTCATTATGTTATACTCTCTGATACTATAGACAGAAGAGGCAAGATTCATGATTCTGTTAAGCAAACCCCCAAAACTGCTACTAAATATGACTCATGGAAACAGGGAGAGCCAGGCTGGAGAAGGGGAAGGGTCTCGGGGTGGGAGCCGGAGGTTCCGGAGTCTGGGTCTTGGCTCTGCCACTGTCAGCAGAAGGCCCCATTTCCCCACCTGAGCAAGCGGCCCATTATAACAATAACACTGGTCCTGGGTCCACCATGGCCATAAGGGAAGAGTGTGTGAGAGCGCTCAGAATTGCAGGTGGCTCAGGTGAGTTGAGGCAGGGGAATGTCACTTCTCAGGGGGCTGCCAGGGGATGTGGATGAGGTGCCTTCCCTGAAAATCCTTCCCTCCAAAGGACAGCCCTTTTACGGCTGCCGGAACAGCAGCCAGGCTTCTCGGCTGGGAGTCAGGGTGATATTAACAGTGAAAGCAACAAGTTTTAGCAGGTGTGCGTGAGGGGCCAGATGTCTCACACATGCAGAATGCTATTTCTAATCCTGAATCATTCTGACATTTATAATATTTATGACAACACTGACCTATTCTAATATTTCAAATGAGGAAACTGGTACTTAAGAAATTTGCAGTGCCTGTCTGAGGTCACGCAGTGAGCTTAGAGCTGGGGTCCCACCCAGGTATGTGTGACGAGAGACCATAAAGGGGGACCCATGGTCCTAGATTGGTTCTGCAGCTCCACAGAATGACACACAAAGGAAGGACAAGTGTCCCCTCCTTGACAGGCGCACCCCTAGCATTGGCACCGCAGTTGGTAAGAGTGGAAAGTCTTTTCCCATGGCTTGTCTATTTGTGCATATTTCCCTGTTCTAGGAGAAGACAGTGAGGCTCAAGGAACTGTGGCAGGCCCAGAGCCTGCAGAGAGATGCAGAGGGGGACAAGGCGTGTCTTCCCTGGTGGGCGCTGCCAAGGAGAGGTGCCTGCTGCAGCCATAAAAATGAGTTCATGTCCTTTGCAGGGACATGGATGAAGCTGGAAACCATCATCCTCAGCAAACTAACACAGGAACAGAAAACCAAACACCACATGTTCTCATTCATAAGTAGAAGTTGAAAAATGAGAACACATGGACACAGGGAGGGGAACGTCACACACCGAGGCTGTCGAGGGGTAGTGGGGGAAGGGGATGGAGAGCATTAGGACAAATGCCCACTGCATGTGGCGCATAAAACCTAGATGATGGGTTGATGGGTGCAGCAAACCACCATTGTTACATGTATAACTATGTAACAAACCTGCACATTCTACACATGTATCCCAGAATTTAAAGTAACATAAAAAAAAAAAAAGAAGAAGAAAGGTGCCTGGAGGTGCTTCTGCTCACATAGGTGGGAGGTCAGTGGAGCTGTGGATGCGGCAAGCGGCGGGGGCAGTGGCTGGGGAGGACTGACTTTCACCCTGTGGCTTTAGCAATGGCATTGTCTTGCCAAGTGTGTACTGTGGCCTAGGCAGGTTGGGCCCTGCTTCTCTCCCTCCAGCGTGGGCCTGGACTAGTGGGGCATCGCTGCCTGTTGCTTGGACTCCTTGACCTAGCAGATCTAGTGTCCAGCCTTTGAGAAGCCTGAGGGCCTGGGAGTGTCCTGGAATAGGGTCCCGGCAGCACCAACTTCTACCACAGTCTCTTTCACTCCGTAGGAAGCATGAGACTTGCCCTCGGCCCACAGAAGAGCCCAGGAGATATCCGAGGGCCACCCTGATGGCTGGGCAGCCTGGCCCATTGGCTTTCAGAGTCCACAGTGACTGGCATGGTCGGCACTCGGGGGACCAATGCATTTAGACAGCAGCTGGGGGCTGCCAGTGTCCCTGGGCTTGCAGAAGACTCCAGCAGGACACCCCTTCTGTCTGTCACCGTGGGCAGCTCCCTTACCGCCTCCACTGGAATCTGACATGAGGCTAATGCTGTCTAGCTCAGAAGACTAAAGGAGTTAAACCCCTACCATTTGTTGCATGTCTGCCACACATCAGGACCATCAGGACCAGGAAAGTGTGTTTCATGCATTCTTTAGTATGTTCTTATTTTCATTTTACGGACGGAGCCCCGGGTTTGAGAAGTTACCTGGCCTGGTTCTGCCCTTGCCTGAAGTCACCCAGCTAGAGAGCAGAGCAGGGGGCACTCCAGGCCAGCCTCTGGCCCTAGAGCCTCAGCATTTGGTCAGCCACCCAGGTGGCTCCCCGGGCATGTTCATTTATTCATTCCAGAGTGGCTTAAGAGAAGAGGGACCTGACGTGCTGCTAGACAAAGACCATGACCTTATGGAGCTGTCCGGGGTCTTTGAGGGGTGTAACCTTCTCTGCTAAGTGCCTGACTCAAAAACCATTTCAAAAACTTCTGCTGGGAGCCAACCAAGGGCAAGGGGCTTAGGAGCTACATCCTTCAGCCAAGGGGTGACTTCATTTTGCAGTGAAATGTTAAGCAGCAGAGCCAGATGAAGAATATAGATGCTGAACATACAACCTTTTCCTGAGCTGGGGCTGGCTGTCCTGTGAGAGCTGGACCAGCTTCCTGAGTATTGGCTGGGGGCTCACTCCTCCTTCCTCTGCAGAGTGTGAGGAGATCAAGTTATCTCACGGGACACAGGGGCCATGTCTGGGGCAGAGACCACCAAGGCACATGCCCCTCTGTAGAGAAGGGGCATCCAGGACACAGTGTGGCATCATTCAGCCTCCAGACAGCAATGGCATTGGACTCATCTGCCACGGCAGCTCCAAATGATTGGCAGTAGTTGGCTGGAGCCCTGAGCTCAGGGGGCCACTCTTGGATGGCGATAGGCTAGACTTGTCTGCAGTGGGCAGGGTAGGGAGGCCAGTGGTATGTGGGCTGCTTCTGGGGCTGCATTGAATCTGAATGGCTAAGATGCAGGTTTGACTGCATGACTGAGACTCAGCATAACAGTGGCTTAAACCAGGGAGAAGTGTTTTACTCTCCCTCAGAAAAGCCCTAGCTGGGTTCGTGACCTCACCGTGGAGCCATCAGGGCCCGGGTGCCATCCATCTTATTGCCCCACCTTTGTGGTTATTGCCCTCCACAGCATGGTCTGACTCAGCTCCAGGGACTGGTGCAAAGCTATGCTGTGCCTCAGAAGGAAAGCAGGTCTTAGTGGCAGACCACGTTTCTGATGTTAACAGCTCAGGAAAGATGATCAGCTGTACAGAATAGTGGTACAGTTCCAGAAAAGTCTGCTTAATCGGATACATGTACGGATGAAGAGTCTGATAAGAGGAGTCAGAATGTTTTCTGGTGCCTCAGGCAGCAAAGTAGTGAAAGGTGAAATAGCAGCTGTGGATCAAATGCATTTTAATTCACTTTATGTTCATCCAGCTGGAGCTGGAGGTTAAATGGAGGGAAAGCACTTCTGTATCAAGGATCTGAACAGATAGCTCCAAAGCTCAATTAGCCAGAAATTTTGGTTCTGCTCCTAACTTCCATCAGAAGAGGTGACAGTGGAGAGTACAAGTGCTTTGGAGTCTCACAGGCCTACTTTTACATTCCGGTTGTGCGATTTGCTACCCATTTGGGCAAATGGCAGAGTACTTGCTCTCTTTTATCTCATGTTCCCTGCAGATCTGTGGGAGGATTCAGTGAAATTCGAGTGCCTGGTCTCACTTGGCATGAAGTAACTGTTCAACTAATAATCGCTGTTATTTCAACAGAGGAAACAACTCATCTTCAAGGGCCTACAGTAGGGTTCTGAGCTCCTAAAAAGATATTCAAGGAGCCCATGTGAATACTTTCTGATTCCAAGGAAAATTTTACTTGTGTTTAGACATTTGGTAGCATATAGTTGCTATTTTCACCATTTAAAAAATGAAGAGTTATAAACAAGCACATGAAAAGATTTTCAACATCATTGGCCATTAGGAAAATGCAAATTAAAACCACAATGAGATAGCACTGCGTACTTATCAGAACGGTTAAAATAAAAGATAGCGACCAAACCAAATGCTGGTGAGGCTGTTGAGAGACTGGATCTCTCATACACAGCCAGTGGGGACGTAAAATTGGCATTCATTCTGGAAAACAGTTCGGTAGCGTCTTTTAAAACTAAAAATGGGACTTACCATGTAACCCAGCAATTGCATTCTTGGGCATTTATTTCAGAGAAATAAAAGCTTATGTGATGAAGAACATGGACACAATCATTCATAGCAGTAGCTTTATTCCTAATACCTGAAAACTGGAAACTACTCAGATGTCCTTCAACAGGGAGCAATTAAACTCCCTGTGGCATATCCACCCTGTGGAATACCACTCAGCAATACAAAGGAATGATCTATTGATACACGAAACAGCCTGGATGAATCTCAAGGGAATTACACTCAATGAAAAGAGCTAATCTAAGAAAGTTACATATGCTATGATTCCATTGATGTAACATGCTTGAAACAACAAAAATGCAGAGATAGAGAACAGATTAGTAGTTGCCAGGGGTTAGGGAGGGAGGAGAAGGAGCAGGTGTAAAGGGGTGACAGGAAGGACCCTTGTGGGGATTGAATAGTGCTGTATCTTGACTGGGTGGTGGTTACATTAAGCTACACATGTGACACAACTGCATAGAATTATACATCCTTCACACACACTAATACGGGTGTGTATAACTGGAGAAATCTGCATAACCTCTGCATCATGCCAATGTTAATTTCCTGTTTTTTTTTTAATTATATTTTGTATTTCCTGTAATAAAGTAGTGCTAGATGTTAACTTTGGGGGAGGGTACATGGTATTTCTCTGTATATTTTTTGCAGTTTCCTGTGAATCTGTAATTATTTCAAAATAAAAAAGTTAAAAGATATCTTAAAGTTTCAGAAAGTAAGGAAGCGCTAAAAAGCAAAATAAACCTACATTGATGGGAAACTATCAAAGTGACACAGGAACCAGCTGAAAGAACTCCTATTGGCCAAATCTGGAACAATTTGAACAATAAAAATAAATAAAATAGTATTGGATTATGACCCAACACATAAGTTAAGCATCCAAGAATCCACACTAATATAAATACATGATTGAATGAATAAATGGGAGAGAAGAGATGATCTCCCTTGAAGAATTCTAAATAATTTCTGTAGATCCTTCACCCTAAAAGAGATGACCATAACTCCCCACTCCTTAAGTCACTACGCATAGTGACCTCCTTCCAAAGAGTACAGTATAGAAGGGGCAAAAAAAAAAAAAAAAAAAAAAAAAAAAAGGTAATTTTACAGTGGAAAAACCAGACAGACACCACTTCCTGTGAGTTGGATGTATGTGTTCCTCTGAAATTCTTATGTTGGAACTTAAACTTGGAGGTGACGGTGTTAAGAGGTAAGGCTTTTAGGAAGGGTCATGAGGACTCTGCCCTCTTGAGTGGATTAGTATTCTTATAAAAGAGGTTTAGGGGCGTGCCATAGTGCCTTCCGCCCTTCCACCTTCTGCCATGAGAGGACATAGCAACAGTCACTATCTTGGAAGCCGAGCACAGCCCTCACCAGACACTGATTCAGTTGGCTCCTTGATCTTGGACTTCTCAGCCTCCAGAACCATAAAGCAGATTTCTGTTCTTATAATTTACTCGGTCTAAGTTTTTATTTTTATTATTATTTTTAGATGGAATTTTGCTCTTGTTGCCCAGGCTAGAGTGCAATGGCACGATTTCAGCTTACTACAACCTCTGTCTCCCGGATTCAAGCAATTCTTCTGCCTCAGCTTCCCGAGTAGCTGGGATTACCGGCATAAGCCACCATGCCCAGCTAATTTTGTATTTTTAGTAGAGACAGGGTTTCTCCATGTTGATCATGCTGGTCTTGAACTCCCGACCTCAGGTGATCTGCCCGCCTCAGCCTCTCAAAGTGCTGGGATTACAGGCGTGAGCCACCGGGCCTGGCCGTCTAAGGTATTTTTAATAGCAGCACAAATGGACTAAGATATTCCTGCAGTCAGGTGATCAAGGTCAATATGAATAATGATAAATCATGCATCTATCCTTACTATGATGTGATGAGGATGGTACTTTATCTTTGTGGTTTTTATCTCCTAAGCCCATAACCCCAGTCTAATCACAACAGAAATCAGACAAATTCTAATAGAGGGACGTCTTACAAAACACTAATCCGTACTCCTCAAGGCTCTCAAAGTTGTCAAAAACAAAGAAAGGTTGAGAAACTGTCACAGCCCAGAGGAGCCTAAGGAGACATAATGACTAAATGTAATGTAGGATTTTGTCTGAAGTCCCAGAACAGAAGGACATTAGGAAAAAAACAAATCTGAATGAACTATGGGCTTTCGTTAACAATGTATCAATATTTGATCGTTAATTGTAACAGATATACCACACCAGTGTAAGATGTTAATAATAGGGGAAACTGTGGGTGGGGTATGTGGGAACTCTCTGTACTAGCTTCTCAATTGTTTTGGTAAACCTGAAACTGTTCTTTAAAAAACCTGTTTTTCCAAATAAAAGTTAAAAGAAATTGAAGATTTGATATATTATTTTTGAGCAACCACTGTGAGCCAGGCACTGTCATAAGTATGGTTGAAGGTCAAAATCGCCCTAATGGTGGCTGCGTTATTATTAACTTTGTTTCACAGAACACAGACTTGTGCACCCTGGAGCTGAGAGAGGTCAGTTTCCTAGGGTGCCCCCTTGGGAAGTAGCTAAGCTGTAGTGGGTTTCATGTCTTCTGACTCTATTCTGTGGTTCTTCCCATGATGGCATGTTATTGAGTGATGGCAGTGAGACTCACTTAACCAGAAGCTTCTACTAACCAGAGCTCCCCATTCTACAACCATTCATAGTCTTGCTGTCTCCAGAGGACTCAACATAATTCCCTGAACTTTATATAGGCGAGTTCTTATTTTTCACAACCATCCAGGAAGGTAGGAATTGTTGGCTCCATGTTAGAGATGAAGAATCTGAGACTCAGTAACCTTCTCAAGGCCACTGAGCTAGTCATAAGTCAGGATTCAAGTGTAAAGCTTGTGCTGTCCCAACATGTCATCCTGTCCCTTTGTGTGACCAGCCTGAGCCCACTGAGGAATTTCACTCAATCCCAGATATAGCCAGCTTTCCTTGGTCTTTTTGCTGACTTCTCTTCACTTTGTGGGAATAATTAGTGACTAAGAATTCAGCTTATTTAGTGAGGAAAGTCTTTGAAACATTTTCATAAAGAGAATGGGGAGAGGAAGTCACAGGGCACATAATAGAATCTGCATTATAAACCAAGTTGGCAAAATAAATTACACATCAATCCCACTGTCCTCACTCCTGCTCCCATGGCAGACATGACTAATCAATCCTGAGCTCTTGGCTGCCACCTCTGGACCCAGTCTGACAATAACTCTCAATGGGATCTCCAGGTAACCATCACTCAATCTCAGAGCTGACATGAAGACTAAACCCCTCTGCCTTCCCAGCTATGGGCACAACCACACTTTTATACTTATATCTTCAACATCTTGAAAAACAGAATGAGAGCATGCACAGGGTAGTTATTTCATTTGCAGCTAATGCTACAGTCACAACACAAAATTATTTCTCCAGCCTTTAATTTGGGTGCACATTCACAACCATATTCTTGATGGGATTTGCCTGGGCTCTGTGAGGGAGAAACACTGTAAAGCTGCTGCATGTCTGGGCTGCAGTGTTACCCATGCCCCTGTGCCGACCCTGGGCAAAACCACAGGACAGAATGACAGTAGGCTTTTGTAGGCCAGCTGGCCACGGGAAGTGACATTACAGCTTATCCTTGGGAGAAGACTGTGTCAGTCTCATGAAATGATGCCCGCAGGATGAGGCTTTACGTTTAGCTCCAGACAGTGTGTGAGATCCAGTAACAACAATAGCAATAACAATAGCAGCAGACAGCAATAACCACAAAAACAACAGGCTCAGGGCAAGTTAGAAAATGACCTTGTGATCCCTGGTATGCTTGCTGACCACATCAGACCCAGGGAATCACTAACGTGAAGAAGTCCAGGGTGTTAATCACAAACGCATTATTCTGAAATATGAAGCTAAATTGTCTGAGACTAATATTTGTGGGAATTTGCCAACTCTGATAAAAGCTTTAAAAAAATCACTAGGTCATAGCATGTCTAAGTGGGTCACAAATTGTGCATTAGCTCAACTTGTATTTAACATTTTTGTTAAATGTTACCTTTTTTTTTTTTTTTTTTTTTTTTTTTTTGCCTTCATAGCCTGGTTTTCTCCTGTGGTTCCCACATCTCAAGATTGAGAGACCACATGGCCCTACATGAACATCAACACAGAGACACCCGCTTTGCTGTGTGAGTGACTATGAGGGTATTTCCCACATAGGTAAGGATGGAGTGATGTTTTGAACTATAATGCCCCTCTCTCCTTTCATCCTTAAAGATGTCACTTGTTTCTCTGCCACATTCCTGCTTCCCTGTAAGTCAAAGAGGAGGCAGGCACCCCCACTCTACCACATACATAGGGCTTCTGGGGCAGAAGAGGCCTCTGCAGGATCCTTTTGACCAACTGGAGAAAGAAAGAAGCATGTGGACCAGGAAGACCCCTGCTTTCCCCACTCTCTTCTATGGAAACACTTGGTCCTTCTGTGTCTTAGTCTGTTTGGGCTGCTATAACAAAAAAGATCTTAGACTGGCTGGTGTAAACAACAGAAATTAATTGCTCAGTTCTGGAGTCTGAGAAGTTCAAGATCAAGGTGCCAGCAGATTGAGAGAATGGTGAGAGGCTGCTTTCCGATTTATAGAAGGGTTAGGTAAAACTTTGCATTGGGCCACAACAGAGACTGCTGGCATTATGTTTTTACAACCCAGACTCATCTGCCTTAGGCTTGGACACCAATTTCTGTTTCATTTGTTCATCTTCTCATTGTGTCCTCATGTGGCAGAAGGGGCAAGGGAGCTATCTAGGGTCTCTCTTACAGGGAGGGCACTAACCCCAAGCATGAGGGTTCTACCTTTATGACTTGATCACCTCCCAAAGGCTCCACCTCCCAACACCATCATCTTGTGAGGTCAGGATTTCAACACACGAATTCTGGAGGGACCCAGATATTCAAATCAAAGCAACCTGGAATTGAAAAACCTTCCCTGACAAATTGGGGTAAGTTCTGGGGGATGGTAGGCTGAGGAAGGCCCAGCTCACCTTTGATGCTGGGAGTTTAGTGAAGATTCCAGGAACCTAGTGGCACAGGGCATCAGCTCCTACGCAGCACTGTCCCTCTGGGTTTCCAGCCTGGGATGCATGACAGGCTTCATGGAGTATGCTTTTGTGGCCTCCATACTTTCCAGAGATCTGATGAGGCCAGTTTGTTGCCACCCAGTGCAAAGCATCTGTTAGGTAAAGCTTTGCGTTGGGCCACAACAGAGACTGTTGGCATCACATTTTTATAACCCAGACTTGACTGCCTTAGGCATGGGCACCAATTTCGGATTCATTTATTTATTCAACAGATATTTATTGAGCACCTACTATGTGCTAGGTGCTGGAGCTTCACCAACAGGTAAGAGGCACTGTCCTGACCTCACAGAGCTTGGTGGCCCATTGGTTGCAGTCAGGGGAGCAGAACTCATTTTGATTGACACACAGTGCATGCCATAAGAACTCGGAGTAGGAAAACCACCTGTGGTCACGTTCCTTGAAGGAGGCCACGGGCCAGGTAAAGGTTTAAGGCTTCATGAGCATCTTGCCTATACACTAGCACTTCCTGCTCCTCTCTGCACCTACTCCAGAAAGCCAGGGTGCAGTGGTGATGCGGTGGGCTTTAGGGTCAGACAGCCTTGGCCCTATCCAGCTCCATCCCTTTTTATCACTGTGCCCTTGGACAAGTCACCTGATCTCGCTAAGCCTCAGTTTCCTTGTCCGAAAAATGGAGGTGATGATTACAGCTGTGAAATAATGTTGAGGGGGCCAGGCACAGCAGCTCACTCCTGTAATCCCAGCACTTTGCAAGGCTGAGGCAGGATGATTGCTTGAGCCTAGGAGTTCAAGACCAGTCTGGGCAACAAAGTGAGACCCTGTCTCTACAAAAAAAAAAAAAAAAAAAAAAAAAAAAATAGCCAAGCGTGGTGGCCAGCCTGGGTGATAGAGCTAGATAGCTCATCTAAAAACAAAAACAAGTGGTGTTGAGGGTTAAATGAATTAATAAATGCACTAACAGTAATAAGAGCTTTAGAAATATTGGCTGTTACTGCTATAGTCAAATGGGCAAATGCCCAGTGTTCACCCATTCCTGGACAGGGACCATAGAAGCAGGGCAGGCAGTATCCATGGAATGAAGCAGAAGGACACAGGAAGTTTCCCTCCAGAAAACAATGCAGGGCTCAGCGTGTCCTCTTGGCCTCTCCTGGAGGCTGCTGATGCCACCACGAGACCAACAACCCCAGAATCCTGATGGTGTAATAGTGAAGCCTTGGAGACAGCAGTGTGTTCAGGCAGCAGGAGAACTCACAGGACCATGGCTCATTTGCATGGCCCGGGCACACCTGCCAGCAGCAGACGTTTGCACCTAAATGTATAGCAACAAGCAACAGGACCTTGGGGGTTATGTTATTAGAAGACAACTCTTAATGAACAGATATTTATTAATATTGGGGTTTTATTTCTGGATATGGAAATGGAAATAATCACATTAGTGTTTTACAGAGCAGGCCCAAACAATTCCTTTTTTTTTTTTTTTTTGAGACGGACTCTTGCTCTGTTGCCCAGGCTGGAGTGCAGTGGGTACGATCTTGGCTCACTGCAACCTCCGCCTCCCAGGTTCAAGCGATTCTCCTGCCTCAGCCTCCCAAGTAGCTGGGACTACAGGCGTGCACCACCACACCTGGCTAATTTTTGTGTTTTTAGTAGAGACAGGGTTTCACCATGTTGGCCAGGCTGGTCTCGAACTTCTGAGTTCTAGTGATCCGCCCGCCTTGGCCTCCAAAAGTGCTGGGATTACAGGCGTGAGCCACCTCACCCGGCCTCAGCTCATTTTTATCTTATGGAAACATATGACCCACGTGCAAAGTGAACACAATTCCCAAATCATCTTGCTGCCTCTGCTTTTGAGACTGTCTTCCCTGGACACACCGTGGCAAGCATCACATTCCCCAACAGGCTTTCTCAGTCCATAGCACTCACCACGGCCCCTGGCACATGCAGGATGAAGGCAGCCACGTCCCTGTCAGGGTCATCTGTGGGAAGGGAAGGGCTAGCACGGAAGCTGAGACTAAACACGGATTATGGAAGAACTGGGCCTCTTTCTGCTAGCTGTTTCCCGCCTGTACTATTTCTGAAGCTGGCAAACACAAAAGCACAGTGTGTGAAGTTCAAATCTGTTTCTGCATTGTTAGATCAAGCCTGGGAAGCTGGCAGATGAGAGTGCTATTTTGAGATGCAAGATCAGGCTGAAGAGAAGAGGCAGAGTCGGAACATCCCCAGGTTTGGGTCCTCTTGGATGGAGCCTCCTCCGCAGCTGTACTTGTCCCTAGGCAGGCGGGTAGTCACAGTTTCAGGGACCACTCCCTACCATGCCCTGCTGTGACCCCATGCCTGGGAGTACACTTCTCTATTGGAAGTGCAGGCTGCTCTGCCAAGCCCCAGACAAGTGCCCCTGGGCACCAGGATGATGAAAGCTGATGTCAGCAATTTATTTGTATGGAAGCGAATCCTGGGCAGAGAGAGGACACCTGGAGCAGTAAGGAGAACTCATCAGAGACCAGACTTAGCAGTGGGGCCCAGTGTTCAAATCAGGCCCCAGGTGACCGCAGCAAGGGCTCCTCCGGGGCTGCCCACGCTGGCCACAGAGCACTGTTGGTTCCCTGGTGGGCATCTTCCCTCTGTTTTGGCTACAGGAGCTCTTGAAGCTCTCACACACGCTTACTGGATGGCAGCTGGGTTTGTGCTGTGCTAGTGATGGGCACGAGGAAACTGCTCAAATATATAGTGGAGGCCGGAGCTGGAGACCTCTCAGGGATGGAACTTTCTTTTTTTCTTAATTTTGTTTTTAAGAGACAGGGTCTCACTCTGTTGCGCAGGTTGGAGTACAGTGGTGAGATCATAGCTCACTGCAGCCTCAAACTTCTGGGCTCAAGTGATTCCCCCACATAGCCGGGACTACAGGTGCAAGCCACCACACTCTGCTAATTTTTACTTTTTATATTTCTCCAGAGACAGAGGTCTCACTATGTTCCTCAGGCTGACCTTGAGCTCCTGGCCTCAAGCAATCCTCCTGCCTCTGCCTCCCAAAGTTCTGGGATTACAGGTGTGAGCCACTGCTCCCAGCCAGGGGATGTGACTTTCTTCTGCACAAGTCAGTTAATAAACTTTGCACACGAAGCTAAATAGCATTTATTGTCCTGTGAAGTCACTGCCTGTACTTGACAACTGTGTTCAAGATGCTGAGGACAATCCAAGCTGCTAATGTGACAGGCTCAGATAATTTTGAAAACTGGTTCTTTCTTGTGCACTGATCCACAGCCCCAAACTGTGGACTGGCTTCAAAAATGTCCCCAGCAGAGCCCTTCCCTCCCACTAAACATAGAGACCCATTCTTCATTGATTTGCACGTGTCTACAAGTACAAAACAGCACTGATTCCTTCTTGGTATTAACAAGGTTGCCTCGGCATGGTTTTGGAGGAGGGAGTACCCAGGTAGTAAATAAGGTCTTTCATCACAGATAATGAATAATGAATGTTCTTCAGTGCT
Source organism: Rhinopithecus roxellana (assembly GCF_007565055.1). Lineage (NCBI taxonomy): Eukaryota > Metazoa > Chordata > Mammalia > Primates > Cercopithecidae > Rhinopithecus > Rhinopithecus roxellana. Next base: position 69,831,683 of record NC_044566.1, on the reverse strand, counting down.
AAAATGATGGCAATTCTTCACCTGTCAGAGGAAAAGGGCACAGAAAAGAGGAGTTTAAAAATAGCAGCAGCTCACAGAGTGTGATGGTGGCGGCTGGGAGGCTGCGAGCCACTGTCTGGCAGGGAGGCCAGGGGGTGAGCTTCACCTGCAGAAAAATTTCATGAACTCCTTGGCTAGGAATGTCTTCCACTAGGATTGAAGAACCAGGCAGGGCTTCTCCCTGGGGCCCTGACCTTGGGACAAGGTCTTACTCCCTCACTTCCCTTTGGAATCTGGGTTTGCAGCCCATCTTCATGCAATTCCTTCCACATTGAAGACATGCACAGAGAGGGCTTTCCCACACACAGCGCTGTGGAGGTCTCTGGGTTTCTGCTTCCCACAAGCTCATTCAGGGAACGCCTACAGAATAAAGGGGCTAGAGAGAGGTGTTGAGAGGCAGGATTATGGGAAAAACACAGGCTTCGGAGTCCGCTGACCCTGAATTTACTGGGCAGTTACCCTGGCCTCTCAGAGCCTCAGTTCTGTGGTGTGTGTGCTGAGGACAGGCATACATCCTCCACGGGGATGTAATGGCATATTCCACGTAAGTCACCTCAATAGAGGATCTCAGTAAAGACAAGTTCTTCCCCTTCTAGTTTCACCACCCTGGCTGTGGTGCTCTTGACTTCCTACCTCTGGCTTTTTTCTTATATCTCCACCTAAATTTACATTCCTTATTCATTTCTGTTTTTTAGTGCCTCTCTACCTTAGACAAATGTCAGCTACTGAGGGCTATGACTACTCCTCTTGTTCCTCACTCTTACTCAGTGCCTGGAAATTACTCACTATTTATTGAATAATCTGGTCCTTTCTAAATAACTATTGGTTTTATGGAAACGAAGGTGGCAATTAAAATGGAAGTTGATTCAATTAATGCTCAGATTATAGGTTGGCAGCTGAAAGGGTATTTATTATCGATATTTCTACTCCAGTAAAATTTCAAAGTGATCTCCTTTTAGAAACCATTCCACTTCTCACCCCTGTTGGGACGCCTGCCCACCTAACCCCTGCCAACTTTGGAGGGTCTGTGGTTCCTCCGTAAGCTGCTGCTCCCTCCTTGGAAACTGCAGTTGAGCTGCCATGGGTAGAACTGAGGTGGCAATGGGCAGGCAGACCCCAGCCTTCTGACCCCCAAACTTCCCCTGACCACATTAGCCTTTCTTCCTAGATTCTGCTTTCGGAGAGCAAAAGAAAGTAACCACCCTGTGTCATCTATCGCTATGTCGGCAACATATCTGGTCATTGTGATGGATTAGAACATTTAAAAATACTCAAGAAGATGTCTGTGGCTGGATCCCAAACATTCAGCTCAGACTGAGACTAGAATCTGCTCAGATTGGAGCAGAACCAAGAATCTTTAACAAAGGAACCCAGACTCTGCCCCTGGGAGGCTCTGTTCTCTTCCTTCTAAAGGCCACAGACATGGCCTACAGTGCTTTATTAATTCACCGTCTTGCTGCCTCTTTGCCAAGCTCTCCCCATGGACCATAGAGGGAGGCTTCTCTCCAACAGGCAGTGTTGCCCCAGGGCTTCCTGGCTAAGAAACGGACGGAGACGAGGGCTCCCAGAGCAAAGCCCAGGTAAGAAGTTTCCATTCTAAGAATTCTAACATGGTTTACTTTTGGGAAGGGAGTGTTCCAGGGAGGACGGTCTATGGTTGTGTGAGCCAACATTGGCAAGGTCAAGACACAAATCAGCACCTCCCGATGGTGTTTGTTAGTAACTGTGGCTCTAGCAAATTAAACCAAATTCGCACCTTCTGTATCTCAGAGTCTTGTTTCACTAAGGCAAAGGAAGGAGCAATGATCTCTGACTGTGCTATGTGCCAGTTCCCACCACCGCCCTGGCTCCTCGAAGTGCAGTTATGAAACGGACTCATGCTCTCAACCTCTGTTGGAGTCATCTGCCTCATTCCAGCAAGCTTCCATTTATGTTTAGGGCCAATGAGTTTCCAGGGAAAGCAATTTTCTCCTTGGAGCCACAAACATTGACCTGTAACAGACTAGTAACAAGCACCACAATGCCTGGAGAAAAAATTAAAATAGACACACTTTGATCTTTGACACTGTCCTACTAGAGTTCTAGTGATTTTCCATTGTCAGTCGCTGAGGACAGCCAGAGTATGTCTGTGTAAACAGGCTTTCACACTGAAAACTAGCACAATAGCGGCACTGATGGAAACTAAAGCCAACAAACAAACAAACTCCCAAACTGATAGAAAAGATTAAAAGTCTGGATGGGCACGGCGGCTCATGCCTGTAATCCCAGCACTTTGGGAGGCTGCAGCAGGTGGATCATCTGAGGTCAGGAGTTCGAGACCAGCCTGGCCAACATGGTGAAACCCCGTCTCTACTAAAACAATTACAAAAATAAGCTGGGCATGATGGCAGGCAACTGTGATCCCAGTTATTCAGGAGACTGAGGAAGGAGAATCGCTTGAACCTGGGAGGCAGAGATTGCAGCGAGTGGAGATTGTACCAGTGCACTCCAATCCAGGCAACAGAGTGAGATTCCATCTAAAAAAAAAAAAGAAAAAGAAAAAGAAAAAAGAAAAAGAAACAAAAGTCTGAAGATTTTCAAAGAATCTTTTCAAATATCTTAAGAAAACTGAGGCAACATAATCTGCTCATGTTATCCAATGACACCTTTGCATTTTCTGGTGCTGCAACCTAAATGTAGAGAAGGTAAAAACTGTGGATTTCAGTTCTGTGTCCTTCCTTGAGGCAATTGGTGACTGATGATAAATAGATGTAATTAAATGAATCTACCAGAGCTGGGATGCGGAGGCTTAATACCGTTAAAATGGCAATATTCTCCAAATTGATCTGCAGATTCAAAATTCTAGCGGTTATTCCTGCAGAAATTGCCAGGTTGATCCTAAAATTCATATGGACCTTGAATAGCTGAAGCAATCTTGAGGAAGAACGGAGTTAAAGGACTTAAACTTCCTGATTTCAAAACTAACTATAAAGCTATAGTAATCAAGACAATGTATCATTGGCATAGGATAAACCTATTAATGGACTAGAATCAGAGGTTCAAAAATAAATCCTGGAAATTTACAGGAAATTTATTTTTGACAAAGATGTCAAGACAATCCAATGAGGAAAGAATAGTTTTTTCAAACAACTGGATATTCACATGCAAAAGAATGAAGTTAGACCCTTATCTCATGGCATATACAAAATTAACTCAAATAGGTCATAGACCCAAAGGTATGAGCTAAAACCGTAAAACATAAATGTAAATCTTAATGATCCAAGGTCAGTCTTAACTATAACACCACACATATAAGCAACAAAAGAAGTAGATAAATTGCACTTCATCAAAATTAAAAACATTTCCACTTGAAACCATATCATCAAGAAAGTGGTAAGGCAAGCCACAGACTCAGAGAAAAGATTTGCAAATCACCTATCTGATAAGGGATTTGGGTCTAGAATATGTAAAGAATGGTTACAACTCAATAACAAGAAGATTTTTTTTTCCCAAGTGATCTGAGCCTGAGAAGAGCTGGAAACTTCTGTGACACAGCTCCAAAAGATGCCTGGGCTGGCCGACTCAATCAATTAACGAGTGGAATAACAGAATCTGTGTCTTTAAAATTTCTTTAAAATCATATGCCACTCTAAGAATGGGCAAAGGATATGAGCAGACATTTCTCCGAAGAAGGTATCCTGTGATGCCATTGTGATAGCTTCTCATCTACTCACCTACTAAATTATTTTTAGATGATCTTTTAATAAGAATAAATCCCATGTCCATTGTTTATGCATTTTCAAAAACCAGCTTTTGAGAGCATCATTTATGTGGGCTGATTGAGATCATGATTTTCCTTATTTGAAGGATTTCTCTCAAATCATTGATTTTCTGTTTAAGCTGAAATTTTTTTCCCTATCTCATGCAACCCTGATGCTCACCAATCTCAGTGGCTTTCCTCATTACTGCTGCTATTTCAGTTATCAGGTCAACGTGGGCTTGTAATACCTTGGAATGTTGTTTGTTAAATTTCATGATTATACCAAGGTCAGCCTTCTTTTTAGCTAACTCTTTAGCCCTCAACATTTGTTCTCAGTACTTGCTCATTATGAATCTCAAAGCTGATAACTTGAACTGCTCTTGAGAGCTGCAGTTTGCTCATAAAGAGATTTTTTCTGCATTGTCATGGTCTTTCGATATTTCAACAAGAGTTTTGGCATCAGCAAAGATCTTTCTTGTACAACTTGTTTTCTGGTCTCTATTGTTGTCAGCCAGCAGCTGAAAGCTTTTGTAAATGGTTGCTTGAAGGACCCCATGAGGCTTCTGCTCTCTAGTGCAGAGTAATAAGGGCTGGTGAGGATGTGGAGAAATCAGAATCCTCATTTACGGCTGCTGGGAATAGAAAATGGTGCAGCCAGGCTGGGTGCAGTGGCTCACGCCTGTAATCCCAGCAGTTTGGGAGGCTGAGGCAGGAGGATTGCTTGAGGCTAGGAGTTTAAGAGCAGCCTGGGCAACATAGCATTACTCTGTCTCTAAAAAAAAAAGGTAGTCCTAGCTGTTCAAGAGGCTGAGGCAGGAGGAGTTCAAGGCTGTAGTCAGCCATGACTGTACCACTGTGCTCCAGCCTGGGCAACAGTCTTGATGACTCCTATTAACTTCAGTAGGGATGGCACACGGTTGACAAGGCTGAAGAAGAGAACCACAGCCAGTGGACAAAATGTAGGGTTTGTTTGAGGGAATGTATTCACAGGGCAGATCTGTGTCGGCAGGTGGACAGGAGAACAGCAACCGCTTGTAAAAAGCATGGAGTTTACATGGCATTTTCATTTAGCACCCTCAATGCCAGCAACCTCCATGTGGCAGCTCTCGTTTCTTAAGTGAATACTGTCAGGTGGATCTGCTATACAATGACAGAGTGAAACCCTGTCTCAAAAGAAAAAAAATGGTACGGCCATTTGGAAAACTGTTGACCATTCCTCAAATGTTAACAGAGTTATCTCTGATATCAAGCCTGGACACTTGGTCAGTGTTCTCTCCTTAACCCTGATGGGACACAACAGGCAGCAGCAGGCAGCATGAATCTTTTCCAGCAGAAAATAGTGAGGTGCCAAGAGAAATCGCTTGCTGGGGCTCACTGGGGCTGACCACCCATGCCCCTCAATTGGATCTCATTACTGTTCTTTTCCCCCTCCCTTTAGTCCAACACGTTTGGGCTCAGGACCATGCATCTCATGTGCTTTCTTCCAATACTTAGGGCTAAATGATTGCCAGTGAAAACAGTATTTGCAGAAAGCAAATCCCCAACTGGAAACAGGGAAACCTCAGGAGTGGGATTCTTCCCCGAAGCAGATCTGTTACTGTTTTCACTTTAGTGCAGGGCTGTACAGGAGGGACTATGAATGGGTCCCCACCATTTTAGTCAGCTTGGTAACCTTAGGGTGTGTATTAATTTGTTTTCATGCTACTGATAAGGACATACCCAAGACTGGGCAATTTACAAAAGAAAGAGGTTTAATGGAGTCACAGTTCCACATGGTTAGAGAGGCCTCACAATCACGGTGGAAAGCAAGGAGAAGCAAGTCATGTCTTACATGGAGGGCAGCAGGCAAAGAGAGAGATCGTGCATGGAAATTTCTTATAAAACCAACAGGTCTCATGAGATTCATTCACTATCACTGTAAGATCCTCTGAACAGGCTACACTATGGTTGAGCCATTGTAACCCTGTGACCCACACATACAGGCCTCCTGGAGTCACAAAGCCAGGAGCAACAGGAGAACCACTAAAGAAGAAGCAGCAGCTAGTTCCTGCCTTAACTGATTTACTGACCTTGCAACATTCCACCATTGTGAAATGTTCCTGCCCTACCCTAACTCATCAATCGACCTTGTGATATTATGCCTTATGACCTCCCCCCACCTCGTGATTATGCACCTTGTGACATTCTTCCCCTGCCTGAAAAAACTGTCCCTAACTGTAACTTTCCACTATCTACCCCAAACCCATAAAACCAGTTCCACTCCCACCACCCTTGGCTGACTCTTTTTGGACTCAGCCCGCTCGCACCTGAGTGAATAAACAGCCATATTGCTCACACTTAGCCTGTTCAGATTGTCTCTTCATTTAGATGTGTGCGTAACAATCACGAGAACAGCAGGGGAAAGACCGGCCCTCGTAATTCAATCACCTCCCACTGGGTCCCTCCCACAAATGAGATTTGGGTGGGGACACAGCCAAGCCATATCAGGGTGTATTCATGGGGTACCCCAAATTATGCAGTGTCTCTCTTGGATGTCATGGACCCCAGGTGAAGCATGCCAGCTGCTCCATGCTCGCCTCACAGGTGGAAAGCTCTTAGGTACTTCCAGTATTTCTGAAAGCACTGCAGACATTAGGGTACCTGGAACTGTGGGGTGTAAAATGCTTCCTGACAGGCCTGAGCTATGCACACAGGTGCCAGCATCTGTGTGGTAATGTGTGAGGATGTACCTAACAGGACATCCTCTGTGCTCGTTCTAGACACACACTTAGATTACAGCACTAGGAATTGATTTTCTTCACTCCAGCTTCCATTACATTGTAAATTCTCTTTACACAGGGTACTTATATGATAGATTAGAATGCTCTTAAGAAAACCAAATACATTAAGCCTTCATCCCAGATCTTAAATCAGCATTTCTCAATGCGGGGCCACCTATTTGTCACACTATTACCTGGGGTGTTTGTTAGACATGCCTAGTCCAGGCCCTACACAGACTCATTGTCTTTAAATCTTTAGGCATAAGGTCTGGGGAGTTGGCATTTCAAACAAACTTGTTTTGCAATGAGTTTAAGAATGATGAGTGCTCAGCTGAAGTCTGATTCTGCAGTCTTAAATCCTGGAGGATTAAGCTGTCCCTCACTTCCTATCTGTATGTCATGAGAAAAGAATGACTGATCAATACAAATCTCAGCCTACTAAATAAGAAAATTAGGGGAGTGTTAAATTCTTTCCAACCACAGGGCTGTTTTAAGATATCTGAGGGACATTTGAATAAGATTTTGTTGACAATATCTGATTCATGTTTTAAGAACCCACAGACTGTAGTCATTTCGGGTATATCTTCCTGGCACAGCTGCCACTATCTTTCACTTCCCCCAAGTCTATGCCAGGCTTAATTACCTTTGTCCTCTGAGCCAGTGGTTCTCAACCTTGGCCTCACGTTAGAATGACCAGGGGAGCTTTAAAAAATACCGACTCCAGGCCGGGAGCAGTGGCTCACACCTGTAATCCCAGCACTTTGGGAGGCCGAGGCGGGTGGATCACGAGGTCAGGAGATCGAGACCATCCTGGCAAACACGGTGAAACCCCATCTCTACTAAAAATACGAAAAAGTAGCTGGGCATGGTGGTGGGTGCCTGTAGTCCCAGCTATTTGGGAGGCTGAGGCAGGACAATGGCGTGAACCTGGGAGGCGGAGATTGCAGTGAGCCGAGATCCCACCACAGCATTCCAGCCTGGGCGACAGAGCGAGACTCCATCTCAAAAAAAAAAAAAAAAAAAAAGAAAGAAAAACAATACCAACTCCAGGTCACAATCCAGGCCAATTGCATTTGAATTTCCGGGAGGGGGACCCAGGTATCAGTACTTTTAAAGCGCTTCAGGTGATTCCAATGTGCAATCACAGTGGAATCCCCTGCTCTGAGGGCGTATTTACCCATTTCTAAGTACCCATTTCTATTGGTGTAAAAGTAATAGAGATTTTGGCCATTATTTTCAATTTCTTTTGCACCAACCTAATAATAGACTCTCAGCCCTCCCACACTGGGATGGTCATTCTGCCTCTGCGTTCTTCCCCATGTGTTGGAATGTTCTGTCCCACCCCTCCATCTATCCCGGGGCTTCGAAGGGAAAACCGCCACTGTGCCAGTGCAGCCTTGCAGACCCTCCACCATCAGTAACGTCCCACCAGCTGGCCCTCGCTGGGCCCAGCCTGCTCTGTCCTGGCCTGAACTAGAGTATAACTTCCAGCTTGCTGTCTCGGGCTCCCTCTCTCTCTCAGTCTTGCTTTCAGACCGGACACAACCAAGCCACACAACTCCTGTCATTAGTATCAAACGTTAAAGCCTACGTCTCCGGGAGCATTGCCTTCATTAACCATCTGAGACAGTTCATCTTGCCAGCCAGTGCCTGGAGGGGTGATGAGAAAGAGGCAACTTGGTGATGAGACTGACAGTCTAAAAGGTAAGAAGACTACATGCATTCCTCCCAGAGCCTCTGAAATATAGTGAATTCCAGGAACCCAGAGAAACAAAGGATGGATCTTAGCTCCTTGGGGAGGGGGGTGGGCCAAAGCTCAGCTAAGAATCAGGGGCTCAGCCAAACTGGCATGACCAAGCTCTAAATTTGGTGGAGAAACAGTGCCAGACAAATTTACTCATTCAACTAATATTTTACTGCACATTTACTACATGCTAAGCCTCATCCAAAGTGCTGGGGATACAAAAGGAGGAGAACAGATTAAGTTCCTGTTCTCAGAGCTCACCTTCAGGTAAGGGAGGTTACCAATTAAGCAGTCAAACTAATATAGGTAAGAGCACATGTGGCATGGCAGTGGGAAAACTCATCCTAGGGCACTGGAGAGAGATTGGGGGAATTGAAGGGTCATATAGCCAGCAAAGATGGAGGGCTGGAAGGCTCCAGGCAGAGCCTCTATAAAGGAGGGACTGGCATATTGTGACCGAGGACTGAAAGGCAGCCAGAATTCCTGAGAGGAGAAGGCAGGAGGCAGCCTCTCCGAGGTGCAGAGCCTCAGCTTCACGTTCCCAGAGCAACACGGAGGCAGCCGCAATTGCTCACGGCACATCTGCGCTTTAAATGGTGGCAAACTGGTGGAAGGGTAGACCGGTTGGTGGCCTTTCTTAGCGGTAGTGGCAGCAGCAGCATTGGCAGTCAAGGTTTTGGTAGTTCCGTAGTCCCCCCATAGCCTGGAATGAGATGGTGCTGTGGGGATGGGCAGATGAGAGGGGATTCCAGAAATATGTAGGGGATGGAGTCAGCAGGATGGGCCAGTGGGTCAGTAAGTGTGGTGGGCCAGTTTGGTTTGGTTTTCTGTCCCCACTTCCCTTCTTCCTGTGGCTCAGCATAGACTAACCCCCTTCTAGAGGCAGATACACATTGAATTTGCACTACACAGGTAGGGAGTCCTTTGTAATACAACTTAAAAGGGACAAAAAGCGACAGAGACATTTTTAGTCTAAAGACACATGGGAGTTATATGAGAAGTCACTCTTGGCGGTATAAAAGATTCCATTGTCCTGTATGTGCTTAACACTGAGGCCAGACCAGTGAGGGTCAGGTTTATTTGCTCTTCCTCTAGGGTGATCTGAAGCCTCCCCAGCTCTGTTCATGGAGATCAAAGACATGAGTGAGCAGACCTGGCTGAGGCCAGGAGAGGAGGCGGCAGGACCCCGGGGGTGCTGTGACCTTGGGGTTCATGGGGGAGGGGAGCAAACTGAGCAAGGCAAGTCATAGGGGACTGAAGGACGGGTTCCATCCTGGTTGGTGACCTGTTAAGGGGGTGTTCAGAGAAGTCACATCGGTTCTTCATAGGTTACATGCTGAATACGTAAATTCATAGACTAAAAAGTGAGCCTGGGACCTGTATGTCCCTGAGCCTGGAAGCTGAACTCCTCAGTGTTGGCAGATGAGCAAGGCTGGAGGCAGAGCTGCAAGCCAGAGAGAGGCCTGGGCCAACTTAGGGTTCCCTAGGTGCTCTCTCTACAGACTTTGTAGCAAGGAACCCAGATGCCAAATTTTGGTTGATAAAAATTACAGAAATGACAGAGATGCTTCTGGGTCACTTCAATCAGACGGCTAACCAGCTGGTCCAGGCAGATGCTGCATGAAGACAAGCATTGCCTAATTGCACAATTTATTTAAAATTACATTTTCACTCACTCACAGTTTCTCTCTCTCTCTCTGAAAAGAGAATGGAATTAAATTCAAAAGTGTTAGGGAGGAATGTCTAAGGATGAGCAGCGCGCTAAGGAAGCCTGGGGAGAGGAATAACCTAAGCCCTAATATGCCCTGTCTCTGTTGCCGAGGTCAGTGTTGACTGGCTAAGGATAGGAGAGAGCAAATAATCCAGCAGCTTCTCCCTGGAGAGCCAACACCAGGTTCCAAGCTCCATCCTTAGTCTCAGGGGCCAAGGATGTCGTGTCTGGGGGTCCCTTATGGGAAGAGTTACTAGGTTGGAGCCCACGGTGAGGATGGGTTTCTTCCTGGGATGGTACAAATGAAATGTCAGGTCAGCTGAATTATGCCACAGCGCCTACAGCTTTATTTTTACTTTTCGTGCTCCAGAATAATTATAATCTTACATTGTTACAAAACCCGTACAATCTTTGCTTTGGTGTCTCAATTTACAAAGTTGCTTTCCTGTACTTTTAGTAGTTTTACTTCATGATTTCTATCAGTTAAAAGTGAATACATGTGGGAAGTTCCCATATTACCTACCCAGCCTCACCAAAGCAACTTGGGTTTAGTGCCACATTGATGCAGTAATGGCATTTGTAGGGCTCACGCCTTGTGGTAAGGACTTGGGCATATGAGAACTGAGATGTGGTCCTTGCCCCCAGCGTTTCTACAGAGTTGACGGAATGCCCAGCTACATATGTTCTCTTCCTACCCAGTGGTTGACTGCGGTGAGAGAAAAATGTGAATGGATCCCGGATAAGGAATATCACCAGCAAGAGCCTCCAAATGTGGCCTCTGCAGCCCTGAACATGGGTGGGGCTTTGTGAGTGAGCCCTCCAACCAGAGTCACCCAAGCCTAACATGCTGCTGGGAATGAGGAGGAAGGAGCAAGCCAGAGAGAGGCGCAGGTGTGGGTCCATGGGTAGGCGCTGGGGCAGGGGTGGGGTGGGCACTGGGCTTCACTCAGAACCTGGGTTTGAACCCTTCATCCAAATACCTGGGTTCCTGGGCACGCAACAGCCAGGGTGCCCTGAGGATATGCCAATGTGGGTCCTGAGTCTCCCACACGCTGGACATGTGAACCACTCAACCCCTCGGAATCCCAATTCTGTCACCTCTACACTGACTTAAAAATACCTGCCCCGTGGACCCCAATGAGGAAGGGTGCGGAAGCCCTTTAGAAACTGTGAAGTGTGGCCCCTTGCTGAGGGGGGTGGGCCAGCAGGGTCTGTGGGTGCTGAGGCTTTGTGCCAGTTGTCACCCTCCGAGGAAGGCTTGTGAGTCTGCAGGGTGGAAGCGAGCCTGTGAGGGAAGGGGGTGGAAGGACCTCTGCATCCCCAGCCCACAGCCCAGGCCCAGCCTCAGCTCTGGCTGGCCCTCCGTGTTGCCACCTGGTTCTGTGTCTGGTGTTGCCGCCTGTCTGTGCTTACACTTCTCAGAGTCCCACTGTCTGTGATCTGGTGAAATTCATGAGCCCTCCTTCCTCTCAGGCCCCTGCATTAGAGAAATCTCAGCCCTCAGGTGGAAGCAGAGCTTAGACAGCAGAGCAGACTGAGTCTGGCTCTGTTTACAGGCTGAACCCCTTTCTAACCTCATCCTCATTCTGTCCCCGCCCACTTCTCCCAGCAGAATTCAGCCTTTGTTAACAAGCTGTGCAAATGTCCCATCTCAGCCATGCAGAAAACATTTCTGCCAGGGCTGTCTCCCTTCTAAGGGGCAGACGCTGTTGATAGCTCTTCTTCCCAGGGCTGGCCTCACTTCCCTCTGGATTATCTCCACACCTCTGGCTGTGTCCCTCCTGACAGCAACAATGACCCCAGATACTGCAGGGACAGCAGCTTAAGCTCTACTTAAACTCAGCACAAAGGAAACGCAGTCCATAGGCTGTTACCTAAATGGACTTTGCCTGCTGTCTTGGGTCTAGGACTGCTATGGACTGAATGTCTGTATTCCCCAACTTTTTATGTTGAATCTCTGATCTCAATATGATGATATGAGGAGGTGGGGCCTCTGGGAGGCCATTTGATCCTGAGGGTGGAGCCTTGATAATGGGATTAGTGCTATTATGAAAAGGACCCCACAGAGCTCTCTGGTCCTTTCCCAACGTGGGAGGACACAGTGATAAGACTACAAGCCAGGAAATAGGTTCTCACCAGGAGCTGAGTCTGCTGGCCTTCATCTTGGATTCCCAGCTTCCAGAACAGTGAGAATTCCATTTCCATTGTCTCAGCTGCTCAGTGGACAGGCCCTATGTCACACCTGCCCTAACCCACCGAGACCAGGACCTAGAAACTGTGGCCCTGTCATTCCAACTGCCACATAATGTATCAGTTGTTTGTGTAATAGGAATAGTGTGTGTAGGACCATATTAGACTGGTGTTTTTTAATTTTGTTTTTTTTTTTTTTGAGACAGAGTCTCGCTCTGTCGCCAGGCTGGAGAGCAGTGGTGTGATCTCGGCTCACTGCAACCTCCACCTCCTGGGTTCAAGTGATTCTCCTGCCTCAGCATCCCAAGTAGCTGGGATTACAAGCATGCACCACCACACCCAGCTAATTTTTGTATTTTTAGTAGAGACAGGGTTTCACCATGTTGGACAGGATGGTCTCCATCTCCAGACCTCATGATCCGCCCGCCTCTGCCTCCCAAAGTGCTGGGATTACAGGCGCAAGCCACCATGCCCGGCTGACTGATGTATTTTTAGTGCCACATAAATTAGTTGTTGTTCTGTGGCTGCTCACATATTGAATCAGTGGAATTTACTGGTAGTGGGGAAGGGGTAGAGAGGAGGGGTGCATACTACCTTGAAGAAAGAAATCATGCATTTTGAATCTCCATTTGGAGACTCTTCAGGCCACAAAGAAACGGTAGTATTGAAAGCCAGACTTCAATGATAGAGAAAAGTTTTATATAAAAAGCTTCCCTTTATAGGACAAGGACAAACTTCAGCAGTGTGAACATAGAGTATTACCGTAAAACCTGTTATAGAAGGGAAGCAGGATAGGAGTCAGAAGAGAGACTACCTCCTAGAAAGGGGGAAAAAATCCCTCCTGGTAGAGGAAGAAGGAGAAGTCTGAAAGAGATGATTAGGATGTTGCCTGGGTCTCTGAGAAGGAGTGGGTGAAAGAAATCAGACAATAAAAATCTCAGTAGACACCCGGTTAAGCAGAGAGGCCGAGCCCAAGGGCACCAAGTGCTTCTTCCCAGTAGAACCCCGGCCGAGGGAGGCATCAGGTAAATGAGCCTGAGATAGCGACTGGCACAGCGCCTCCCTCAACTCCCCGCCGATGGGGTGGGTGTCTGCTAGTTCCCAGGCTCCCTGGAAAGGGACGAGAGAAGCAGGGGGCCTGAGAAAGAGGACTGCTTGTGGGAAGGAGGCCGCGGTGGGACCTCAGGCTGGACATTTAACGCTCAGGCCGGGGCTACAGCAGTGAAGCCAGCCCTGGGCGCGTCCTGGTCCTCGCCTCCGTGGCCCACCGCTCCCCACCAAGCAGCAGGACTCAGAGCTAGGACTGAGCCACCTCTTCGATGACTAAGTTAGTAGAAAAGGGAAAGTGGACCCTCTCCAACTCCCTCCACTCACTGATAGGAATGTGCGCTCCAGAGAAAGATCAGCTCAGCCAGCATTCTGCGCCACAGTGACAGGAGCCCACCGCACTGCTCTGGGGGCCACCTCCTGGGGCCAGCTCTCCCCAGCAGCTCCTGCTCCATCGCAGCGCCTTCCCTTCCTCGCCTGAGCCCTGGGTTGCCAGCAGAGTTCAGGTACCTCTCCCAGCCAGGCCCACGGCAGAGGGGAGGGAAGGCTGCCAGACAGCAGGGTGCTCCTGCCTGAAAATACGGTGGAGAGGTTGATAAATGACCAGTGATGGGAGCACAAGGGTGGGGCAGAGCCCCCTACACGCCCTCTGCGGCTCTGCCAGGCTGACTCCGGTCTTTTCTGGGCTGCAGCGATGCCCTGGAGGTCTTGCCTCCTGGTCCAGAGTAGCCTCCTGTGTATGTCTTGACTCCTTGGAGCACTTCCGGTGGCTAGCCTTGTCTTGGCACTTTAATGAATCATCACAACGATGGTCTCTGTTTCATACATAGGAAACTGGGCCAGAGAACCTGGAAGCACGGAGTCAAGCTTTGTGTTCAGGCTCTGTCTCCCACCTGGTGACATTCTTAAGTCCACTTGCTTCAGTACAGGAGCAAGTCCTGTCCACAGCCCCTCCTGTCTTTTCTCCATCTTCATGTGTCTGCCCTGGTTCACACCTTGGCTGTCTCTTTCTGCATTGCTCCCACCCCCACCTCCACCGCAAGATCAGGATGGGGGAACTGAGGCTGGTGTTTGGCTCACTGGATTCCAAGCCTGGCACAGTTGGGCTCAATTAAGCTTTGCAGAATGGATGATGTGGTGAAAAGACTTATTTTCTGAGACAGTGTTGAGTTTCTAAACACAAGGGTCTGAACAGAAAACCATGGAGTTTTCCACCTTATTTGTGGAAAACTGTGCTCTTTTAAAGCTCCTCTGCAGGGCTCCTTTATTTTTTCTGAGACAGGGTCTCGCTCTGTCACCCAGGCTGGAATGCAGTGGTGCGATCACGGCTCATTGCAGCCTCGACCTCCCAGGCTCAAGTGATCCTCTCACCTTAGCCTCCTGAGTAGCTGGGACCGTGGGCGCACGCTACCACCACACCTGGCTAATTTGTTTGTTTGTTTGTTTGTTTTTGGTAGAGATGAGGTCTCATCTGCAGAGTTCTTGAACCTTCCAGCTGAGAAGCTTTTCTGGCTTCTCAGTTCTGAAACCTGCAGAGACCGAATGTCTTCTTCTGTTCCCATCATGGATCTTTACAGGCAGAAGAATACATTTCTGCCTTTCCACAAAAATGATCATTTTATTGCATTTCTAAGAAACCATCGTTTCCAGCTTAGCTGACCTACTTCTGCTACCTCAGCACTCTGTCCCAGGGCTCCACAGCCAGAAAAGGCAGAGTCTGCCTTCCCTTCATTCTCTGTCCCCCTTCCCTCCTCCCTTCCTTTCTTCTTAAAGTAATTCATGAATATAAACTTAAAATACACAGACAGGCAGGCATCAACCAGATAAAATGTAAATACTTTTGTCCTTACCATTCCATCCTGGACTCATTTCCAGGTAGCTAACAGGCTTTTTCTTTTTTTCTTGGTTTTAAAAACTTCTCCTGGTGATTCCTTATAATTTTTTCTTATCTTTCAGAGAGGACTATGTATGAACTGATGAGCAGACAGTATCTATGGACGATCTGTTCTGAAAGACAAGGAATTTCACCTTACACTACCTCTCACCATCTCCCCTCATTCCTCATATTTCATACAATGTTATTGTTATTTTCTCTAATAGTTGCTTTTATGACTTTAAATTGTGTGCATCAACTCCAGTTTTTTGGTTTATTCACCTTAGATTGTATCTGTGGACTCCCAGCCTTAAAGATTAGGAGGGGAGTAACTTCCCTCCTGCCTCTAGTTTCAGTCAGTTGTATCAATTTTACATTGTCAGCCAGGCATGGTGGCTCACACCTGTAATCCCAGCACTTTGGGAGACCAAGGTAGGCAGATTACTTGAGGTCAGGAGTTCGAGACCAGCCTGGCCAAAATGGCGAAACCCCATCTCTACTGAAAATACAAAAATTCGCCCAGTGTGGTGGTGTACACCTGCAGACCCAGCTACTTGGGAGGCTGAGGCACAAGAATCGCTTGAACTTAGGAGGCGGATATTGCAGTGAACCAAGATTGTGTCACTGCACTCCAGACTGGGCAACAGAGCCAGACTGTCCAAAAAAAAAAAAAAAAATTACGTTGTCTAGGCTTGTCAATTTTGTATCAGTTTTGTGACTAAACATGTCTTTTGTACTTCATCTTTAAGTTGACTTTAACCACTGAAATTGCATAAATAGATCTGTAAGATTATAATTATAAAAAAATTATTGCATAGATGAGTAGTGTAATTGAACCTTTAGAGAAGGAAATGTAACTTTTTGCCATCAGAATCTTGCCTCTTGACAAAGAACCCTGCAAGCACCAAGTGGTATCTTTTATCTATGTCTAACTTAGTGACTGCTGTTTATTTTACCCATATCATTCTCTTTGATTACTTTTTTATTTTGCTGGTGAGCATTCATGAGCAATCTTGTTTGTATAAAGTTTGTGAAAATGAGCAACTTTTTCTGAGTTCTTGCAGACCCCAAAATGTCTTTCTTTTGCCCATTAGTTTGACAATTTCTCTTTACCTTTTTTTTTGTTATTGAGGTATAATTTGCATGCAGTAAAGAAAATGAGACCTGGCCTGGTGGCTCACACCTGTAATCCCAGAAATTTGGGAGGCCAAGGTGAGCAGATCACCTAAGATCAGGAGCTCAAGACCAGCCTGGCTAACATGGAGAAACCCAGCCTCTACTAAAAATACAAAATTAACTGGGTGTGGTGGTGCATGCCTGTAATCCAGGCTACTCAGGAGGCTGAGGCAGGAGAATCGCTTGAACCTGGGAGGCAGAGGTTGCAGTGAGCTAAGATCGCGCCATTGAACTCCAGCCTGGCTGACAAGAGTGAAACTCCTTCTCAAAAAAAAAGAAAAGAAAAGTAAAGAAAAGAAAATGAATCATAAAGAAAAAAAGAAAAGAAAATGAATCATAAATGTATATATGTAAAAAAAATGGATGTATATATGTAACCAGTGCCCATATTAAGATATAAAACATTTCTATCACCCAGATGTGCCACTTTTGAAACAATTCTACTGCTTCACCTCCTCAGGCAATGACTAGGGTCTATCACCACAGATTAGTTTTGCCTATTCTAGAACTTCATATAAATGGAATGGTTAAGTTTCTTTGTGTTTGGTTTCTTTTACTCAACATGTTAACTATGAGATTGTCCCATGTTATTGTGCGTATCAGTAGTTTGCCCTTTTTAAGGAGATGTGTTGTAAGTTTATCCACTCTTCTGTTGAAGGACATTTGGAGTGTCTTAAAGTTTTGGCAATTACAAATAAATCTGCCGTGAACATCTTTGCACATGTCTTTTTGTGAACATCTCTTGGATATGCACTAGATCCTGTCAAACATTTTCCAAAGTGGCTGAGCCATTCTCACTCCCACCAGCAGTAGATGACAGCTGCAGTGGATTCACATCCTCGTCAACACTTGTTGTCAGTCCTCTTAATTTTAGTCATACTGGTAGATACATTGCTGTGGGTCTAATTTGCATTTCTGTGATGAGAAATGATGAGGAGTGTCTATTCATATGTTTACTGGCCACTTAGACAATCTTGGATTGATCATTTGACAGGAGATACAATTTCAGGTTCAAAATAACTTTCAGGATATTGAAGGAATTGCTTTGTTATCATCAACACGATGACTGTGGACAATTTTATTCTTGTTTTTATGTAAGTCGCTTGCTTTAATCCCTCTGGAAGTTTTTAAAACTTGCTCTCTGTTGTTGGAGTCCTGTAGTTTTATCAAGATGAAGTGAAGTGTGGGGGTTTTTTTTCATTAAAATTGCTTGATTCTCAGTGAGTCCTTTCTATGGGAAAACACCTGTATTTCTTCAGCCAAGAAGAAACTTTACATTTAACTTGATGACTAAATTGTCCTTTATACTTCATTTTTAAAGTTGACTTTCCTATGTTAGGTTCTTGCCCCCTTCCTCACCTTCATGCATGTTCTCTAATGGAATGTTTGTTACACAGATGTTAGATTACCTGGAGTCCTCCTCTATCTGTTTTAACTTTTCCCTCAGTGTTTCCTTTTTTTTTTTTTTTTTTTTTTGTGGAGTCTCACTCTGTCACCCAGGCTGGAGTGCAATGATGTAATCTTGGCTCACTACAACCTCCACCTCCCAGGTTCAAGTGACTCTCCTGCCTCGGCCTCCCAAGTAGCTGGACCTACAGGTGTGTGCCACCACACCGTCTAATTTTTGTATTTTTAGTAGAGACAGGGTTTTACCATGTTGGCCAGGCTGGTCTCAAACTCCTGACCTCAGGGGATCCACCCACCTCAGCCTCCTGAAGTGCTGGGATTACAGGTGTGAGCCACCGTGCCTGGCCTTCTCTCAGTGTTGTCCCATGTCTTTATCCTTCTGCTTTGAGTCATGGGAAATTTCCTTGATGTTATGTGTGACATAATCATCAAATCAAATCAAATGAACTTTTGTCTTAAAGGAGAATTTACTGTTCCTTTTGGGCCTAATAAGCATGGGATTAAAAAGGCCCAGAGTCCAGCATGTCCCAGTGCTTCATTTTAGAAGGATAAGACAACAAAACCTGGGACAAAAAGGAGTTAATGACTCAGTCAAGGTCATTAGATTTGAGTAGCAGAGTTAGGGTTAGATGGCCCAATTATTTTTCCACCACATCATGTGAAGTGTGAAATGGCCCCAGAGAGGAGACACCTTTAGCAGGGGCCTTCATGGCATCACCAGATACATCATGTCATCGTGACCTGTTTCCTGCAGACAGCTTCTTCCAGCAGCTCAGGCCTCCCATTTTGTCTTCCCGTGTGCCCTGTAGCATGAATCTCTTCCCCACATGCTCTAACATCTACATTAATGAGCAAGCCTATTAGGGTTTGGTTTATTCTTTGACATTTCTGCCTATATGTCTTCTCTTCCCAGTGAAGCTCTTGGGACCTCAAGACAGGGACTCACATTCTTCTGGCTTCTCTATAGCACAGCACTGACTCCACTAAGGGGGTGCTAGATATATTTGGGGACTCCCTGGACTCCTGCAGTGGGGACGTGATTTATTCATCTCTGAAATATTACCCAACCTAGTGCAGTGCCTGGGACATAGCAGATGCTGACAGTCTCTACTGACAGAGCATTTCCCATCAATCTAAACTGGAATATCGTACACATACGGTTTTTCTTAAGGGCCTCTTTTCAACTCTGGGAATTTATATGGCACAGTTAGTTGAAAGGTAATTGACTTTGGGGAACACAGATTCTTCTCTTATTATCTCTGGATCTTTAAGCAGTTCACACAAGTGTTCTGACCCTCCTACGACGTGGGCCATTTCCACGGAACCTGGAGTGAGGGGAGGAGAAGGGGAGAGATTCCTACTCTATATGATTGTTGTGAGAGTAAAATGAGATAGAGAAATAAGATGTCTGTCAATTGCAGATCATTTAAAAAAGCTCAGCTTCCTTCCTTGTCCCCCTTCCTCATCCACAAAAGCCATTGGCCATTATCAGCCCAGCAGTTCCTTCCCTCACTACTCACTCCAGGGTCAAAAGAAAGGCTTTGCTATAAATTAAATGGAAATGCCCTCAATGTTCCATCTACAGTGCCTTTGCTGAAGGAGAGGTCATTAAAATTTAGAAGCTTTCATTTTCTTCTTAATGATCTAGCTGGGTCTGGAGGAGTGATAAATATAGCCTTTCTCACACCTTTGAGTCAATGAGCCACAAGATGAATTTTAAAAGCTTACTCTAATTAAGCACAAGCTGTACTCAATATTCATTCAGATCTTTCCCTTTCTAATAAGCTACAACTTTCACTTCTGCAGGGCAGAAGGCTCCAGGGGCCCCGTGGTTCCATTTGGAAGCAGAAGTCAGTCTCTGCCCCACTCAGAACTCTGCGTTCATTCCCTGTCCCACACCACGGAATCAGTCAGACCAGCCTGACAAGCTCAGCCACCTAACCCTGTTCCCTCCCTGCCAGGGCACCATCTGCACCAAAAAGATACCCCAGAAAGGCAGGCCAGACCCACAAAATCACCTCTGTTTGTTTCTGACAGAAACGGGAGCCCATTTCTTTTTTGGGGGGCAGAGCACAGGGTCTTGCTGTGTCACCCAGGCTGGAGTGCAGTGGTGAGATCTCAGATCACTGCAACTTCCTCCTCCTGGATTCAAGCGATTCCCCTGCCTCAGTCTCCCAAGTAGCTAGGATTACAGGTGCACACCAACACACCCGTCTAATTTTTGTATTTTTAGTAGAGACAGAGTTTCACCATGTTGGTCATGCTGATCTTGAAGTCCTGACCTTGTGATCCGCACCACGCCTGGCTTTTTTTTCTTTTTTAGACGGAGTCTCACTCTATCACCCAGGCTGGAGTGCAATGGTGTGATCTTAGCTCACTGCAACTTCTGTCTTCCCAGGTTCAAGCAATTCTCCTGCCTCAGCCTCCAGAGTAGCAGGGACTACAGGTGTGTGCCACCATGCCTGGCTAAATTTTGTGGCCAGGCTGGTCTCGAACTCCTGACCTCAAGTGATCTGCCCACCTTGGCCTCCCAAAGGGCTGGAATTACAGGTGTGAGTCACTGCGCCCGGGCACGGGAACCCATTTCACTCCAACTTGTGATAAAGGCTGGAAGGAGGTGGGAGTGGAAGTGATGGGTCTTTTTCTATTTTCAACTCAAGTGCAGGTGGGAGTCTCCAAAATGACACATGCAGAGTCAATCAAAAAAGAACTTCTGGAAACAGCAGCTGCAATCCCTGCCAACTCACTCTCAGTTCTCCACAATGAATACGCAGTTCAGGCTCTCTCCACCCATCTTCCCTGCCCTTTCGCCCTTTCTTACTCTCAGCTGATGGCCTCACCGCCTGCTTCATGGAGTTAACAGCTGGGAACACTCAAGCTTTCCACTCCAGATCCAGGAATACAACCCAGCCCCACACCCCCAGGCTTTCCTCCTTTCTCCTGGAGAGAGGATGTGGATTTTCTTCCACCAAGCCTGGTTTCCCCTCCTGATTCTGATTCCTAATCATTTCACTTTCCCAGGGACCCAGAGTCCTGATTGCTATTGTTAAAAGCTTTAGACAAATTAAATGTAACAGAATTTAATTGGACAAAGGACCATTCACGAATTGGGCATCCTCTAGAACTAGAAGAGGCTGAGAGAGACTGCAGGGCAGCGCACATGGCTGGATAACGTTTATGGGTAGGAAAACGAATGTATAGAAATTGGGAGTGAGGTTCAGAAACAGCTGGATTGGTCACAGCCGGATGTTTGCCTTATTTGAACAGCTTTAAACAGTTGGTCACCTGTGCTTGGCCCAAGCTCATCTGCTGTGATTGGTTGAGACTTGGCTACTTGTTACAAGACTAGGATGCGGGCTGTTTACATATCCAGTGAGGTTACCATTACCTATGTACTAGAAGCCTTGAGGCCAAGCATAAGCTATGTATGGAGGCAGCTTAGAGTGAAACTGAATGCTACCTTCTTCATCCTCCCATAGCTTTTCCTCCTGTTGCGTTTAGGCATGACCCAGTGTTGAGCATCTAGAGTCCCTCAAGTCCTATTCCAGCCACCAGCCTACTGCTTTGCCTTTTGCCTTTTTATGCAAGCTAGAATGAGGTGTTGATAGACATAAGGCCAGGATTTGCTGGCTGGGGCATGCTGCTCGGCAGTTAGTGCTTTCCAGTGGCCATTGGACAGGTTCCCAAAGGCGACCTTACAGATGCCTTGAATAATGAGGTCAACTTTCAGAGTTTGGCTAAAATATTCGCTTATAGGCACTTAAAACTGAATCAGCTAATCTTTGCACTACCTGAATAATGAGGTCAAGTTTCACAGTTTGGCTAAAATATTGGCTTACAGGCACTTAAAACTGAATCAGTTAATCATTGCACTTCCTCACATAATATTGCATTTATGCCATATTGGTTTATTTATTTTCTCTCTTTCCCACTAGATGACATGAGCTCCACAAAGACTGACATTTTGTGTGTTGTCGTCACTGTATCTCCATGCTTGCATCAGTGCGTGACCCCTCTTTGTACCCAAGCAACACTTGTTTTTAAAACAACTGGATTAGAAATGAACACCAAAATTACCAGTACTATGAAGAACACATACATTAAAACCCAACTCATCATAAAAATATTAAAAATTGGTGAAATGAGATGAAAGGTATCCAGGTGTTTATCCAGCTCTTCTTTCCATTTTTCTGTAGGCTTGCAATTGAAAAGCCAGCAGCTAAGAAAGAAAAGCACTCCACCTAAAATAGTGGTTTTAATTTCAGAGCTGTTTTTCATGATTGAAATTAATATTCCAGTAAGAGAACACTGAAACCTTCTGAATTCTTGCAAAAGTCACCATCATCTTTTTATTCATCATCCAGGAACTAAAATTGAGCAACGAAATTAATTTCTCACATCTTTTTTGTTCTACTGCAGAAAGTTGACATTTTGTCTTCACAAACTTAGGCAGCACATTGCCGCTGTCCTTGGAACTACACACCAGGCAAAATTTCTCCTGCCTGGCACCCTTGATGGGTGGACAGAGACCACAGAAGCTGAAATTCCCGCCCCCAGGGGTCTTAGAAGAATCTCTATGAGGGGTAGCTTGTCAGAGTCTGACATCCTAGGTTTCATATCTGTCCAGATTCCTGCGGAATCATTATCCTCCTTGGGCTTAGACACAACAGGGGTTGGTCTTGATTTGTTTTAGTTAATTTGGGGAAATTTATTAAGTCCATATCACTATGCCTCCTGGACTCAAGCAATCCACCTACCTCAGCCTCCCAAAGTGCTGGGATTACAAGAGTGAGCCAATGTGCCCGGCCACATCAGATACTCTTCATCAGCAGGGAAGAGCTCAGAACAAGACCAGACCTGTGTCTATCACAGCCTGTGGATCAGTATTCCAGAAGACATACTCTGATGCAGGATCCAGATTTCCTCTTCCTTTCCTGAATGTGGTTTTATAAAAAGGTGGAATTAAAATAGGGTCCATTAATCAACGGCCATGAGTTTAGCTAATAAAACTCACAAAATCTTATGAACTGTCATGAATGACCTGCTGATTGAAGGATCTCTTTCATGTCACCTAATCCAATTCAAGGCCTAGGAATAAAATCATTTTTAATCCATGACCTTTTTTCCAGTGCATGAGCTGAGGCTCATCTCCACATCTTCTTGGCTTAGTGGTTGTCATAGACCCTTGAGATCTTACATGGTTTGGCTGCGTCCCCACCCAAATCTCATCTTGAATTCCCACGTGTTGTGGGAGGGACCTAGTGGGAGGTAATTGAATCTTGGGGGCAGGTCTTTCCCAGGCTGTTCTCATGACGGCGAATAAGTCTCATGAGATCTGATGGTATTATAAGGGAGAGTTTCCCCATCCAATCTCTCTGCTTGTCTGCTGCCATCCACGTAAGACGTGACTTGTTCCTCCTTGCCTTCTGCCATGATTGTGAGGCCTCCCCAGCCAAGTGAAACTGTAAGTCCAATTAAACCTGTTTCTTTTGTAAATTGCCCAGTCTTGGATACATCTTTATCAGCAATGTGAAAATGGACTAATTCAACATCCCAGTACTCCTCCACCTAGGAATCTAGGGTTGCTCCATGTAAACTTTGTCCAACACAACAAAGGCTTCTAGAATAAGCAGGGGCAGATTGGGTAGCATCTAAGCGTGCAGCCCAGAGGCAGGCTTGGTGCAGAATGGCAGAGGCAGAAATTCATGATAAGCTTTCTAGGGAGGGTGGGGAGAAAATCCAGAGGCAAAGATATGACCAGAAACTGGGACCAGTGCCCATTCATGGCCATCTAAGTCTCTCCCGTCATCCCAGGACATGCAAGCTCCAACACTATTGCCAACAGTGTTGAGTACCTTGGCCTGGACTCATGGTCTTCCACACAGCTCTCAACCTTCCCCTTCATCATCTGGCCCATTTGCTCTGGTCCAGTCCATGCATTCACTGTCCTGATATGCTTTGCTCTATACTTCTCTTTTCCTTCCTCCTGCCACTTTCCCCTCCTCTAGCAAGGTTTCCATGGGTCAGTGTCCATCCCTCCTCCCACTAGCAGGCATGAAGCTTAACTCTGGAAGTCTTCCTCCCCCAGTCCCACCTTGCTATTGATATGTTTATTCTACCTTCCCTTAGTAATTACATGTTTGGGGCAGCTATATTATTTCTCACCTACTGCTGTTCCTCTTGAATTTTTCATTAGATTGCACCTGTTTTATGTTCTTAATTTGGTGGTTGTGAGGCTGACGAGGGAGAATGGCCTTTCAATCACATTTGAAGAGTAAATGCATTGTCCAATAAGCACTCATTAGACATTTATTTGGAAATACCAAGTACCAGCACTTTGGCTAAATGGGATAAAGAGGGATGGGATCAAATTGAAGAGAAACAACTCTACCCACGTTTCTTTCCTACCATCATGACTATTTAAAAACTGTGATTTGCAGACAGTCTTTAAAGTGGGCCTTCCAACATGAGGCACTTTGGAAGCTTGAGACTCAAGAGTGCCATCATCTTCCCACTCATTCATTCAGAACATACCTATTGAGGAGTCAGGCACTTTTCTAGTTGGGGAGACAGGCAGTGATTAAAACTTGACTTTGGCCTTCAAAAGAGCTCGCAGTATAAAAAAGGAGCTAGGTAACTATTCCACTGATTAAAGTATATTTTAATAAGTGCTATAGTATTAGGATTAAGAAATTGCCTGGGTTCAAATCCCAGTTCTACTACTTATCATTTGTGTGACCTTGGAGAATTTACTTAATCTCAGTTTCCTGATTGTCTTAGTCCATTTTGTGTTGCCATGAAGGAGTACCTGAGACCAGGTAATATATAAAGGAAAGAGGTTTATTTGGCTCATGGTTTTGCAGGCTGCACAAGAAGCATGGTGCCAGCATCTGCTTCTGGCGAGGGCTTCAGGCTACTTCCACTTGTGTTGGACAGTAAAGGGGAGCCAGCATGTAGAGATCACATGGAGAGAGAGAGGAAGCAAGAGAGAGAGGAGAAGAAACTAGGCCCTTTTCAACAATCAGTTACCGTGGGAGCTGACAGCACAAGAACTCATTCATTGCTGCAAGGGCAGCACCAAGACATGCATGAGGGACCCGTCCCCATGACCCGAACACCTCCCATTAGGCCCCACCTCCAACACTGGGGATCAAATTTCAACACAAGGCTTGGAGGGGGCAAACATCCAAACTACAGCAGTTGTTATAAAGGTGGAGCTAATAGTAACAAGGTTATTGTGACTTGAAAGTCGTTCCTAAGAGGTGGAAACAAGCTTATAGACAGAATCACTTAGAACACCGTCTGCACATATTGTCAGCTCTTACAATAGATGTAAAAATGAAGGCTATGAAAACAGCAAAGAGAAACATGGAAATCAAATGGAATATGTCAAGGAAGGCTTTCTGGAGGCAGAAGTAGAAAGCTGCATTTTGATGGATGAGTGGGAATTATCTGTATAATGAGAAGGATGGAAGGACATCCAGGCAGAATCATGTGGGTGAAGAACAGGAAACTGCATCTCCATTCAGAGAGTGCGGCTTGCTTTGTGGGCAGGAGAGAAAGGTATTTGTGAAATACAAGAGGTAAGCCAGAAAACCTGGTAGAAGTCCAACTCTGAAGGGCCTTGAGAGCTCAGTGAGGGATTTGAGAAATGAAAGACTCTGAAATGTTGAGAAAGAATGACAACACTAGATTTGCATTTTAGAAAACCACCTCTGATTGGAGGGAATTTCACTGGTGCTAGTTAAGAAACCTTCTAATCCTTCAGGTGAGAAGGGAAGAGAATCTATCCTAAGAAATTGTGTATTCATTTTCTGTTGCTGCTTAACAAATGACCACAAACTGAAGGGCAACCTTACCACTGCTTATCTCACAGTTTCTGCGGGCCGGAGTCTTCAAGGACCTACTAGATGGTGTGCTCACGGCCTCACTGGGAAGTACATATTGGCTGTGGCTGCAGCTTCACTGGGGGCTCGGGGTCCTCTCCCCAGCTCATTCAGGTTGTTGACAGAATTCAGTGCCTTGTGGTTGTCAGACTGCAGTTCTCGTTTCTTGCTGGCTGTTGGCTGGGGGCCACTCCTAGCTTCCAGAGGCTGCCCACATTCCCCAGCATGTGGCCCCTTTATCTTCAAAGCCAGCGATGGTACATCTCCGGTTTTTCCTGTGCTTCAAATCTTATCCACTTTTTTTCTTTTCTTTTCTGAAAGCAGAGAAAACTCTGCTTTTAAGGGGCTCCTGTGATTACATGAGGCATACCTGGATCTTGAGGCTAGCTGCTGTGGGACTTTAATTATATCTGCAAAATCCTTCACAGAAGCACTGAGGTTAGTGTTTGAATAACTATTGGAGGGGGATGGTGGGGGAGGCATCTGTAGAATGCGGCTTCCGTGAGTTGGCAGTGGGAAGGGGGACAAGGGAACGCTCATAAGAGCTAGGTACAGGGAAAGCTTTACGAAATGAATAGGTGATTAGAGATGGGAGTGATAAGGACGTAACCACCATGATTCTCAATTCTGGAACTTAGACAATAGGTTACAAAATGATGTATTTCTCAAGAGAACACGAGGGCTGAAGAAAAATGTAAGGGGTGAAGATGAACTTAATTTTGCACGTGATGAGTGGGGGTGCATGTAGGATATTCAGGGAGAGATGCAAAACAGGTCATAGGTTCCGATCACAGAACAGTGACCAGGGCTGACAGCAAGGACTCAGGAGTACAAATGCCAGCTGGAATCACGGGTGTAGAAATAGTGCCCTGGAAAAGAGCATGGGCCGGGCGCGGTGGCTCACACCTGTAATCCCAGCACTTTGGGAGCTGAAGCGGGTGGATCACCTTAGGTTAGGAGTTCAAGACCAGCCTGACCAACATGGTGAAACTCTGTCTCTACTAAAAATACAAACAAATTAACTGGGCGGAGTGGCACATGCCGTAATCCCAGCTACTTGGGAGGCTGAGCCAGGAGAATTGATCGAACCTGGGAGGCAGAGGTTGTAGTGAGCCGAGATCACACCATTGCACTCCAGCCTGGGTTACAAGAGTCAAAATCCGTCAAGAAAGAAAAAGAAAGAAAGAAAAAGAAAGAAAGAAAGAAAGAAAGAAAGAAAGAAAGAAAGAAAGAAAGAAAGAAAGAAAGAAAGAAAGAAAGAAAGAAAGAAAGAAAGAAAGAAAGAGAGAGAGAGAGAGAGAGAGAGAGAGAAAGAAAGAAAGAGAGAAAGAAAGAGAGAAAGAAAGAGAGAAAGAGAGAAAGAGGGAGGGAGGGAGGGAAGGAAGGAAGGAAGGAAGGAAGGAAGGAAGGAAGGAAGGAAGGAAGGAAGGAAGGAAGGAAGGAAGGAAGGAAGGAAGGAAGGAAGGAAGGAAGAGCACCTTGGAAGAGCATGTAGAGTGAGAAAAGTAAAGGACCAGAGGGAAAACTTATAGACACTGGTCTTTAAGAAGTAAACAGAGAAAGACAAATGCATAAAGGCTACTGCGGAGAAATGGACAGAAGGCAGCAGGAAACCTAGAAGGCAGGGCTGTTTCCGAGGCCCAGGGAAGGAAGAGCTTCCACCTGAGGGGTCTGCCATGAGCACAAACTACAAGGCCAGTGTGAAACACCCAGTAAGATAAGGAGAAAAAAGCAGCTACTGGATTTAGCAAAATAAAGGATGGAAACCACTGACAAAGTTAAGGGGAGTAATTTCAGGACAGTGGTTTGCAGTGTGTTGAGAAGAAACATATTCAAGGACGGACGGTAGCTGGATGGGAATTTGGGATTGGGGTCGTTTGGTTTTTCTAAAAGACAAAAAAGACAAGAGTGTTTATGTGGTTTAGAGGAAAGAGTGTTTAGGGACAGTGATGGTTCACCTCAGGAAACAGGATGGGAGCGTGTAACTGAGCAGGATCTTTGAGGACACACTAAGGGTGGGCTCCACATCACAGGTGAAAGATGGACTTCAGTGGCAGAAGAACATGCCTACCTGGCGGGGCCAGGAGAGGTAGCCACAAGACGAGTTCAGATGAGGGTAGATTTGTAAGACTCCCTGAGAGGGGGTGAGGAAGCACTGCTTGGAAAGTCCTTGTCTTGTGACCTTCATTTTCTCAGTGAAATAGGAAGCAACATTAACTGCTAAAAATGAAGAGAAAGCCCTTGGAGTGGAGAGTTTAGGTGCACAGGCAACATGAGTGAGCATTTGGGGGTGGGTGTAGCAGCAATCTGACCGAGGAGGTGTGTGACGCTTGTCTGGCTGCATCAGTGGCCCAGCCAGGTGGCGGCACTAGCATGCACAGGGAATGATGTTCTCTAGCAGGACCTGGAGCCTGGAGGAGGGCACGTGGCAGGGGTGCTTTAAGGCTGGGCTTCTTCGGGCCAGGTGCAATGGGAAGACGAGAGAGTCCGTGGAGCCAGCAGAGGAAACCTGCGGTGGTGATGGACTCCAGGCTGACTGAGAAGGAACTGAAACCATGAGGCAGCTGATGACAGAGAGAATGGTTGGTCTAGGGACACACACTGAGATGAGATGGAAGAGGTAGAGCTTGGGCAGTAAGACAGTGAAGAGGCTGGAAGGGGACCTGGAGGTGCTGTATGGGTGGAATAGTGCTGAATGAAAACATGGGAACAGAGAGTGGCCTTGGACTTAGGTCTGATCTGTTCTGGACCTGAGCATGGGAGAGCCGCTGCCACTTTTCTCCTTGTATACTGTGACATTACTGCCCTTTGAGAATAAGAGAAGAGTCCTCAAGGGGTGACAAGTTGTACCCTCCTTTCCCAAGACAGAGAACTCTGCTACCACCACTGGCTCCTAGGAATATATTATGTAAACTATTTCAATTGTCCGAGGATCCAGAGAGGACCTTGGAATTCTCATTTTGTCTCTGGTTTGAGAAAAGGTTAGAGAGAGATGGGGGCTCCTTTAGTATCAGGGAGCCACAGCCTTTTGGAATCTGAGACCCCATTAAAAATTTCTTTACCAAAAGTCAAATGCAATGGAGTGTGTCTGAGGGAAATGAGGGAAATGAGGGTGAGGCATAAGAAAAAGGAAAAGAAGGGCTTATGGCAGTGGGGGTGGGCCTACTCCAGGCTGGCGAGCACATTGGTGAGGTTTCACACGTCTGAGCCCGTCTGTGGAGCGTGATTTCTATGAAGACTGAGTTAGAAGCAAGAGCCCTCCTGAGCCTGAATTGGAATGTCAGAGGAGCCGTCAGTTCAAACCACTTCCTGACTTTGTGGTCTCCCCTGTGCACGCCCCATGTGAAGGTTCCTATTTCCATAGCTCCATGACAACAGAGGATAAAATAAATTCCTTTCATGAAAACACAGCACTGACAAGCTCCAGGCAAATATGCCATTCCTGTTTGAATAACGGGCAGTGGAAAGTGACGGTTCATCTGGGCCAAGAGCCAGATTTTGTTCCGGTGAGCTGGGAAGCAACGGCAGTTTCATCCGGCAGAAGTCACAGCCCATTACGCCAGGGGATGAAGAATGGCTCTCCTGGAAGCTGGAGGCCAGCGAAAAATCCAGAAAGCCCCATTTGTGTGGCCGCCTCCGCCAGAGAGCTAACAGGGGAAGGAAACTCAGACACATGAAGGGGTATTGTTTGTCTCAGCTGAGCTCAGCTGTGTTTCAGCAGAAGACAGATTCGCCCTCCAGGACATGGGCTGTACTGCCCTCCTGGTGACCCGAACGCCCTCATGCGGCACCCTCACCCCCTCTCTTTCTGCTCACAACAAACATCAGAACGAAACAAGCCAGGACTCTCACCTTCCATCTTTTCTCTCTGCTACGCTGTGGCAAATCGATCTCCACAAACGATGTCACTGAACTTCTCCCCTGGAAGAAGAGAGCTCTATGCCCTGAGGTTATGCAGATGAAGTCACTGTGGGTTGCGCTTCAAAATGTTTCTGAAAGTCCAGTGAAAAGAAAAATCTGCATTTGGGAAGAATCCCATCCCGAGGTCCACCAAACATTCTCAGGATCTGGAACACTTGTCACTTCGTCTCTTCACCTCTGGCAAGGTACTCAGGAGACTCATTTCTTAGGAGATGGCCCTTGGTTGCTGAAGCATGCACTGCCCAGCTGGCTCAGTGACTCTGAACCCTGCACCGGAACTTACTTACCATAGATTCGTTTCTTTGTAGGCTTAGAATTAGGTCATGGGAAAGCCACATGATAATGTATGTAAATTTACATGCACAAATATGCAGAAAGAGTATATAATTTTCCAAATTTCCTGAAAAATAATATCTTGCAAGCTTCTTAATATGGCAGTTTATCAGTTTGGCAGATATATTTAGATCATATTCAACCAATGTATATAAATACCCAATATGGGCTAGGTGTAGTTGCGTTCACTAAATTTCACTACATCCCTGCAAAGACCTGTGCTGTTCTCACTTTGCAGATGATGTGTCTGAGGGTCATGGCTACTCTGAGTTCAGGTGGAAGCAGGGAATGGGGTCCCTGAGCCTGTATCCCACACTCTCCCACCTCCCCATATCTCTGCACAGAGGCCTCCCTGACCTGCGAAGGAACCTCTCCCCAGGAGTCATTTATTTTGGCCCAGAATGCTTTCTCCATATTGTACTGCTCTAGAAGCCCAGTAGTTGAAACAGATAAAAGTGGAGTCACTGGTTAAGTTGGGTGGGGCACCGAGCCCAGCCTTTCCAATCTGTCCTCTGCTAACTTTCAAAGTAAGATAGTGGTGTTGTGGTTATATTAAATAAAAGAGCCTGTATCTTTTAGAGATACATATGAAAGTACCTACAGATGTAGTGATAAAATTGTTACTTCAGCATTATCCAGGGTGAGGGATATGGGTGCGATAATAGATGAAACACTTGTTTTGTTAAAGCTGTGTAATAGGTACATAAGGGTTTGTTATAGCATTCTTTCTACTTTAAGATGTGTTTGAAATATACAGATAGAGAGATATAGATAGATGATAGATAGACAGATAGATAGATAGATAGATAGATAGATAGATAGATAGATAGATAGATGGATGTACAGGCAAAAGAAAGAAAAGAGAAAGAGAAAGAAAAGAAAGAAAGGAAGGAAGGAAAGAAAGAAAGAGAAAGAAAGAAAGAAAGAGAGAGAGAAAGAAAGAAAGAAAGAGAAAGAAAGAAAGAAAACAGAAAGAGAAGAAAGAAAAAGAAAGTTGGTGTGGTGAAACCGCCTTTGCAAAATGACGACTGAGACAGTGAAAGAGAGCTAACCTAACTGAGCCCACCTTGCTTCTAACCTCTAAGCTGTCCTTGTTCATTCGTGGGTGTAGGCTGAACTAGCTTTGGGAGGAACTTAGTTTATAGGTTATAGTTTAAAACAAAGACGTTAACAGCCTTTTCCCAAAAACAAGCCTCCTTCTTGCTTGGGGTCTAGACTACTAACATCAGGTACAAGATCAGAAATTATGGTTTAGGAGTCATGTAGCTGGAGGCTACAAGATTCTGATCCTTCCTAAACTGCTCCTAAGATCAGGGCTTGAGATATTTTGCAGAGTCCGCTCTTGATGAATCAGCTGGCACCACCCAGATGAATTAACGGGCTCATCTGTTCTTGTGGAACTGACTCAAGTTCAAGAGGACAGCTTCAATTCCCTATTATTTCATCTCCTACCTAACCAATCAGCACTCTTGGCTTACTGGCTCCCTCCTACCCACCAAGTGGTCCTTAAAAACTCTGACCCCC
This sequence comes from Rhinopithecus roxellana, assembly GCF_007565055.1. Taxonomy (NCBI): domain Eukaryota; kingdom Metazoa; phylum Chordata; class Mammalia; order Primates; family Cercopithecidae; genus Rhinopithecus; species Rhinopithecus roxellana. The sequence continues at coordinate 69,800,334 of NC_044566.1, read as the reverse complement.
GAATGCTCAAGGAGATTGATTTGAGTAATAATAAAACTCCAGTCTCCCTCACAGCTGGCTGTGCACGAATTGCCCTTTCTCTATTGTAAGTCCCATGTCTTGATATATCAGCTCTGTCTAAGCAGTGGGGAAGGTGAACTCATTGGGTAGTTACATTAGGCCCTTGCCCCAGGACCACCCTCGCTTCCTCTCAGCTTATTGCTCCCTGTGCTGAATAGTGCATCCTGCTGCTCTTGGGCAGGATCTAGACCTTTTCCTGGAGTCAATAATGCCTTTAGATCCTTTTCTCTGGCTGATCGACCAGGATTCCACCACTACTTGCAGCTTTGCCTGAACCTTTGATTTTGGCCTCTCCCACAGCTTAGGGTTCAATGTGTTTCTCCACAAAATTTTGTGGCAGAAACTTCACCATTCAGTTCACCCTGGGAGATGTGAACAGTTACTTTGTTTCTTTCCAAAACTCATGTAAACCAAAAATAAAATTCAAAGCCCTCCCACAACCACCTCAATGGACTCTCCGCTCAGCTAGGGTGCTCTAGACATTAACCTGAAAGGCTAGCTCAGGCCATGATGGGAAGTGGAGGTTGAACTTGCCTCATGTTACACTCTAGCATTAACATCAACACAGACCTTAAACCTTATAAGAAACATTTACGATCTATTCTCTCCAAAGCCTGCTACTTGGAGGCTTCATCGGCATGATAAAACCTAGGTCTCCACAACTCCTTCTCTGAACCCAGACATTCCTTTCTACTGATAATAACTCTTTCAACCAGTTGTCAATCAGAATATGTCTAAGTCTACCTATGGCCTGGAAGCCCCTTCTTCAGTTGTCTTGCCTTTCCATATCGAGCCAATGTAAATCTTACATGTATTGATTGATGTATTATCTCCCTAAAATGTATAAAAGCAAGCTGTACCCCAACCACCTTGGGCACGTGTCATCAGGACTTCCTGAGGCTGAGTCATGGGCATGTCCTTAACCTTGGCAAACAAACTTTCTAAATTGACTGAGACCCGTCTCAAATATTTGGGGTTCACGCTCAGACATTTTCATGATCTTCCATTTTGCAGATGAGAAAACAGAGGCTTAGAGAGGTTAAGTAAACTGCCCAAGGTCATGCAGCTAGAAAGTGGTAGAACCAGGCTTGTGAACTCAAGCAATCTGTCTCCAAAAATGATCACCAACAGGAGGTGATCTGACAAAACCCAATTTTCATCTTTTTTTTAGTATGAAGAAAAAATCCCCGGAAAATAGAATATAATCTACAATCCTACCATTCTAACAAAATAGTTTTTTTCTGCATGTATTTAATATGACATTCACAATAAAAAATTAAAAACCTTTTAATGTTCTCAATTTTTAATGTTCTACCACAAACATTTCTTTGTATTGCTTTACTTCATAATATTGAAATTGCCTTTGTGAAAATTATAACAGGGAGAAAATTTGACAGTGAAAGAGATCTGATATAACCAACTCCCATCTTGCTTTTAACCTCCAAGCTTTCCTTAGGCATTCCTCGGCTTGGGTCAAGGTAACTTTGAGAGGAATTTAGTTTATAGTTTAAATGATAATAGTCCTCCCCCAAAACTAAACCACTTTCATAAAGCTAATGGAAGACCACCAGGTTAGGAGGATGAGAGGAGCCTGAATTCTGCTAAACTGTAGACATAAATGATTACCAGCTATTTTTCCAGAGGTCACAAGATTTGCAAATTCCCCAATTACTCCTGACAGATAACATCACTACTGTAGAACCAAAGATTGGCCTTTCAAGATGTCTTTTCAGGCTTTTGCATTTCTGGTGACCCATAGCTCCACCTGGACCCGCCACCAGTCCTGTGGCCCCCAGCTAGGAACTGACTCAGCACAAGAGGACGGTTTTGACTCCCTGTGATCTCATCTCTGATCCAACCAATTAGCATTCCCTGGCCCCCTACCTGCCAAACTGTCCTTGAAAAACCCTAGTCTCTGAATTTTGGGGGGGACAGATTTGAGTAATAATAAAACCCTGGTTTCCCATTCAGATGGCTAGGCATGAATTAAACTCTTTCTCTATTGCAATACCCCTGTCTTGACAAATTGGCTCTATCTGGGCAGTGGGCAAAAATGAACCCATTGGATGGTTACAATATCATTTCCATTGTGCTTTAGTTTTATTACAAATCCTTCTCTTCTTGGAACTTCTTGTTGCTTCCATTTTTATGCTGTTTGAAATAATCTAGGAATGAATGTCTTTAGGCATGTAGCTGTTTCTTCTTCTTTTTTACTTTTTTTCTTTTGCATAAATTCCCAGATATGAGATGATTCAATGGAAGGCTTACGACACTTGAAACTTACTGTCAGCTGAAGTTCAAATTGATGGTACTATTTTATACCATATGGTATTTTTTGCCATGGGGTGTTATCAACAAATATTTTCTATTTTATATACAAAAAACATGAGGTTGTATTAATTTCAGTTTATTTTATTTCTAGTGAGTGGAGTGTTAGTGTAGGGAATGGCTTTGCAGCTGAACAATTCTATTGGAGCTCCAGGCCAGCTTGACACTGCACAGTCCCAGACACATGCATACATACATAGAAAGGGAAGCTTCTCTTGACCTTGTTTGCATTGTTACAACACACAATAGCTCAGGTACACAGCAACAACATCTGAGCTCTCAGTGGATATCGTTTGGAGAAAGAAGTAATGGAACAAAATGTAAGAGACAGAAGATGCTGACCTGTCTTCTTCACTCAGGCTAAAGTTTTGTCATTTAATAATTCAACAGTAGTTGTGCAGATGGCTCCAGTTTCTATGAATTTCTTCAAAGTTCTTTGTAAATGCTATTTCTCAGTCTGAGAAAAATATCTTTTTTTTTTTTGAGGCAGAGTCTCGCTGTGTCGCCCACGCTGGGGTGCAGTGGTGCAATCTCGGCTCACTGCAAGCTCAGCCTCCTGGGTTCATGCCATTCTCCTGTCTCAGCCTCCCAGGTAGCTGAAACTACAGGTGCCTGCCACCATGCCTGGCTAATTTTTTGTATTTTTAGTAGAGACAGGGTTTCACTGTGTTAGCCAGGATGATCTTGATCTCCTGACCTCGTGATCCACATGCCTTGGCCTCCCAAAGTGCTGGGATTATAGGCATGAGTCACCGCACCCAGACTGAGAAAAATCTCTTTTGAGGTATTAAGGCTTGATTATACTGTACCTTTTTTCTCTTCAAAACACTTTTTTTTTTTTTTTTACAGAAAGGGAAATGATAACTGTGTCAGGTGGTAGTTATGTTAATTGGCTTGATGTGGTGACTATTTCACAATGCATACATACACCAAAACACAAAGTTGTACACTTTTAATTTATACAATTCTTGTCAATTATCTCTCAATGTAGCTGGAAATAATTTTAAAAATGTTTTTCTAATTGTAAATTTAATTAAGACATGTAAATTGTAGAAAACCTGTAAAATACAGAAAAGTTTCAAAAGGAGACAAAAATAACTCATAATCTTATCACTTAAAAAAAGTCACTGTTAATATTTGATGTATTCCTTCTTCTCTTATTTTATACATTAAACAAAATTGCTATCATATTATCTGCATTTAGTTTTACATGCTGATATTTCATTCAACATTATATTGGGAGTGTTCTACCAGACCATTAGATATTCTCTAAAAATGATTTTTAAATATTTATATAAAATATATAATTGCAATTACTTGTATATGATACATAATTATATTTTTATAATATTGAGAAAATATTCTTAGTACGAATGTATCATCATTTATTTTATCATTTTCTTAGTGCTGGCCATCTGAATTGTTTCCAAATTTTCACTGTTGTAAATAATAACACAATGAACATTCTGGTCCATTTATTTGCAAATGCTCAATTCAACTAGCAGGACATGCAAATGTGTTTTTCAGGACAAGTACTCCACACTGGGCACCTTATACAATCAGGAGTTGGGAGCCTGGGTTCTGGGACCACTTTGCTATTGTGTGACCTGCAAATGGCTAGCATTTTATAAGTCTAAGTTGCAGTCATAACTTACCCTTTATGAACATTATTCTCCCTCACATCTCACAGCACTTTACAGTTTTTATTATTTTTGCATCTACACGTGTCAAGTGAGAATATATATAGGAATATTTAGTGATGATAATGAAGCAACCACGCCTATAAATCTTTACATGTGGAACTTCTAAGCTGTGCTCATTAGTAAGTACATTCGACTTAGATTACTGCTAGCAATTAACAGCAGACAACAATAATTAAGCAAGCAGAACCCTCTGAGATGAGATGCAGTATAATGCATGATGAGAGGAAGAAATGTATGGCAAGTCTGAAAGAGCAAATCCAAATTCTCTGGCTAAAAGTCTGTGCATTCAAGGGCGACTACACCTAATACAGGGCAAAAGAAAATAAGAACTAGAATAATTGAGGCTGCCAGTGATCCCGTGGGGTCTAGTGCAAAGGCTATTATTAGACCTGCTTATTGTCATGCTTTAACACTCTCTCCAAAACTCTGGCCCACAACTGCACCCACAGGGTGACTGGTGGTTTATTCCACAAAGCCCAGAGAAAGAATCTATGTCTCAATCACATTTTCTTCTTGGTTATGGAGAGATTTAAGTATAAGCAAAGAATGGAGCAGTTCCATATGTTCACTTTTGATAAACGGTGCTTTCCCCACTTCTGGTTTCATAGCCTAACGCCTGACAATCACCTTAAAGTCTTTTCTGGGCTAGCAAGATGCGAAGGGGTGAGGGGATTTGGTATTTAAGTGTCCTAGAGCCAAAGGTACTGCCTCCCAATTCCCTTCTCATTGAATCTAATGGGATGATTCATCCAGAGGAGGGAGAGGCCCTGTCACTCCAGGTAGTTTATGCTACTGCTGCAGTTCAGAAAACAGTAAACGAGCTGGCGGTTCACTGAGGGCCGCCTCCCCTGACTGAAGCTCATCAGGACCACGCCAGGGAAAGTGAACTGCATATCACTGTTGTCACACTTGGAAAGGGGTATCGCTTCTGCTATTCTAAAGCACTTCGTGAGATACTGAAGTAAAAGGTTTAAAAGAGAAAGAGAGACTGGGGCACGCGGAGCATCTTCTCCCCACGGTAGGGCTCTTACTTTTCCATGCTGAGCTTGCGATGCAACTGCCAAACACTTAAGTCCATTAAAACAACAACCAGCTGATTCCTTCTCATTAAAGGCACAGTGCTTTTCACCCAGAGATTTCCTCTTGTGGAAAAGGATTTCTGCTAAACAAGACTTTGCATATAAAGTTTGCTTTGCAGAGACTTGGCTCTCAAGGCGGAATTGGGCACCTCCCAGTGCTGAACACAGGCGTTGAGCCAACACCAGAGGGCGCCATTTCCCCGGCATCCCACGAGCAGCACCTGCTCAGGGTGGCGGATTCCGGCTTCTCTCTGGGTCCCAGGGAGAAAGGGTTTATGTCACGTAGGGCATGGCTTCGTAGGAAAATGCTTTCAAGGTCAGCCAGGCAGGGAGCTGAGCAACTCTGGGAGAAAGTGAAAGACCAGAGCTGTTGGTGTTTTCCCATGCACGGTCACGACCTGGGCGTCCCAGGGTGCAATGGAAGCCTGCACGAGCTCAGCCCTCTTCACGCAAACCCAGGCCACAGATCAAAGAGGGAGCAGTGTGAGATCCCATCACAGCAGAAGAAAACTGTAACCAGGACACTGGTCTCAATGCAAAACAGACTCAGGCAGTGGTTAGAAGGCACAGATACGATTTTCTTGTTCACCACTGGGCCATGCTGCGGTCTTCCTGCTCCCTTTCACCGGCCTCAGGAGGCCTGCGTTTCACCTGGGAATGGTGACCGTCCTGTGCACATAGAGAGTGGCCGTCAGAGCTTTGGCAGGCGCGTTGGGAAGGCTTCTCCTTCATGTTATAATATTGATACTAACAGTCAGAGCAATCAAGCCCCTGCTGTGGGCTTAACATTCATCATCCCTCATACCCGCAGCAAAACTACAAGGAGGAATGAAGAACCGGAGACTCCAAGAGGCTGATGGCCTTGCCCAAAACTACACTGGAGTAAGTAGCAGAGACAGAAAAGAACTCCCAGTCTACATGGCACTAAAGCCACACACTTTCCACACCACATTGCATCCCAGTGATTAATCATTATGTGTTAAGTACAGCAAATGATTATCCATGCAATGAAAACTAGGAATAATTTTTAAAAATGATGAACCTCCCTGATTCATACTATTATGGATGTCCAGAAGAAAATAAAGCTATTCACAAACCAGAGGCAATATCCGACTAATGACCTTGAGTGAGGTCAGCACCATTACTAAACAATTTCACTGAAGAATGAGAATTTGTTCCCCATGGTAAACAATCTGGTGCTTAAGTTAGCAGGATACAGTTCCCTGGAGATTCTCCACTCCCAGCTATCCCTGGAGTCAAAGAAGGCTGTATTGGTCCCTTATTTTCTCTCCTTTAAGAGCATATCTCAAAAGTGAGAACTAGAAACATGGGAAGATCTACATTTGCAATATTACATTCTAAAAGGAAGTAATAGCTCACTATTTTCCCAGCTTGAGATGTAAATTTAACAAAAGGTTCACCACAGTCCGCATGTAATACAGGTCAAACCTCTTCCTGAGAACTGATGAGCAAATCAGTAATTAGTGTCCATTACAGGTGAGGGCTGCGGGCTGACTGCTGAGCAGATGTGGCCTTCTCCCCAGGGTCTGGGCTGCAGTAAGAAACAGCTCAGTCTTTAGAGCCGACTGCTGGGTTTCAATTCTGCCTCCACTGCTTCCCTAGAGATGAGGCTTTTGAGGGCTCACTAACTTCTCTGTGTCTCAGTTTCTATAAAATGGGGATAATAGTCACACCCTCCCTTGAAGCTGTTGTGAGAATTAAATGATCAATGTAGAAAAAGATCTTAGAATCTGAGTCCTTGACACATAGTCAGCTTTCTTTAAGGGTCAGCCATTCCATGAGGGTAGGAGTGAGATTCAGCTAACAATGTTAATTTCAGATAGGCCTCTCCAAAATTACATTTATTATTGTTATAACAATAATAATAATAATATTATGATATTATTGATACAATAACAACAATAATATGATATTATTATTATCATACCAAGGGCATTTATTATTGTTTCCAGCTGGCTGAAAGCTGCTGGAAATTTTTGAGCAGGAAACTTAACTAAGATGTGTAGAGACTGACACCTCCCACACACCCACCCCAAAGTTTCCAGAGACAAAGATAAGTCAATATATGTGGAACTCCCAGAAACATTTATTTATTTGACACATATTTGTTGAGACAGGCACCGTTCTTGGCTCTGGAGACAGAGTACTGAACAAAATCACATTCCTGCCCTCAGGGAGCTCCCAGTCCAGCATAAGAGACTGACAATAAGCAAATAGACAAAATGACTATATAATGCCACCCAGAGGGATGGTAGGAATGTTACAGACATACAGCCCAGGAACACTTCTCTGTGGAGAATGATGTGAGGAATGCAGCCAGGAAATTGTGGGAAGGGGTTTCTGGGTGATGGAACCACACATCTGAAAGCCCTGGGGTGGGAGCACTTGGCCAGGAGACCAGAGGGACTGGAGTTGGGGAAGTAGGGAACAGAGGGGTGGAAAACAAGGCGGGGAAGGGTGTTGGGGCCATGCTGAAAGAGGCCATTCAGGTCGTGGTAAGGACCTCGGATTTTTATTCTAAGTGATGGGCAATTATTGGAGGGTTTTGAGCAGAGCAGTGCTATAGTACCTGTTATGTTTTAAGAGAATCTCTCTAGCTGCCCTGTGGAGAATAAACTGGAGCAGGCAAGAAGGGTGAGGGAGGTAGAAATAACAGAAGCAGGGACCAGATAGGAGGCTACTGCACTACTCCAGGGGAGAGTAGATAGTGGTTTGGAGTAAAATGGTGTCTTAGTCTATTTTTGTTGCTATTAACAGAATATCACACACTGTGTAATTTCTAATGAATAGAAGTGTATTAACTCATGGTTCTGGAGGCTGAGAAGTCCCAGATCAAGGGGCTAGTGTCTGTGGAGGGCCTTCTTGCTGGGTCATGCCTTGATGGAAGGTATTACATGGCAGAAGAGCAAAGAGAGGCCAAGAGAGAGAAAAAAGGGTGCAAAACTTGCCCTTTTGTAGTGAACCCACTCCCAAGGTAATGGCATTAATTCATTCATGAGTTTGGAGCCCTCCTCATGACCTAATAACCTCTTAAATGTCCCACCTCTTAATACCATCACAATGGCAATAGAATTTCAATATGAGTTTTGGAGGGGACACACATTCAAACCATAGCAGATGATAATGGGTTGGAGGGGTGCATTAAATGTAACTGAATTTGCTCTCCATCTTAGAGGTAAAGGTAGAGCATACAGCATTTGCTGATAGTTTGGATATGGAGTTTGAGTGCAAGAAAGATTCAAGAATGACTGCAAAGTTTTGGCCTGAGTGAATGGCTACATGGTGTACTATTTACTGAGATGGGAAAGACCACAGATCTAGGAGAGTTTTGGGAAAACCAGGAGCCAATACTGGACATTGGGTTAATATTGGATATTAAGTTTGGAAAGCCTATTAGATGCTGTGGCAGGCAGAATAATGGTCCCTTAAAGATGTCCATGTCCTAATCCTCAGAATCTGTGAATGTGTTATTTTATTTGACAAGGGAGAATTAAGGTTGTAGATGAAATTGAGGTTGCTAATCAGATTACCTTAAAATAAGGAGATTATCCTAGATTATCTGAGTGGGCCCAAATGATCAAGTCCTTAAATGTGGAGAAAGAAGGCAGAAGAGTCAGCAATGTGATGTGAGAAAGACTCAATCTGCCCCTGCTGGCTTTAAAGATGAAAAGGGGGCCTCTAGCCAAGGAATGCAGGCAGCCTCTTAAAGTCAGAAGTCAAGAAAATTGATTTTTTCCTTATAGCCTCTATAAAGGAATTCAGCCCAGCTGACACATTGGATTTAGCCTGGTGAAACCCATTTTAAAGTTTTGACCGGCAGAACTGCAAAAGAATAAATGTATGCTGTTTTAAGCCACTAAGTTTGTGGTAGTTGTTTTCTAGCAGCCAAAGGAAACAAATAGAGGTGGTAATATAATTTATCTTCTAAACGGGGACCGTTTTAAATGAAAGAAGTGCAATCAGTACTTAAACAGGGATAATGGTCATAAGTCAGAACTATCCTAAGAAAACTGGGATGTGGATTCACCCTACTCATCCATTGTTTTATGAGTGGAGATGTCAAGGAGGCAAAGGGTTCTACATGTCTTTTATTTAGAAGAAAACCTGGGGCTACTAAATTTGAGAAGTGGCCCATGTAAGTGGTACCTAATGCCATGAAACTGAATGAGATCACAAGAGAGTGAATATATAGAGAGAAAGAAAAATACCCAAAGAAGAAGCCCACCTTTAGAGGTTTGGAAGAAGAGAAGGGTCTGGTAGAGAAGAAGGAGAAGGCATACCCAGTAAGGTATAAGGAAAACCAGAAAATAGAATAAATAAACTCAGGTGAAGAAAGTGTTTTAAGAAGGCAGGGTTGATTAATTGCATCAAATGGTGGTGATAGGTCAAGAAAGAAGGGATGGAGAGCTGATGCTGGATTTGCAACGTGCAGATCACCAGTGTCCTTAAACAAGGGATATTAGCAGAGTGGTGGGCAAAATAATGATAGTAATGAGTCAGAGAAAAATTGGGACAGAAAGCATAGCAACATTTTCCAAGTGTCTCTGTAAAGGAGAGCAGAAAAGTGGGGTAGTAGTTAGAGGGGATCTAGGCTCAGGGAAGATTTCTAAAAGATGGAAAATATTAGAGCACATTTGTAAGCACAGAAAAGGATGCAATATAAGGAGAATGTTCAATGCAGACACAGTGTAATTGCAGGAGCAAAGTCCTTGAATAGATGACAGGAGATATTTTCCAGAGCATAAATAAAGAAATTGGTCTTTAGGAGGCATGTACACAAACCTGAGCAGGAAGGAAGGGTGCCAAGGCCCCCCAACCCTAACTCTCATTTAAAAAATCCCACCCCTTTACTAAGCCCTTTTGGATACAAAGAATTTTTTTTCTTTTTGTTTCTATTTTTTCAGTGGAATAAGAAGGTCATCAGCTGAGAGTAAGGAGTGGAGAAAAGGTGATAACATTTTGAGAAAGGGGTAAAATAGCATTCCAGAGAGTAGGAGAGAGACTTGATACTCATTGAATTATCTATCAATGACATGATGAAAGCGACAAAGGCAAAGTTACACACCACCCACAGGAAATCAGCTACAAACATTATGAAACATGAGGGACATAAGTTCTCATTAGTTATGGGCAGTGTGAGGACAGATATTCTGAGGAGAAAATAAAAACAAAGGCAAACTGTAATCACTTAAAACTAACTGAGAATATGACTTCAGCCACAGTCTTTCTGCTTGGCTGCATTGCCAGCCTGCGTGAATGTGTTGCTCAAGTTGACACTTGCACACACAAACATCGCTCTCTTTCTGGGGCTCACCGTTTCATCCATATCTGGCTGTTGTGGCTTCTCTCTAGCTAACAATAATGATTTGGATATGTCAGCAAAACATTTTCTAGAGTCTCTCTCTCTCTCTCCCCTCCCCCGCCACACACACCTCATATGTCATAGTCTCTCTCCTTTCACCACAACATATCCCATAACCTGATTTCTACTTTGCTGGAAGGAAATAGCCGAGCTGTGCTATTTCAGGACCATGGACAGTGACCCCGCTTTTTAAAATCTCCACCTCATTGCAACAGGAGCATTTTGCTCATATTCAGCCCAGTATGTGCCAGATACTGTGACAGATGTTTGAACAATAATCAGTCCTTGTCTTCAAAGAGATTTATATTACAGAGGGGAATGCAGGCTAAAAACACAAGTACAATGCAGAAAACTATGATTCATAAATGGAGGACACCAGGGGAATACTTAGGAGGGAAGAGCCCTAATTTTGTCTTTGGATAGGGAATGGTATAAGGGAAAGCGTCCTGGAATAAGAGATGTCTAAGGTGAGATCTCAAGGCATTAGTTAGCCAGGGGAGAGGTGTATGGAGGAGTGTTTTAGGCAGAGGCAACAGCAATATGCAAAGGCCTAGAGGCAAGAGGGCATGGCTCACCTATGGACCTGCAAACAGCACTGTACACTAAAGTGTAAGGAGGAGAAAGTTCCCCCTTACAGAAGAAAAGAAGGAATAGAAGCCTATAAGGGTAAAGTGCTAGGGGAGCAAAGTTGAAGTAGTAGTTAAGTCTCACAGAGGTGAGGAGGAGTTGACAGAAAGTGAACATGAAGCAGTGACATTTAAACCTGTCCTTGATGATACAGGGACATTTTCTAGATTCCCAGCATGGAGAAAGGTGGGAGAGAAGAACAGAAAATGTGTTGTCTTGAGTTGTGCTGTCCAATATGGTAACCACTAGCCACTGTCCAATATGGTCGCCACTAGCCACATGTAGCCATTGATATTTAAATTTATTTAATTAAGTTTAATATGCTAAAATTAAATAATGTTAAAATTTTAGCTCCTCAGTCACACTGGCCACATTTTAAGGGATCAATACCCACCTATGGCTAGTGTTTACCATATTAGACAGTATAGACACAGGGCATTTCTATCATGGTACAAAGTTCTATTGGTCCATGCTGGGTTGAAGGGAATAGCATGTGCAAAGGCTCAGAAGCTTGCATGTGTGTGGTGTGCTCAGGAAATGATGACCAGTCATGGGGGCTTTCACAAAAGGTAGGTGGATGGAAGTGGCTGGAGATGGCACTAGAGATTAGCTGGAGCTGGCAAAAGGCCTTTTAAATCATTCTAAAGGAGGGTGGGTTTAGCAGTTGGGGGCTGATGAAAGCAGAAGCACATCTAGATTTATAAAGTTAGTTCGAGTAGCAGTTACAAGGTTTGTAAGAAATAGTGGAAAAGCAGAAGGCAGAGAGAACAAACCAGTCAGCCTTTGCCAAATATATTTTGATAGAACATCACTTTATATCATGTCACCTTACATTTGCTGGCTTCCATTGCTCCCAATTAAATTCAACTTTCTCTGCCTAGTTTTCAAGGTCTCTACCTTGTTGCTCACTACTAAACTGCATATTAGCTCTCCTCCAATAACGACAGTAGTGTCACTCTCTCTGTCCCATGAAAATTAATTCCTATCTCTGTACCCGTCAGTTCCTGAGTAGACTATAAACTCTGAGAATAGAACCATGTCTTCCAGCAGGTGAACTCACAGGATAAGCTTACACAGCTCCCAGGGTAGTCACCCATTGTCACTGGGATGTCCCTTCCAAGGTGTGATTCTCAAGGGTCATAGAGTCAAGAGTCAAGAAAATACAAATTCATTGATTGATCAGGAAGGCACTGACTGGTAAGATACACAATCCTCCTGCTGGTCCCTGCCTCACTGGTCTATCAGTCAGTGTCCTGGCAGGAAGCTGAATTCTACTAAAATATTTAAGGAAGTTAACAAAAGGACAATTTACAGAGGTATGGGCACACTTATGAAAACCTACAAAGGTTACTGAGCTTCCTAGAGGTTAACAATAATAGGAAGCCATTACTAAATAGGAAAAGAAGCAAAACAGTGTCATCAGAGCCAGTGAGAACTGGAGACACCAAGGAGAGCACCCCTGGAAAGAGCTGTAGAGGAAGACAGGAAAACTCTGCTGTATTGAGGCACTGAAGCAGGAGGGAGCAAGGGAGAAAAAGTCAATCTCTCTCTCTCTCTTTCTCTCTCCTCCCACCCTCCATTCTTTCGCCCATGCTTTCCATTGCCTAGGTCTAAGCAAAGGCCACAGGGCAAGAGATTCAGGAGGTGCAGCTCACAGGATCTGGTGGAAACAGATGAAACTAGAATTGGCTGCATTAACAGATTACCCAGCGTACCAATGGCTTAAATAATACAGAAGTTTGTCTCCTGTGAATGAAGTCCAAGGCTAGCACATTGGCTTCCACTGATCAAGAACCCAGGCTCCTTCTATCTAGCTGCCCCTCCTTCTGCAGCATGTTGTCTCATGATCCAAGATGGCTGCTTGAGCTCCAGACATCATACTGGCATTCCAGTATGCAGGAAGTGAAAGAAAATGAAGAGCACCCTTTCTTACTTTAAAGGCACTTATTTGAAGTCACATGTGATTCTTCCATTTACCTTTCATTGACCAGAACTTAGTCATGTGAGTACACCTACCTCCAAAGGGAACTAGAAATGTGATATCCATGACAAGAAGTTTTGGGTCCTGCTAAAATCAAGGATTATTTTACTAAGTAAAAGAAGGAAATTGGAAACAGGAGGATGACTTACTCTCTTACAATCTCAGAGGAAAAGTCCTATTCTGTGATCCAATAGACAAATTCCAGGAATGAGTAAGAACTTCCTCAATTTCAGTAACCAACAGAGTGAACGCGTTAATAATGACACATGCATCATGGCACATCATGTGCCTTTTCTCCACGTAAGAGTAACTTACATGCCAACTTCTAAGGGAAATTCAATTTTGCTGTGTAAGAATACAGCACATTCAATGAGGAAACGCCAGTTAGAGACATTTGCCAAAGGAGATTTCAAGACACATTCCTGGAAAATATGTTGTCCGTAGCTATTAGGGAACCAGCTGGTTTGATACAGAAGTGACAGATTGTATTTTCAGAGTAGAGGGATAAGTCTGCCTTTAACAAGACACTCTTCAATGTGATTCACCACTGCTTATGGAGAAGAGCCCCAGCGGCTGTCGCAGTTGCAGTGTGCATGCTGACTGGCTCAGCTCCTAAACCTTCCTTGGGGACAACTAGTCTCTTACTCAGATACCCAGGCATGTCCCCAGCCTGTGCACCCTGAGCACTCACAGGAGGCTGTGCTCATGTAGAACAATAGTCATGATGGCCCCAGCTCAACTGTGAGCTACCTCCACCTTCTTCAGCCTAAAACACAACCCAGTCGTCCACCCTCCTGGGCTGCTCCAGGTACACAGACAGAAGATGTCTTTCTACCTTCTCCCTTCTAGCAGCCTTTGGGGGCTTTGGTCACCCACTTGGCTGGTCCAAAGGAAGAGGCAAAGAGATCTCAGCCTTTTAATCATTTATTCCACCAGGTTCCTGGAGGATCTACTGTGCATACTCTTGTAGAAACATGGGGGACAAAGAAGTAGGGCATGAGGACATACAGTCTAGTTAGGGTGGGCAGGAATTATACACATGGAGTTAAATCATCCATGGCAACAAGACACATGACACCAAAAACAGCAGTGTCTGATGACTAACAGATGCTGTCCATTCCATCATTCCACAGATGGACAAAGTTGCCATGAGTTGGAATGCTCAAGGAGGAAACAATAGACAGAATAACTGTTGGGTAGGGTCTCGGAATATGAGCCAGAGTTGGCTCATGGCCAGTGACTGGGAGGGGAGAGCATGCCCAGTGACAGAGGCAGGAATGCGCATCTGCGAAGGGGCAGTTAAGAGACCAGTCTAGCTGGAATAAGAGGTTTGTGTAGCACAGTACTGAGAAAGGAAGACAAAGGCAGGCTTTTGGAGGGTCTTGACTGCCAGACGAAGGAGATTGGAATTCAAAGAGGAGTCACGGAGATTTCTGAGTGGAACAACTGCATCATAAAAGCAGCGTTTGAGAAATACTAGCTAGTGGTAGTGAGTAGAATGCATTGATTGTGTTGTAAAGGAGCCAGTCCCCGTATATAAGGACGCCCTTGATTTTCTGGGTCAGAATAGTAATACAGTTGAGCATTCTGTTCATGTCTTCCATGAAGAGCACTCACAAGGCAAATAATGTCCCTTTATTCAACAAATGTGTGCAGACTGCCTGCTATCAAGAGGTACTGGGTGTCAAGTGTCCTCAGTGACCAGCCGGACATGGTCCCTGCCCTCTAAACTCTTTCTCACCCACATCTGTATAGACTGCTGGGAGTGATGACATGAGGCTGAGCTCACAGAGAGCAGGAAGGTGGTGCACCCTGGGGAGGGGGTTTACAATTACAAGCAAATCCAAACAGGCTCCAGAAAGTCTGCGGTCAGACTCGAAGCAGTAAGTGGGATTCTGTGTTTGAGGGTACTAGATAGGACAGTGCTGGACCACAGTGGAGGCAGTGGAGCTGACAAAGGTAGAGATGGATTGTGTCCAAGGAATTCTGTCTGAGAGGAGATGAGGAAGACTGGGCAATTGGACCAGCTCCTGGTAATGGGACTGGCTCAAGAGAAGAAAGCAAACTCCAGCCCTCCATTGGATGGCAGGACAATGTGGTGGCACTGGAGACATTGGGGAAGGGGGACATGGTCCCTAGAGACACCAGTGGAAGAGGGGGCAAGTCAAGCACAATGTGTCCTCTGCTCCTGTTCCCCTCTTCACATTCTCAGGGTAGACTGGGGAGCTGGATGTCCCAAGCCACTCATGGGCCCTCCCTACACCTCACCACTATGAATGAAGCAGCTCAAAGTGTTCCCCAAGTTTCCCTCTCCAACAGAAAGAAATTGGCTGGTATTTTGCCTGCCTGAGAAGGGGCAGCCTAAGGATGGCCAGATGAGCATTGTCCTTTCCAGCATCTGGCTTGGTCAGGACCAACCTATCAGGGAAACCCCACCCCCAATATTCATCATGGGTTCTTTTCTATTTTCCTAAGTGTCGGCTGGTCTGAGAAATAAAGGGAAAGAGTACAAAAGAGATCAATTTTAAAACTGGGTGTCCGGGGGAGACATCACATGTCGGCAGGTTCCCTGATGCTCCCTGAGCCGTAAAACCTGCAAGTTTTTATTAGCGATTTTCAAAAGGGGAGGGAGTGTACAAATAGGTGTGGGTCACAGAGATCACATGCTTCACAAGGTAATAAAATATCACAAAGCAAATGGAGGCAGGGCAAGATCACAGGACCACAGAATGGGGCGAAATTAAAATTGCTAATGAAACTTTGGGCACACATTGTCACTGACAACATCTTATCAGCAGACAGGGTTTGAGAGCAGGCAACCTGCCTGACCAAAATTTACTAGGCAGGCATTTCCTTGTCCTAATAAGCCTGGGAGTGCTACAGGAGACTGGGGCTTATTTCATCACTTTGGCGTTGACTGTAAAAGACAGCCTTCTCCAAGGCGGCTGTTCATAGACCTACCCTCAGGGGCGCATTCTCTTTCTCAGGGATGTTCCTTGCTGAGAAAAATAATTCAGCAATGTTTCTCCGATTTGCTTTTGAAAGAAGAGAAATATGGCTCTGTTCCGCCCGGCTCACCGGAAGTCAGAGTTTAAGGTTAGCTCCCTTGTTCCCTGAACATTGCTGTTATCCTGTTCGTTTTTCAAGGTGCCCAGATTTCATATTGTTCAAACATACATGCTCTACAAACAATTTGTGCAGTTAACGCAATCATCACAGGGTCCTGAGGCGACATACATCCTCCTCAGCTTACGAAGATGATGGGATTAAGAGATTAAAGACAGGCATAGGAAATCACAAGGGTATTGACTGGGGAAGTGATAAGTGTCCATGAAATCTTCACAATTTGTGTTCAGAGATGGCAGTAAAGACAGGCATAAGAAATAATAAAAGTATTAATTTGGGGAACTAATAAATGTGCATGAAATATTCACAATTTATGTTCTTCTGCCATGGCTTCAGCCGGTTCCTCCGTTTGGGGTCCCTGACTTCCCGCAACACCAACCAAGAATTGAGTTTTAGGAGGGTGTTTGTGAGGGTGTTGTGCTGCTTCAGCATCACGTCACACTATCAGCATCCTTCCCTTCCCACCTGCAGGCAATGGCGTGAAATCCCTCTAAACCCTTCTTGAGTTTGAATCTTCTTTAGTCACACAAACTTGTGCCATAACCTGTGCCACACTTGCTACCCACATACCCCCTGGCCCCCTCCCAGTGCCCTGTGCTGGTTCTCCCACTAAGAACCCGTCTCTCCCTCTCCTGTGAGCAGCCACACTCCTCAAAGGCCTTGTGCAGACCTCAGTGGGTTCTGTTCCCCACGCCCGCCGGGGTTGTAGTCTGTGTTCTGGAACAAGGTCCACAGCCATGCTCTCAAGGGCAGAGGCTAGGATGATAGCCAAGCTTGACGTGGTGAACAGAAGCAAGAAGTAAAGAAGGAATAAATCATTTTAAACTGGCAGGTGAGGGGTCAAGACCATTTCTATAGCCAAAAAGATCCATTGATTTGTATCGTTAGTGAAACAACCAAGCTGTTCCGTTTTTTAAAAGCTGGTTATTTTATTAAACAGACAAAGCCATTCATATTCTCAGTACCGATACCTGTGAAGACACAGCCTGAACTCCAGCCAGTTGGCAAGGCAGCCCGAAAGGACTCCATCACAGGGACAGACAGGAAGTTTGCAAAACCGCCTGCATCCATCATTGGCAGGGAGGCTGAGCTGCCCTTCATTTCCCCTGGATAGAGGCCAGCTATTTCAGTCCCAGTGCTTTTTATATTTTGTCTTATTTTAGGAAGTGGGGAGGCCATTCGGAAGCTACCTGAAGTGTGCACTTTCTTCACGGTCATGTAACTTCAATCACCTGGAACAGGATAGGGAAATGGAGTTCCATTCATTTCCTTTTTGGAAAGTAGCTATGATGTTTAGCAAGTGAGAAATCTCATTTAGAAACAGCACTCAGGGGTCAAGCAGGTGCCTTCCCTTGGAGTGTTTGCATTTTCTAGCAGTATCTTCATTCAGTGGCACTCACTGAGCCCTTAGGTACACAGAGAGCAAATGTGAGCATAGTCTCTTCTCTCAAGGACCCTGTAATACAAAATGAAACACCATGACAGGGAAATGGATGGAAAACAGCAGCAAGACTCAGGTGCGGGCCAGGTGCTGTGGCTCACGTCTGTAATCCCAGCACTCCAAGAGGCTGAGGCAAGAGGATTCCTTCAGCCCAGACACTCAAAAACAGCCTGGGCAATGCAGTGAGACCCCATCTCTACAAAAACTAAACTATTAGCCAGGCATGGTGGCATATAGCTGTAGCCCCAGCTAGTCCAGGGTAGTTTGAGTGACATGATCACTTGAGCCTGGGAGGTCAAGGTTGCAGTGAGGCAAGATCATACCACTGCACTCCAGCCTGGGAAACAGAGTGAGACCCTGTCTGTTAAAAAAAAAGTTCCAGGTGTGTTGATTTTGACAATCTTGTGTTGTGCTGATGAACCACGTCCATTCATTTTGGCACCTGGATAGCAGATGTACCCTGGGTGATATTGTTGGGCTCTAGGTCCCCACCCAAATCTCATCTCGAACTATACTCCCATCGCCACTGCACTCCAGCCTGGGTGACAGAGAGAGATGCCATCTCAAGAACAAAACAAAACAAAACAAAACAAACAAACAAACAAAAAACAAAACAAAAAAAGAAAAAGAAAAAGAAAAAAAAAAAGAAAAGAATTATACTCCTATAATTCTCACATGCTGTGGGAGGAACCCAGTAAGAAATAATTTAAATCATGGGAATGGTTTCACCCATACTGTTCTCGTGGTAGTGAATGAGTCTCATGAGATCTGATGGGTTTATCAGGGGTTTCTGCTTTTGCATCTTCCTCATTTTCTCTTGTTGTCACCATGTAAGAAGTGTCTTTCACCTCCTGCCATGATTCTGAGTTCCAGCCATGTGGAACTGTAAGTCCAATTAAACCTCTTTTTCTTCCCAGTCTGGGGTATGTCTTTATCAGCAGCATGAAAACGGGGTATATCTGGGTATATCTGTAGTGCTCAGCTCAGGACCCCTGACAGGAGGGGACACCTGCTGAGGACCCCTCAGTCTCTTTTGCCACCTCAGTGGGTCAGACTGCACCACCCTGAAGCCCAAGGTTCCTTCCTTCCCCAGGAGATGGGCCCTCCACCTCAGCTAGTAGTACTGTTGTCAACACCAGACATCTCCTTTTCCCCATGGATGATTGAGAGATGATTGATGTCAGTAGAGGTAAAATTCCCTTTATATGGATGAAAAATAGGACAAAGCAGATGCTAAAGAAACTGGGAACCTACAAGAATTTTCTATCAAAATTCTTAGAATTTTGGCATTATGGAGCTGGAACATATTTTTAAAAATTATTCGATCCAACAGCTTCATTTTACAGATAAGAAAACCAAGCTCAGAGAAATAAAGGCCTTGTCTGTGGTCCCACATCCACAATGTGACAGAGCCAGGCTCCAAAACCGGCTCCTACTCCCAGCTTCATCCTTTTATCTCCATATGAGGCTGGTTTCCCAAAGAAGTAAATACAAGAAAAACTGGAAATTTGCCTCTTTCTCTGAACAAACTCCAATGGGTAGGATAATCCACAGAAGGCTAACCTGAGATTGGAGACCACAAACCCAGCTCCACGGTTGGGTGATTTCCCTCAAAGCACAGCACTGAGAATATGAGCAGAAAATATGAAGATGGACTAATGGGAAAGTCAATAGGTTGCCAGGGTGTGGTGGGGGGCACTGGGAGAAGGATGGACTTGGGGACATCCTTGACCTGGAGAGCTAAGAACATTGGCACAAGAGCATTCGGAGTGACCAACCCCAACCAAGGGCTGGCTGAGCAAGGACATGTAGATAAGAGGAATGTGCTGGTGGGGTGGGCCTTGGGGTCAGGGTAGGAGTCCTCAGGGGCTGAAATGGGCCAGGGCTAGGGACTTCCCATGAAGGGACTCAAGGTTCAGGAGTGACAGAACTGGAACCTGGGATTCTGTGGTCAATTCCATGACCACATGCAGAGGGTGGCAAAGAGTTGGGTGACTGAGGAGGAGTCGAGAACAGAAATGAAAAGCCATGAGTTCCTCCGGCATGACTTTAGGTGGAGGTAAGAACTAGGAGTCACACAGCCCATCATTGGTGAGCAAGAGCATCTTCAGGGGACGCCAGAGGGCCAGGCCAGAGGGTGAGGTCACCAGACGCCTGGCATCCAAAGCCCAGAACAGCCCAGCATCCTGTCTTCCTGGGAGGATGGCTGGGGAAACCATGTTGATATGGTTTGACTGTGTCCCCACCCAAATCTCATCTTGAATTGTAGCTCCCATAATTCCCACTTGTTGTGGGAGGGTTCTGGTGGGAGACAATTGAATCAAGGAGGTGGTTTTTCCCATACTGTTCTCATGGTAGTGAATAAGTCTCATGAGATCTGATGATTTTATAAGGGATTTCCCCTTTCATTTGGCTCTCATTCTTTCTTGTCTGCCATCATATAGGATGTGCCTTTTGCTTTCCACCATGATTGTGAGGCCTCCCCAGTCACGTGGAACTGTGAGCCCATTAAACCTCTTTTTCTTCATAAATTACCCAGTCTCAGGTATGTCTTTATCAGCACTGTGAAAATGGACTAATACACATGTCCTTGGGGAAAGCCAGGGCAAGGCAGCTGTGTGGAGGAAGCTGTCCGTGGCAGAGTGAGGAAGGGGAATTCCGCTTACTGTGACCAGGGCTTGGAGAGGATATGGAGGAACAGTGTGGAGACATTGGGAAATAGAGGATCCAATGATGAAACACTAACCCCATTTTTAAGGACCGATGGTGCATCAGGCCCTGTGTTGGGGGAGCTTTCTATACAACATCTCACCACCATGAGGAAAGTATTATTATCCCGATTCACAGCTTGACAAACTGAGAGACAGAGAAGTTAAATAAAGAGTAAAGGTAATGTGTGTGGAAATGCTTTGCAAACCCATACAGTGGCGTGTATATATTGGGTATTCTTTTTTCTGCTAACTGGTGTTCACAAAACACCCTCTAATACAGCATACTACCCAATTATGGGTACCCCCACATGTACCCAGTGCACACGCTTGAATTGATTGCCCATCAAACAAAGGAAGAAAAATTAGAAAGCTCCTAGCTACTCCATTAAAATCTATTTTAGTTCCCTTTCTGTGTGTGTATGAGGATAAATTAATGACAGTGATTTGACCTAAATAAATGTTTAATAGGCTTTTCTGGGGTTCTCTCCGGATGCTATTATGCAGGATGGAGGCCTGCCCTCCTCATATCCAGCCATCCAGGCATGGAGTGGGTAGTTCCAGTCACAAACTGCCAGATATCTGGTGACAAGCGGTGAGAAGCCTCTCCAAAGGCATGTGAGTGGATTGCAGTGAATTATTTGGTCTCCAGAAGACAACTAGGTTTTTATAGACTAGAGGGGCCCTGCTCCAGCTCCATTTTCTGAGTTGCCTTAAATATTTATTCTTTTTATAAGTACAGTGTAAATTAGATATAGCAGTGCTGAGGTGGGAACAAACAATTTCAGTGGATCCAGTTTAGAATGTCTATCCAAAGGACAGAAATAAGCAAGGAGGGTGCAATTGCTAAGTAAGGAACATGATCTGCACTACCAAGAAACTTGCAATAGGAGGGCATGGAGAGTCCAAGTCCACAGAGCGTGGTTTCTCAGGACGAGGAGCAACAGGAGGTGCTTGTGGAGCAACAAGCGGAACTCAGCCCTTGCCTCTCTACCCCCTGCCTCCATGTAAGGGGAGATGGTGAAGGAAGGCTCCCTGGCTCCTCTATTTCAAAGTTGGCCCTCTGATGAAGAGCAGCTGTGCCAGCCCTCCACAGAGGGTCCCATTTTAGAGTTCCAGCTCAGCTTCCAGGACCCTGGGGATGGTGGTTATTCCTTCCCAAGGCCAGGAGTGCCTTATCTGACCCCAGATTGGACTACATGGCTTAGAAGTGGCAGATGTATTTTTCCGAGAGTGATAGCTAAAGTTCCCCTTCTATACTATGATTATATATTTTGGAGGTTTGCTGATGAGAGGTCATCAATAACCAATAAAACTTTACTTCTAAGTAAAAAGATATCATGAAGATTTCATGGTTTGAATGGAGAGCTTTACATGTGCAAACTGGCTTTTCAATATCTTCTGAGAGTGGGATGTGGCTTGAGAGAAGCCCCGATGACAAATTTCAGTTTTTACTGGCTAGCAGATTGTATCAGAAAGGAGTTCAGCTGCATTCATTTAATGTGCAGTAAAGTATTCCTAAGGCATAAGATATAGCCATGAATGAACAAGTTGATGCCTTTGTGGAATTACATTTTAGAGAAGAGAGATAAATGAACAAATGAATGCATGTATGTAATTGAAGGCCAAATCAGAATGACTTAGACCACATCGGGATTTATTTTTTTAATCAAAATGAAAAGGTCTGCCTTTAGCAGGGGCTGGTGTTGGTTTCCTGGTTTAAGAATGTCAACATGGAATGATACAATGGCCTTTGGAGACTTTGGGGGGAAACGGTGGGAAGAGGGTGAGAGAAAAAAGACTACAGATCGGGTTCAGTATATACTTCTTGGGTGTTAGGTGCACCAACAATCTCACAAATCACCACTAAAGAACTTACTCATGTAACCAAATACCAACTGTTCCACCAAAACTTATGGAAATAAAAAAATTTTTTTTTTTATAAAGAATGTCAACATGGAAGTCTCCGCTATTCTCTTGGCGCTTCCCTCATGGTGGTTGTAAGGCTGCTTCAGCTCTGGTAAACAAGTTCTTTTTCTAGGAAGAAAGAAGGAAGTACCAAGTCAAACCTCCAGCTGACTGGGGAGTGTGAGTCCACCCTTTCTATGAGAAGCTTTTGCCAGAGTCCCACCAGACAACATCCACCTACATCTCATTGGCCAGTCTTTGTCATGTGACCATTCCTATCTGCAAGGGAGCCTAGTTCTGTAGGTAGGTGTCTTGTCACCTGCAATATTATCAGACCATATTGGATATTGTATACGCAACTAACAGCCTCTTTCTCTCAGATACATAATATTACTAGCTGTAGTACATACTTCTGAGCAAATCTTGTTCATTTTCCTTTCGGGTCTTTAGGTGCAAAGCAGTGATTAAAATATTTGATCAATATTGATTGATTTACTGCTGTCAGCCTAGAAAAAAAAAGCCTCAAACATTCTATACCTAAAAAAGCTTTTTCTTGGACTAATCTACCAGTTCTTTGAGTCAATAAAATATCATTGCTCAAAAGAAATGTAGAATTAAGTGAATATGACTACCTTTCCTTGTTTCACTCAACCAATTTTGAAAATAGGAAATGCTTTCCTTTTACAGCTAAATATCATGCTGCCAGAAGAAGCTTAATTATAGAATGATAAAATTAGACTATTAGAATTAGTCCAATGAATTATAATTAGTCTGAGGCAATGGCTATCGAATGTGGAGCAGAAAGCCTGAGAACAGCACTTGGTCCTGGAATAATGGAGCCTCTAAAAACTGGTGAGATTGAATTTCAATCTGTAGCTCAATCATCGTTTCTCCTTTTCAGTGCCCTGTATAATCAAAACTGCTATCACAGTATAATAAAATGGCATTTTATCCTATGAAGAATGACGGGGTAAAAATGAACTTAACTGTAATCACGTGCTCTCCCTGTAGGAAGGACTCTACAGACTGAAAGCTCTCTATGTGTGGTTTACGCAGAATGAAGGTAGGCAATGCTGCCAGGGAATGGAACTCAATTTTTATTAAACAAAGATTGACTCTTGTACTAAACACAGAGCAGGCATTCTGTCTGTCACTACCCAACGTCCTTAGCAGCCTCTCTCTAGGATGAATGGTTTTATTTCAGTCCCAGGATCGTACTGAAGAACATGTTGAACCTGGGAGCCTGGGGAACCTACTGGGGACCCAGAGAACTTTTAGAAACTGGAAACTTCGGCCGGGCGTGGTGGCTCACGCCTGTAATCTCAGCACTTTGTGAGGCCAAGGTGGGCGGATCACAAGGTGAGGAGATCGAGACCACAGTGAAACCCCATCTCTACTAAAAATACAAAAGTTAGCCTTGCGCAGTGGCGGGCGCCTGTAGTCCCAGCTACTCGGGAGGCTGAGGCAGGAGGATGGCGTGAACCCGGGAGGCGGAGCTTGCAGTGAGTGGAGATGGTGCCACTGCACTCCAGCCTGGGTGACAGAGCAAGACTCCGTCTCAAAAAAAAAAAAAAAAAAAAAAAAAACCCGAAACTTCATTGTGGGTTCCCTACACCAGACAGTTCTAGGAGGACAATCAGGAATGTGTTTGGGGAATGAGTTGTGCATTTTGTATGTGTGTTGAAAAGGAGAAGCAGACATTTTTGCTGTCTGTTATTGTGTCTAGAGATTAGGGGTTGGAATTGTGACAAACGTCCACCACTCACTGGTGAGGGTAGTCTAGCCCGAGGAACAATGGGGATTTGAAGCTGGAGGGGTCTCAGAATAGCTAGTTCAGCACCCTCATTCTATACACAAGGAAACAGATGCCCACGGACTCTCCCAGTGCTTGGCATCACACAGAGCAGAGGCTATGGCCTGGGGGAAGGTGAAAGAACCTCTCCAGGCTTGGGTGTTGGGAGAGCCCGTTGCTTGTATCAGGCTCCTAGCCCCCCCAGGACTGCCAAGGAACAAGGAATCAACAGGGAGGTATCATAACCCAGAAAACAAACAAACAACACAATTCCTCTAGCCTATTTTTACAAATGACATTTGACTCAGGATGATCTGAGAGTTTTTCACGGATGAGGTGGCATTTGAAAGGACCCTGGAAGAACCAGGTTTTCAGTCCATGAGTGAAGGGAGGACAGCATTCTAGGCTGGAACTGCCAATCACAGAGAACCACAGAGCATGTGACAGGCAGCCTGTATGTCAGGGGAGGGTGGAGCAGGGTGGGCAGGGACACTGAGGCGACCAGACAAGAGAAGTCAGATCCATCCCTGCTGTGGGCTGTCCTGCAAATGTGCATTATTGGGATTCAGAGAATCTAGATATGTGGGAGAAATTCATTCTTAATGTACTCCATTTTGTTGTTTTATTTTTATTTACTACTTAATGAATCCATTTATTCAACAAATCTTTATTGAGGCCCCAAGGGAACCTCGTAATAACAAATAGTGCTGGTGTCTGTATAGATTCCTATAAACCAAGCACTGTGCTGTGTGCACTGTCCTATGAGGTGGCTACCATTAGCATTACCATGTTGGAAACCAGGAATGAATGAGACCCCACACCATTAGGTGTCTCGCCCAAAGCCACCAGAATACAAACCCAGAAAATATGACTTTCCACTCTTCTTTCGAACTCCTTTCACCCTTCCTCCCACCTCTTATTTCCTTTTAGGAACAAAGAAAGAAAGAATCATTAAATGCAATTCTTTCAAATCATCGTATTAAGAGAAGGGAGCCAAAGTGTCACATATCAAACCCTAGACCTTCAGGAAAACACGCCCCAAATTGCAAGGAGTAGTAACTGAATGGGAAGTCAAAGCACACTGTGGTTATGGAGGCCCTGACCACGTGTCATCTTGATTCATCCTCTTACCACTCTGGGAGGGGATTCTACCCACTGCAGATGGCAGTGCTGAGGCCTGGAGAGATTTCAGTGATTTGTTCAAGTTCACACAAGGGTGAGGCCAAGTCAGATCAGCCCCCAGACCCCAGATTGCACCTGCCCAGGGTGTCCCCATTACCAGATAGGAATCATCTGGGCTGGGTAAAGACTGAGGACAGAACTAATTTCCTGTATGGAAAAGTCAAGAAGATACAATCTTCTGTGGGTGGCGTTTAGTCTTGGAATTCTGTTCATTTTGCCCAAACTGACTCCTTCCCATAATGATCCTTTAAGGAAAACATATTTTTTATTTTCTTCTTGAGTTCTGAGTGAGAAAGTGTAAGAGATACATTTTCTGGATTTTTTACAATTTTAAAACGTAATGGACTTGCTCCACGATTTCCTTGTTCCAAAACGACATCAAATCTCTCAGTGGCTTTACAATAATTTTTACCAGCTCCTCCCCAGAGATTCAAGCCTCACTAATCAGCTGCTGTGAACTGTGACTAACGTGGGGGCTTTTCATCTCTCCTTCTGGATTCCAGAAATCCCTTTCTGCTTCTCCAGGCAGGGTTTGTCAACAGCCCTTTCTTCCCACTAACAATTCCTCATTGCACAAAGATGCTCCCCTGATTGCTCTTGGTGAAAACACAGCATAGTCAAAGCAAAAAGACCAACTATTTTTGGGGCCATGTGTCAGGAGGAATCAAATGAGTGGATGAATTACGGAGGCTGTTCATGGAGTCGAGGGCAGCCTGCCTAAAATAGAAGAGAGAAAATACATCTTTAACAGATTCTATCATTCGGATATAATTTTTTATGTATCAGCTCATTTCATTCCTCCATCTAAAAAAATGAACATAAATGATCTTGTCTATATGCATCACTGCCAGACCAACACAGACTCGGCTGCAAAAACCTGATGACAGCTCAGCACAAGAGCTCCTCTCCACAAATTTTCTCTGAGCAATAAAGATAAATGACAAATGGGCAGGAGGGACTGGTTTATTTCATGAGTTTTTCACTGCTCTGTGGATGGTGTTGTCATAAAGAGGGGAGCAGACTTCAGTTCTGGTCTGTCTCTGAAATCCATAACCCAGCACCGACAGAGACCTGGAATCATAAAGCACAAGATGTTTAAGGGGAATGAGCTGGCAAGAAAAGCAGGGCTGTCCCAGACACCGTAATAAATTATCCATCTGGAGGGAATGAGGAACGACTTGCTTAAAGGAGAAGGCAGGCTGCCTGAAGATAGGATTCTGTTCAAAGTCAGATACCTGTCCTGGAAAAACACAGAACTGCACAAAACAGGGAAAAAACAGTTTTAACATGAAGCCTCTCGTGACCTGCAGCTGGCTGCTTCCTGGTGCAGTTCCTCGGGCCTGCCCTGCCACCATGGGAAAGGCGTGCCGGTGTCATTGATCACCAGAAAGAACATCCATTGTGAAATATCCAGAGAATAATGCAAAAACACCTTTATCTAGTTTTACTGTCAAGTCACCTACGAGTTCACCCAGAGCAAGTCTCAGATAGGCTTCCAGGAACCTCTGGTCTCCTTTCATTCTCTCCTCCATCCCCGCCCCTTACCCCGTAGGCCGCTGAGCTTGGACAGAGCCCTCCTGCAGGGACCTGGCCCCAACCTGGGGGGCTGCAGTAGGTCTCCTCAGTTCTGGTAAAAGCCTATACCCAGTCCTTCCAGACTCTTTAGCACAGAGCATCTCTAAGACAAGCCAGCCTTTCTCTTTAGCTTGTGCATCTTAAAATGCAGTCTTCAGGCCCCAGAGGCGTGATACTGTGGGCTGAGGCGAGAACTACAAGTTGAATCCTACACATCAGAGAAACATGAGCTTGAAGATTGCACTGGGCAGGATGGCATGTTTTTGTTAAGATAGGGTTTATTACGTAGATGAATGCGAAATTAGATAAAAATAGAGACCACAAAGAAAATAATAGTCCTAACCTCCAATCCCTGAGAGGTAGTCCAAGCCAGGCCACACTGGTTCATGTGAAACAGGGGCTGGCAATGGACAAGGGAGACCTTTCCTCAGAAGGGGGCTGCTGACCCATGCAACTTTGCAGCCCACTTGGTACCATCCTGGGCAAATTGTTTCCAGTGGCCCCTGGGACACTCAGCTCTTCATGGGTGCAGCAAGACCACAGCAAAGGCAGGGTCAGGGGCCAGGTAGTGATGTCCTGCAAGGGAGACAGGACACAAAGACACTCCAGGGTGCAGGCAGTGCAGTCCTGGCCACAGGGAAGGATGAATCACAGCTGGAAGTATAAGCAGACAAGGGAGGGTCTCCAGGGACTATAAAAATTTAATCCACTTGAGCAATCAGCCTGTTTGGCAGCCTCTTGCCCTGCAGCCTGTTCTTCCCCAAACCCTGCGGGCACCTTGTTGGTTTAAGCCAGCTCCTGAAAGATGCCCGGAAACTTGCAGATGAACCCAAGTGATCTTCCCTCATTACCGTGCTAAATAAAGTCTTCATCCTGGGAGAAGCTATACCTTCATCATCAAAACATGCAACCTGTGTGTTGGCATGATAACTCACTGCGTCTGCGCAGCTGGCCCCTCCTCTACATACCATGACATATCTTCTCTGCTCTCCATTACCCCAGAAAACCCTCTGTCACTTTCGCTCAGGGAGAAAGCGCTTTGGAGAATACGCCCGGTGTCCTCCTTACTTGAGCTAAGTAATAAAACTCCTATTTTCAAAACCCATGTTCTCATGGAGAGTGGTTCATTACTTGCCAGGAGAATGAACCTATTTTTTTCAGGTAATAGAAGGCATCTGAAGCTCACCCGGAAGGCCTTTGGGATAAGACGCTTCCACAAGGCGGGGCGACGAGGAAAGCCTCCCTGAACTTGCTGCAGTCAGGGCCCCTGGGAAGGGCTGACCAAACTCCAGATTCTGGGGCCCATGGTAGAAGTGTCCAACTAGACTCTCCAAGAGGAGGCCCAGAAATCTGTTTCTGGAAACCTCTCCGGATTGTTGACGAAAAGAGTCAAACTCTGTAAAATATTTTTAGAGATTTATTCTGAGCAAAATATGAGTGATCATGGCCCGTGACACAGCCCTCAGGAAGTCCTGAGAACACGTGCCCAAGGTGGTTGGGGTACTGCTTGGTTTTATATATTTTAGAGAGTCATGAGACATCAATCAAATACATCGAAGTAATACATTAGTTTGGTCCAGAAAGGTGGGATAACTCAAGGAGGGGGCTTTCAGGCTATAGGTAAATTTAAACATTTTCTGGTTGACAACTGGTTGAGTTTATCTGAAGACCTGGAATCAATAGAGAGGAAAGTTCAGGTTAAGACAAAGGATTGTGGAGACCAAGTTTTATTGTGGAGACCAAGTTTTACTGTGCGGAGGAAGCTCTCAGATAGCAGACTTCAGAGAGAGCAGATCGTAAAATGTTTCTTATTGGACTTAAAAAGGTGTCTGACTCTTAGTTGATTATCACCTGGATCTGGAAAGGAAGGAAGTGAAACAAAGGGGAAAGGGAATTCTTTATAGAATGTGGATTTTTCCCACAAGAGACTTTGCAGGGCAATTTCAAGGTATGGCAAGGAAATATATTTTGGGGTTAAATATTGTTATTTTATTTCTTGTTAAGGCAGAGTCAGATTGGAAAGTAAGTTATGATATACAGGGTTAAATAAAACCCATCTGATGGGAATTTGTGATTTGTAGGGCATGACTCCCCAGACTCCTTAGATAGGAATTTGGGCACGATAAAAAAAAAAAATCAGAGCTTAGTCCTCAAGGTGATTCTCAGGTGATGTAGCTCCAGTCCCCAGGCACTGAACTGAGTAGATAATAGAGGGAAACTACATTTGTGCTTTTGTGTAAACTGTTGGTTCTTAAGCTGGAGCACTGAAGTATTCCGCAGTCTCTGAGCTGTGAGTGCTAAAGATTATTTTCTGGGCCAAAAGATCCTAATCAACAAACATGAGAATTTGAATAGGCCAGAGCTCTTGATCTGTAACTGCCTATTCCACCTTTTCAGTTCAAGAAATCCCCTAAGTGGATGCTGTCTGCACAAACTGATTTCAGAAGACGGTGCATCTGCTAACATGGAGCAACCATTTCTGCCACGGTGCCTGGGGGCCTCACGTCCTCACGGCCAGGGGCACTGCTAGATTGTGAGGGAATGAACTTGAGCACATCCAAGGGGAGCAAGTAGATGGGTTTGTGTGCTGGGAGGCCCTTCAGAACCTGTAGCTCCAGTCAAAGAAGATTGGGGACCCCCTCTCAGCCCAGACTCCTCCAATACCCCAAGCTTTGCTTTGGGGATACAGCCACACTCCCATTCACTTTGACAACTTTTCTCCAGCAAATCATTTCCAACTTCAATTTTGTTTCCTTGGCAAGTGTTGGTGGATATTATCGACTTTCCCTTAAACAAGAACATGCCATTTTCCCCAGGGCTGTTAGTGCAAAGGGTTTTTTTAAAAAAACAAAACAAAACAAAAGAGAAAAAAAGAAAGAGAAAGTAATACTTTGAGAAACACAATCATCCCTTACCAGCAACCATGAGAAGGACTCCTCCCTCCTCTAAAAAGCTCAGACCCTACCTTGTTATTAGGTTAGTGGCAATCCACAAGAAAGAACAGGTTCACTGCTGCTCGTTGCTCCAGCGATGCCCTGTTT
The DNA here is from genome assembly GCF_007565055.1 of Rhinopithecus roxellana. Classification (NCBI taxonomy): domain Eukaryota; kingdom Metazoa; phylum Chordata; class Mammalia; order Primates; family Cercopithecidae; genus Rhinopithecus; species Rhinopithecus roxellana. Next base: position 69,770,400 of record NC_044566.1, on the reverse strand, counting down.
ACTTGGCAATTACTTGACCGATTGTTATTTCTGGAACACCAGCCAACTATGTCCCCGTAGAAGAATCCCAACCAAGAAAAAGCAACAATAAAAAGCAAACAGTTGCATAAAGTAAGATTGACAAGGATTACATGCTGGAGGAAGTCTCCCCATCAACATGAATTTTGTAAATATTTATGATGGATGGAATGTCTCCCTATGTGGACCAATTAAAATTTCCATCTCTGCTTAAAAGAAAAGGCACCACAGTTTCAGGGGTGTATTCTAGAAGAGTTTTTCTGAATGTGCTCCACAGAACACTAGCCTTATGAAATGCTCCACCAAAAAGACTTTTGTGTCCAAATTTGGCAAATGTGGCATACTTGATGCCCTCTCTAGGACTCACATAATGCACTTTAACTTGTGAATTATCTAGCAACTATATTATTTAATTTCAAGATATCAGGAGTTTCCCTAGATATTATATTATTACTGATTTCAAATTTAATCTCATTGTGGTCAGAGAGTAAACTTTGTATGATTTCAGTTTTCTTAAATTTATTGCAACTTGTTTTATGGTAAATAAATTATGTGTATTTGAAAATAATGTTTATTCTGTAGTTATTAGATGCAGCATACTACAAACATTAACAAGATTAAGGTGGTTAATAGTGGCGTTCATATATTCTATGTCAATACCGATTTTCTGGCTGGGCGCGGGTGGCTCAAGCCTGTAATCCCAGCACTTTGGGAGGCCCATGCGGGTGGATCACGAGGTCAGGAGATCGAGACTATCCTGGCTAACATGGTGAAACCCCGTCTCTAGTAAAAACACAAAAAATTAGCTGGGTGTGGTGGCGGGCACCTGTAGTCCCAGCTACTCGGGAGGCTGAGGCAGGAGAATGGGGGGAACCCGGGAGGCGGAGCTTGCAGTGAGCCGAGATCGCGCCACTGCACTCCAGCCTGGGCGACAGAGCAAGACTCCATCTCAAAAAAAAAAACAAAAAACAAAAAAGCAAATTGATTTTTTTGGTTCATTGTTCTATCAATTGCTTAGAAAATTTTGGAATTAGACAATTTCTCACTTTACTTTTCTCCATTTTTGCTTCATGTATTTTAGGGCTCTCTTGTTAGTTGCATACACATTTATAATTATGCATTTCTGATGAAACTCCCCTTTTATTGTTAGGAAATATCTATCTTTCTTTTTGGTAATACTCTTTGTTTTGGAGTCTATTTTACTTGATGCTGAAACAGCTCCTCTTGCTTTTTTATGCCTACTGTTTGGGTGGTACGTATTTTATTTTCAACATATTTGTGTCTTTATACTTAAAGTGTGTCACTTGTAGGCAGTGTTTAGTAAAGTCTTGCCTTTTAATCTACAATGTTAACCTATGTTTTTAATTGAAGTGTTCAGATAATTTAACATTTATTATACTTACTAATATGGTTGGAATTAGGCCTACTATTTCATCATTTGTTTTCATTTTGGACCCTCTGTTTTGTTCCTCTCTTAATGTTTTCCTGCTCTTTTTTGGATGATTTTTTAGTATTCCATTGAAACTTATTGGTTTGATTTTAGAGAAAGATGGAGGAGTGGAAAGCACTGGGAATCTGTTCCCCCACCTAGACCACAATTGCACTGGCAAAATCTGTCTGATGTAACTATTTTGGAATTCTGGAGTCTATTAAATACCTGAAAATTCCAGGAAAGGCTTAGATGGTAAGTTTCAGTTAGTTTTAGTCCATTTTATATCTTAGCACAGTAGCAACTACCCATTTTCCATCCCTATTCCTGTGGCAGTCAGGTGTGCACATGTTCCAGGAACAGCTTGCGGGAGTTAGCATGGGCCAAAAGGACAATGTTCTCCAAATGTCAAGGATCTCCTCTCTGACCTCCAATTGCTGCTTCTGATGGCAGAGCTACAGACAAAGAGGCAGGGACCATTGTTTTTGCGCCTACCGCCATGGTTGCAAGCCCCTCCCCCTCGAGCTGAGGTGACTTCCAGGAGATTTAAAGAGCTGAAATCTTTTGTTCCCTTCTCCACTTCATTTTTCTCTTTTTCTCCTTTTGGGAGATAGATACTAAAGACTAAAATATTCAAAAGCAGCTACATATGTGGGGGAAATTAGACAGTGATCTTGCATGTCCAGGGAAAGGTACAGGCTCAGAAAAGACCTGAGAAGACCTTAAGTTGACACCTCAGATTCATCCTTAGCACAAATACAGCATACATCAGTCAAAAAACAAAACAAAACAAAAGAACAAAACATCAAATAGCAAACTCTGGCAACAGGGAAATTTTTTATTTCCAGAATTACTCTACTTTGTTAGATGCAAATGTTCAGTTTTTTTCAACAAAAAAATCGCAAGGCATGCAACAAAACAGAAAAGTATGGTCTATTCGAAGAAGAAAACAACAGAAACTGTTACTGAGAAAGACCTGATGATGGCTCTACTGGACAAAGACTTTAACACAACTGAATTAAACATGCTCGAAGAACTAAGATGGGGGAAAAGTCAAGAAACTGATGTATGAACAAAATGGAAATATTCACAAAAAGATAGAAAACCTAAAAAGACACCACGAATAAATTTGGGAGAGAAAATAGCTGTAGAATATACACAAAAAGAAATGAGAAAGGAATTTAAATATTTCACTACAAAAAATCAACTAAAAAAAAAAACAAAACAGTGATGCAGACAATGAGGTGCAAAAAGATGTAAGGTATACAGAAGACAAATCATGACTAAGTGTGAATAGATTGAACTATCCAACCAAAGACAGAAATTGACAGAATGAATATAAAAACATGATCCAACTACATGCTGCTTACAAGATACTTATTTTAGCACCAAAGGCACAAACAGGTTGAAAGTGAAATAATGGAAAAAGATATTCCATGTAACAGTAATCAAAAGAGAGCAGAAGCAGCTATACTAATATCAGAAAAATACACTTTAAATTAAAAAAATAAGTTATAAGAGACAAGAACATTATGCTAAATATAATAAGCCAATCATGGCTGGGCACGGTGGCTCACACCTGCAATCCCAGCACTTTGGGAGGCCGAGGTGGGTGGATCATGAGGTCAGGCGATCAAGACCATCCTGGCTAACACGGTGAAACTCTGTCTCTACTAAAAATACAAAAAATTAGCTGGGCATGGTGGCAGGCACCTGTAGTCCCAGCTACTCGGGAGACTGAGGCAGGAGAAAGGCATGAACCTGGGAGGCAGAGCTTGCAGTGAACCTAGAGTGCGCCACTGCACTCCAGCCTGGGTGACAGAGCAAGACTCCATCCCTCCCGTACCGCCCCCCCGCAAAAAAAAACCCAGTCACAAAAGGACAAGTGCTATGTAATTCCACTTATATGAGCTACTCAGCATAGAGACAGAAAGTAGAATGGTGGTTGCCAGGGGTTGGATAAGGAAAGAATGAAGAGTTACTGCTTAATGGATAAAGAGTTTCAGATTTTCAAGAGGAAAATGTTCTGAAGATGGACATACAACAAAATGAATGTATTTAATACCACTGAACTGAGCTGCATGCAGAAGCTCACGCCTACAATCCCAATACTTTGGGAGACTGAAACAGGAGGATTGCTTGAGGCTAGGAGTTCAAGACCAGCCTAGGCAACATAGTGTGAAACCCCATATCTACCCAAAAAAATTAGCCAGGCATTGTGGCACATGCCTGTAGTCTTAGCTACTGGGGAGGCTGACATGGGAGGATCACTTGAGCCCAGGAGTTTGAGGTTACAGTAAGCTATAACTGTGCCACTGCACTCCAGCCTGGGTGACAGAGTGAGACCGTGTTCCAAATAAATAAATAAATAAACAAACAAAATACCACTGAACTCTATGTGTAAAATGGTTAAGATGGTAAATTTTATATTATATATATTTTACTACAATTTAAAAGTTGAAAAAATACATATATCTAATTTTCAAAGTCTGCTTAGAGTTGATATCTAAAACTAAGTTACAAACCTTGCAACCTTTAATTTTCCCACACTAACCTTTTTATTATGTCCTCATATGCATTATATCTGCGTACATTGAAAACTACAAAGATAATGTTGTAATTTTTCCTTTCATCAGTCATACATATTTTGAAGAACTCAAGAGGGGAAAATAGTCTTTTATATTTGCTTAGATAGTCATCATTTTTGTTGTTCTTCATTCATTCCCAAAGATTCAAGCCTCTGTCTCGCATCATGTCTTTGGCCTAAAGAACTTCTGTTAATAATTCTTTTGATGATGGATTATCTTAGTTTTCTTTTCTTTTTTTTTTCATCTGAGAATCTTTTTCTTTCTTTTTTTTTTTCTTTCTTTTTTTTTATTTTTTGGGAGACAGAGTCTCACTCCATCACCCAGGCTGGAGTGCAGTGGCACAACCTCAGCTCACTGCAACCTCTGCCTTTCGGGTTTAAGTAATTCTCCTGCCTTAGCCTCCCAAGTAGCTGGGATTAGAGGTACACACCACCAGACCTGGCTAATTTTTATATTTTTTAGTTGAGATGGGATTTCACCATTTGCCCAGGCTGGTCTCGAACTCCTGACCTCAAGAGATCCGCCTGCCTCGGCCTCCCAAAGTGCTGGGATTACAAGCGTGAGCCACTGTGCCTGGCCCTGAGAATCCTTTTCTTTTGCCTTCATTCCTGAGGGGTATTTTTGCTGGATTTAGAATTCTGAGTTGGCAGTTCTTTTCTTTAACTATTTTGAAGATGGCATCCCATTGGCCTCTATGGTTTTTGAAGAGAGATCAGCAGTTATTTGAATTATTGTTCTCTGTACATAATGTGTCATTTTTATCTGCCTGCTTTCAAGAATTTTTTCTTTATATTTGGTTTTCAGCATTTTGATTATGATGTGTCTAAGCATTTTAAAATAGTTTATCTTATTTAGAGTTTGCTGAGCTTCTGAAATCTGTAAATTTGTCTTTCACCAATTTTGGGACATTTAAGGCCATCATTTTTTCAAGTATATATATATATATATATATATATATATATATATATATATATATATATATATATATATATATATATATTTTGTCTCAGTCATTCTTTTCTCTGTTTCTTAGGCTTCAGTAAAATGTCTGTTAGCCCTTCTGATATTGTCTCATAGAACCCTGGGTCTCTGCTCATTTATTTTCAGTATTTTCTGTCTTTTTCATATTGGAGAAGATTTCCTTGACTCTCTTTCATCATCTCTAGTCCATTATTGAGCCTACATCGTGAATTTTTATTTTATATATTGTATTTTTCAATTATAATATTTTCCCCTTGTTTCTTTTTTTATAATTTCTATTTCTATGATGAGAACACCTGTATTTTCATTCGTTTCAAGTATATTTTTCTTTACCTCATGGGGTATAGTTTTCATAGATGCTTTAACATCTCTGTCTAATCATCAAAACACCTGGTTCATCTTGGGGTTGACATGTTAGCTGTCCTTTCCTTTGAGAATTGCTCACGTTTTCTTGTGTATGTCAGGTAATTTGGGGTTGTATCCTGGGCACTGTGAATGGGTTATGTGGTGCAGACAGTGAGTCCTAGTATAATGCTGTGGAGGATGTTCATGTTGTTGGTTTAGCAGGCAATCAGCTCAGTTAGATTTGGAACCACAAGTTTTGTCTACCTTTTGTGAGTATCACTCAGGGGTAATGCTGAGACTGATGAAAGTTACATGTAGGATCAGAGCAGGGAACACTTTTTTTCTTGTTTTCTTTGTGCTATTTTCCCCTTGTTCTCCAGCCCTCAAAAGATATTGGTTCCTGATTCTTCTGACCAGAAAGATGTCATTTGTATGGGAGTTTTAGCTACCTACATGGCTACCCCCTGCCACATTGCTCAATGACGAGGGGCCACCCTTAAGACAAAGCCCTGAAGAGAGAGAGATAAACTCACCCGTGGGTTGTCCTCTCCAAGTTTTGACTCCCCTCCACAGTCCACCTGCTTTTATTTACATTCCAGAAACAGAGGCCTCGGTATTATTTTTTGTATTTTTTCCATCCGGAGCTTTCTGTTGTGATCAGACAACAGGATGGACTATAGTGGGCTTATGTCACATTAGTGAAATGGGAACCCCGCAGAGCACTTTAGAATACAGTGAAGTGCCAAGTAACAACATTTCGGTCAACAATAAACTGCATATGAGATTATAATGAAGTTGAAAAATTCCTATTGCATAGCTATTGTAGTATTTTTGTGCAATGTATTACTCAAAAAGGGAGTGTGACGACTCTCAGTAGTGTTAGTAGTGTTTGTAGTGATGCCTGTATAAACAAAGTTATAGGGCCGCCAGTCATATAAAAGTGTACAGTAATGTCCTAGGCCTTCACATTCACTCATCACCCACTCACTGATTCGCCCAGAGCAAATTCCATTTCTGGCATGTGCCCTATATAAGTGTACCATGTTTTTAATGTTTTGTGCTGTATTTGTTAATGCACCTTTTCTATATTTAGGTATGTTCAGATACACAAATACTCACCATTGCATTACAATTGCCTACACTATTCAGTACACCCACATGCTGTATACAGGTGTGCAGACTAGGGACAACAGGCTGTACCATATGGCCTAGGTGTGTAGTAGGTTATGGCATCTAAGTTTGTGTGAGTACATTTTACCATGTTTGCACAATGATAACGTCACTTAACAATGCATTTCTCAGAATATATTCCCACTGTTAAGGAATGCAGGACTATATTAAAGGTTTGGGAAGTCTAGTGATGATTACCTCGGCATAACATCATCTTTTCCAGATTTAAATGAAGCTTTGCCACAATGTCTTTCATACAGTAACTATTCAATACGATGAACTCCGCCATGGTATCTTACAGCAAATTAGTATTCAATACAGGTGTGTTGAACTGAATTTTATAAATTCACTGCTTTTGGAACCACATCCTAAAGTAAGTAAAGAGAAAAATATCTCAAGTCAATCAATAGCCAATAAAGGGAACCATTCTCTTTTCCCTCATAGTCCTGCCCTTCTCCATAACATGAAAATGTCCTCATAGTCCTTGTTTCAGAGGGGTGAATTGGGGAATAAACTTTTGTACTTCTGTTTGTTATCCTTTCCACTCCCCATTTTCTCGTTCTCAGGAGAGAACGGTGAGAACCTGACATCCTTTGTTCTGTTTCCGCCATGGTTGCCTGTAGTGTGTTAAATGTATCTGCTCATACTTGGCCCCATGGCTTGGTTCTCTGAATTTTAATTACTCAAGCTCCTTGGGGTATGAGCCAGACAAGTCCGCCATGTCTGGGTGAGTGTATGTGGACCCCACTCTTCAACATGCAGTCCCCCAGGTCTGACTGCAAGGGGAAGAGCAGACAGAAAGGGCACGCCCCATAGCGGCAGGTGCCTATGGCATTCTCCAATATCACCAGAACGGCAATTAAGTGAATATTGTATGTTAATTTCCTCTGGGATCTGTGTCTTGTTCTCAATTAGCTTGAAATCTAGAAGCAATGAGAAGGAGTGGTTAGGCTCACACAGAACCCCCAACAGCCAATGTATTCTTAGTGGAGAAATCTTAGAGGTTGTTAAAAGGACACCAGAATAGAGAGGTATATGACAATCATCAGGAAGATAACAGTGATAGTTGCCATTTACTCATCCCCTAGTGCATGCCAGATACTGCATCTACATCTCAGAAAAATCTATAAGGAAGGCATTATCACCTCCACTTTGGAGGAGTCAGAGGCTCTGAGTGGCTATGTGACTTAGGGAGGCTGAGAGATGGGACCTGAACTCGATCTAGGGACTCAAAATACTGAACTGTGTCTCCATGTTCTCCTGATACCACTTCTATTTAACTTTAGCTGCTCAATGCTGCATACCACGAAATAATACAGCTAAATATTAGAAAAGCAGAAAAAATATTTGTTAGCAATTTCTATATATAATAGCAAACCCAAAATAATTAAGTGAAAAAGGTGAAAACTGGTCATCTTTTGTTCTTCATCATGTTAGGCAAAAAGGCAAGAAGCAATAGATGTTATTATAAGGCTTCCCTTAGTTTGCCCAGACCCGATCAGAGGTATACACAGCTCATCACACTCCTCGCAAATTTAACTGATGTCCCCAGAGAATTCTTTACATTCTGTCTCTTTAAGAGAAGTTTGCAGCCATATATATTGATAGATAGATACAAATAATTTTTTTAAAGTTTCATTTACTCTATTTTTTTTTTTTTTTTTTTTTGAGACGGAGTCTTGCTATGTCACCCAGGCTGGAGTGCAGTGGCGCGATCTCGGCTCACTGCAAGCTCCGCCTCCCGGGTTCACGCCATTTTCCCACCTCAGCCTCCTAGTAGCTGGGACTACAGGCGCCCGCCACCACGCTCGGCTAGTTTTTTGTATTTTTAGTAGAGATGGGGTTTCACCATGTTAGCCAGGATGGTCTTGATCTCCTGACCTCGTGATCCACCCGCCTCGGCCTCCCAAAGTGCTGGGATTACAGGCTTGAGCCACCGCGCCCGGCCTACTCTATATTCTTTATGGGGAAGGAAGAGCATAGCATTTCATCTTGGATATCTATATTCATAGTATAACCTTGTTGTATCTGGTATCATGCTCAGGAAATCTTTGAATAATAAGAGTTGAGTGAATTACATTGCTGGAATCATATTTCACTTAACAAATCTCTGCAAGAAATAAAAGGATCATTTCCAGAACACTTTGGCTCATGTTTTAATGAGAGAGTGGGTCTCTGCACAGGTGCCTGGCTCATTATGATTCTGGCAGAATAAGGAAGGATGCCGCTTTATATTTGCAAATGTTGGTTTTCCATTTCAGTTTTTATTACCTCCTTATGTTTGTGGCTCCAGAAAGCAGGTCCAGGACCTCTGGGTCTGAAAAAAGGCTGATAATAGGAAAGCGGTAGGACAGATTCTTGCTCAGAAGAGTGCTGTAGTGGGAGCTGATCATTCTAGCAAACTCTGTTGTGTTCCCAGGGATTTCACCACCCAGTCTCACTAACTCTCCATAATGTGTCATCTGTGCAGATTTTTTTCCAACTCAGATGCTGAAGAATTGGGATGGGGCTCTTATATTACCTTGATAGAGTCACCTCTTCCTTCATAAAGTTGGAAAAAAACAAGAAAATCTGCATACAAGCTTGCAGGAAGCTCAAGGTTGGATGTGGGTATTTGGACTGTTTGCAGCCACACAACGAGACTGTGAGCTTTTCTGATCTGTGGATTTCAGGGGACAGCTGTAATAATTGTGTTACAAATCATTTAAATCCCTATGTTCCTTATTTTGCCCCTGAAAAAATGAAATTCTAGCCTGGCAGTAGGTTTGAAACACAGGAAGCAGTGATCTGGGTTTTCACTCTAATCAAACTAAAAGAACTCAGAGTTTCTTAGTAAACAGAGCAGAAAAGCAACTCAGCCTTCTCTAAGGCATTTCATTTAGTCACTCACTTATTTATTGATTAATAACTATGTGACCAACACTATGACATGCGCTGGGGACTCAGTGGGATGGCCAGGACACTGCCTGAACCTAGTGGGAGAGAGAGGTGAGTAAATAGGTGACTAAGTGGCAATGTGCCAAGTGTTGGCATGGAACGAGGCACACTGCTGTGGTCACACATTGCCAGGAGAATCAAGCAGGTTCTCAAATGGGAGTCTTCTTCTTCTTCTTGTTTAGACAGAATCTCACTCTATTGCCCAGGCTGGAGTGCAGTGGCACGATCGTAGCTCACCGCAGCCTGAACCTCCCAGGCTCAAGTGATTCTCTTGCCTCAGCCTCCTGAGTAGCTGGGACTACCAGTGCAACCCACTGCACCCAATTAATTATAAAACTTTTCTTTTTTCAAGAGTTGAAGGTCTTGCTATGTTGCCCAAGCTGGTCTCGAACTCCTGGGCTCAAGTAATCCTCCCACCTTGGTTCTACTGCTGGGATTACAGTAGAACTTGGATCACAGGTGTGATCAAAGGGCTGGGATTACAGGCGTGACCCTCTGTGCCTGATGAGTGGGGGCCTTAAAGCAGAGATTTTCCAGCTGGAGCCAAAACATCAAGTCTGTCTTCAAGGCTACTCTTTCAGAAGGTTCTCCACGTGCTAGCCACTTTATTTAAAGGGTCTCTTCTCTTTTCACTAGCCCAGTACCTCCAGTCAGCGCTGGTGATAGGAAACTTCTCCGTCCATTCTTCGCAGGCCAACCTCATCTGTCCTACCCACCCCCATTGCTGCACTGCTATTTTATCGAAGTGATTTGGCTTTGCATCTTTCTCTCTCCCTAAACTGTAAGCTGCTGAGGGCTTTGGGCCCCTAATCGCAGACATACATAATGTTGGCATAATAAGGAATGTAATAAATTTTTGCAGAAATGCTCATTGAAATGATACATTAATAATAGCATAATATTAATGTAGTATTTATTATTTCATTTAATACGTTTTAAACCATATATTATATAATTAATGTATTAGGATATTATTATATTCATATATTTTTATGATTCTTCTTTTTCTTCAGAGATCTGACTTATCAGAGCCCTTACAGACCTTCGGGCATCCACCATACTTGGCTCTCTGAGTAGCATTGGACTCTTCATGACGATCTCCGTCTGGATGGGACAGAGCAAAGTGGATTTGCTTGAGCTAGAGCAGGGCAGGAAACGCCACCAGCTCTCTCTGGGAACACAGCAAGCAGGGAAACTCTGGGGGAGAGTACATGGTGCCACACCAGCAATAGGACCTACACTTCCGCCTGGCAGGGACTGGGAGGGAATCTTCCCATCTTCAGAGGTCTCCTGATCCCCCTGAGGCCTTCGGGGTGGAGAAGGAACATGTTTCATGAGGACAGTCCTTCTCAAGACAGGGTGACTGGTTGCTCCCCTCCCCCCCGAGCATGTCACAGCTGGTCCCTCTGTTTCCCTTGGCTGAGAGGAGAAATAGCCAACATCTGTCATTTGCATAATGTGTGTGCTTTTGCCACTTAGAATTCTCTGTTTCTATAAACAAATGCTTTTACAATAAAACTGAAATGCCAGAAAAAGAGACAACCTACTTTAAGGTCACCACTGCCTCCCAGCAAGGACGTTCAAAAATAACCCCCAATCTGCCATGTGCTCATAACTCTCATTGCGCCAGCTCAATGGCCCGCCCAGTGCCACCAGGACAGCTATGTGGAAGGTTCCGGGTGGGGCAGGGGTGTGCGTTATGGAGGAGGTGAGGGAGGCTGTTCTCACAACAATGCTGGCATCTGGTCTGTGGGTCCACCCTGCTGTCTGCGAAAGGGCATGTGGTTGGCCCCTGTTAGACCAGTTCTGGTGCCAGTTTCCAGCTAAAGTGAAACTGCTCCAGACCTGAGTGGGAAGTGCACTGTGAGAAGGAAAGTTCACCTGGAAGGTATGGACGCCAGGGTGTGGCACTGGGTAGACATCAAGCACATCCCTCAGAGAGTCCTGGGGCTGAGGGAGCTGCTCCAGCAACACTGCCAGACAGAATCATACATTTTTGCAGCTGAATCTTGGAAATGAACTTTTTGAGTAATTGTCAAGCTGTGCCCCACAGATTGCTGGTGATTCTGGGGCAGTGATATGGTTTGGCTCTGTGTCCCCACCCGAATCTCATGTTGAATTGTAATTCCCAATGTTGTGGGCTGGTGTGGGGGTGGGGCCTGGTGGGAGGTCATGGATGGTGCGGACAGATCTCCCCCTTTGCTGTTCTTGTGATAATGAGTGGGTTATCACAAGATCTGATGATTTAAAAGTGTGTAGTGTTTCCCCTTCTGCTCTCTCTCTTTCTCCTGTTGCCATGTGAATACGTGCTTGCTTCCCCTTTGGCTTCCACCATGATTGTAAGTTTTCTGAGACCTCCCAGCCATGCTTCCTGTACAGCCTGTGGAACTGTCAGTCAATGAAACCTCTTTTCTTCATAAATTACCCAGTCTCAGGTAGTTCTTTATAGCAGTGTGAGAACAAATTAATACAGGCAGCTATTCTGTCCTTTACTTACAATAATCATGTCTGTTGCACCAAATGTGGCCCCTCCCAGGGACTGTTGCCTATGACTAGGGATCATATTCTGAAATAGAAGACTGGAGTTCTGCTGAGGGCTCTCTGCAAGCCAGGAGGCAAGGGCAGACTAGCACAGTACTGAGGGACTGCCTTGGGACAAATGTCCCGCATGCTTGTGGGCAAAACTCACCCTGTTGGCAGCACTGTCTGATCTACCAGGCAGAGCCTGTGGGCAACATTAGATATAAATCCATCTCTGCTTCCCAAAATTGTCCGGAAAGGCACCAGGGGTTTATGTCTGAAATCTCCCCAAGCAGAGACGTTTAATTCCTGTTCTCCATCCTTCTGAAGGGCTAGTCCAAGGACCAGAGTGAAGTATCTTTCTTATCTAGCACACCCGCAACCCACCCTTTGCCAGTCACAGCAAAAACAGAACATGAGTCCCACTCCATTCAGGATCATGCCAAGGTACCTCCGTCTACAAGGCAAGGGAGAGGATGGATGCAGCCAGGGATGAAGGAGAGGTCTCTCTCCAGCTTTCGCTCCATTATTGTTCTTTTTTTTGTTTTTTTAGATGGGGTCTTGCTCTGTGGCCCAGGCTGGAGTGCAGTGGCGTGATCTTGGCTCACTGCAAGCTCTGCTTCCTGGGTTCACGCCATTCTCCTGCCTCAGCCTCCCGAGTAGCTGGGACTACAGGCGCCCGCCACCACGCCTGGCTAATTTTTTGTATTTTTAGTAGAGACGGGGTTTCACTGTGTTAGCCAGGATGGTCTCGATCTCCTGACCTCGTGATCCGCCTGCCTCGGCCTCCCAACGTGCTGGGATTCCAGGCATGAGCACCGCGCCCGGCCTGCTCCACTGTTCTTTACTGCCTTTGTCATTTTCCAGGTCTGCCTAGACTAGATCATGGGAGCAGTTAAATCCATAAAAGGTTGAAAGACTTATGATAATTTCCACTTGCTGAGTATGCACGTTGTGCCAGGGAGCATGCTAGTGCTTTGTGTACAACAGCTCACTTACTCTCACAACAATGGGGCAAACATTTCATCTTCATTTTAGAAATAAGAAAGCTAAGGTTCAGAAAGTTTGGGATCTTACCCCCAGTCTGGGCTTTAACACAAGCCTGTGTAACTTCAAAATCTGTCCTCTTAACTCCGAGGACAGGGACCAGAATGAGGAGCAAAATTGCAAAGCAAGTTGTATTTGTCCTCAGCAGTCTTCCCATAGCCCTGTTGTGTCACGTTTCTCTTGACCCTGGTGGTGATTCCTGATCCAACCCCCTGCAGCACACATGTATCCATGTGCACACACCCTCTACTCCCTCCCTCAATGTGTGCATGCCCACACATACAAATACCTCGGTTTCCTCCAATTTCACTTTAAAATCTCCTCATGAGAATGGATTAGTGAAATTCATTCAACCTCAAGTTTTAGTAGATGAAAGCATTTCAGTGGGTACTGTTCCCCCTGATACCTGATTTTGAGCAGTGATCAAAAACTAAACAGTTTTAGAGTTGGAGGTTAAAACAGTAGATCATGTGTTTGCTTGGAAGCAATCAATCCACTTCCAGGAGATTTTCTGTAACATTTTCCATTTGTAAGTACAATTCTACTAAAACCATGTTTGGAGGTGAGGGGATTCAGCACCCTGTGACTGGTGAGATCCCAGAAAACACTTCATATGCTATGGTATGTAACCAGAAGAGAAATTAGAAGGTCGTTTAGAAAAGACTTCCCCAACAATAAAGAAGAACAAGTCAAAACATTCTCCGTCAAGGCATGGTTCCTGTGGTGCAACTGATTGCCAAAGTGGACGCAATTGTTCCTTCCTTGTATCTGTGCTCTTTTCATAGACCTGGTGGCCACCAGAAAGGGGCAGAATTGGTGTGCTAGCACCCAGCCTAGCTCTCAAGAGGTCTTGCTCGTCCTCTTTCTCTTTCTTAGACCCTTGCCTAGCTGCAATAACAAGCCCAGGACAACCTGCTGGGTGAAATACTCAGGACACATTTATATCCCAGTGCCCCAGCCAGCAGCCAAGCAATCACCGTCATGCAAGTGAGCTCATCCTAGACCAAATGGCCTGCCCCATCCCACCTGCCTGCCAACCGAAGAAGCCTGGGGGAGCCCGGCCAAGGTCAGCAAAGTTTGGCTTAGATCAGCAGAACTGCCCAGCTGACTTGCAGACTCATGAATAAGAATAAATGTTTGTGTTTTTTAAGCCACTGAGTTTTGGGGTTGCTTATTACGCAGCAGTAGTGAGCTGTTACAGTTATCTACACAGTAAGTGCCCTCTACCCCAAAGGTATTACATAAAGCTCATTTCCTCTAATATCAGCCCTATTACAAAAAAAAAAAAAAAAAAAAAAAGGATTATCTCAGCATATCAAATCAGGCCAGGCATTAACTAGATTTTTAACTTACCTTTTCACTCTATAATAAAATAATACTTGGATTTTGTAACAGCTAGTGAGCATCATATTTCACATACTTTAGCTCTATTTAACCTGCATTTTATACACTAAAAAGAAGAAGAAACTAAAACCAAGAAACAATCTGATGTGTCTGGCAACACAAATACTCACTAAAAATTGATTTTACTTTAAAAATAACCATTTTACAGTGTCAGAGTCAAATTATAAAAAGCAGTTTCTTGAAAATCTTGGTTGCATTCGAGGAAAGACTGTGCTCCCAATGATTTGGAGAAGGTAATATTCTACATCTCAACTGGCTTTGGCAAATCAGGGCTTGGGCTTTCACTCTGGTGTCTGTGGCTCTTAGTGTGAGTCTTGGAAACGGAATTTTCCTGCAAGGAACCAACAAGATGTGCTGTAAAATGTCACACTTCGTGCCGCTTTTAGCTTCCAATCCCAGTTCTACTGCTGGCTCTACGATGTTATGCACGGAACCACCCTCATTTCCAATTTTAAAACATGGTTCAAACTGTGATGATCCATCACAAAAGATTCAGCACTGTTCAGGGAGCAGTTTCAACTGAGAGTAATTTAGGCGGGCTGCAGGCTGTTTCCAAGGGAAAAGTCATTGTTGAAAGAAAAACCAGCCACTGGTGGGAAGTGAGCATTCTCCACCTAAATATGCTGCCGTATTTCCTCGGGATTATTTAAATAATAACACATTGAAGATATAAACAAAGCCCCCTCTGTACTTGGTCTTAATTGCTTCCCCACTCTTCCTCCCTGAGACAACTAATCACCATCTAGAATTCCCACCACAAACATAAGGACGGTGGCTTGTGGCGTAAGGATGATTTTTGTCAGAACTCTGCTAAAATCCTGATACATCATGGGTATAGCTATAAAACTACCCAAATTGAAATTAAAATTAAATTAGTATAATATTCTAAGGGAAACAAATTGATTCCTACTCATCACACTGTATTATAAATAAAAATCATACAGTTATTGAATATTTACCCTGTGCTAGACACTGTGCAAAGCACTTTTCACATTTTCATCGAATTCTCACAATGACCCCTTGAGATAAATATTTTTATTTCCGGTCTACAGACAATAGGACTGAGCTTGAGTAAGTTGCTCAAGGACTTAGAACTAAAAAGATTTACATACACCCAGGGTCCATCTGACTTTAAAGACTGTATATTCAATCCCAAGGCATCTCTTCAACATTTTCTAGGTTTTTTTTTTTTTTTTGAGACAGGGTCTTGCTTTGTCACCCAGGCTGGGGTGCAGGGGCATAATCACAGCTCACTACCACCTCTACCTCCCAGCCTCAGGTGATCCTCCTGCCTCAGCCTCCCAAGTAGCTGGGACTACAAGCATGCTCCACTATGCCCGGCTATTATTTTTATTTTTTGAAGAGACGGGGTTTTGCTGTGTTGGCCAGAGTGGTCCTGAACTCCTGGGCTCAAGCAATCTGCCTGCCTCAGCCTCCCGAAGTGCTGGGATGACAGGTATGAGCCACCAGGCCCGGCCCATTTTCTAGATTTCTAAAATAAAGCTCAGTATTAGAGCAATGGTATGCAGTTTTGAAACATGTTCTTTTCATCTTTTTAAAATTGGAGTAATAGCCCTTGCTTTTTGGAATTCCTAACTTCTAGGTGTCCTTTCCTTCCTCGTGACTTTAGAGGGTGGTTCTGAGATCCCATCTAGACTCTATAACTAAAACGAAACAAACTAAAAACCTGCTTAATTTTAAAAATTCAGCTTAAATGTCAGCGTGTCTCTGGGAAACCCCCCAGCCCCCACTCCCTGTCTGCCCCGCCTCAGCCCAGCCCTCCCTGGCTGCTGCCCGGCTTCCCAGGCTGACCTCCAGCACAGCCTTTCCCATGTGTCGCCATCTCCTAGTCTCCCCGAGTCTCTCTCCCAGGACGCTGCAGTCCCCTGAACGGTGGCCACTGCCCTCTGTAACCATCAGCTTGCCCGATGCTACCATAGGCATCCCATAGTTCATGTTTTTAAACCTGATGAATTAATGAACAAATGAATCACAATTGGCTCATCTGAAGCAGAGAGGTAAGTTGAAGAGGAATCATTTTGTGGAAAGGCATTTTAAAAATGGCATTAAAGGCTGGGCACGGTGGCTTATGCCTGTAATCCCAGCACTTTGGGAGGCCGAGGCAGGCAGATCACCTGAGGTCGGGAGTTCAAGACCAGCCCGACCAATGTGGAGAAACCCCATCTCTACTAAAAGTTCAAAATTAGGCAAGTGTGGTGGCACATGCCTGTAATCCCAGCTACTCAGGAGGCTGAGGCAGGAGAATTGCTTGAGCCCGCGAGGCGGAGGTTACGGTGAGCCAAGATCGCGCCTTTGCACGCCAGTCTGGGCAACAAGAGCTAAACTCCATTTCAAAAAATAAAATAAAATAAAATAAAATAAAATAAAATAAAATAAAATAAAATAAAATAAAATAAAATAAATGGCATTAAAGGAAACCTGTCCTGCATTTCAGGAAGTAGTTTGGAGTAAGTTCAGCCTCAGTTTCCTCATCTGCAGAGGTGATGAGAAATTTGTAAAGATCCCATGTAGCTCCACTATTCCGATTCTTAGTCAACAGTATACTAATTGAGTTTAGTGGCCAGAGTAGTTTCAGAACCACTTTGAAACAATAGGGCTGCAGTTAGAGTCTCACTTGGTGAAGTGTGTGGAGGAGGCCAGAGGCTGGAGGTGTGGCCCCGTCTGGTGCCGGGCATGTCTGTGGTCCTGCCTAGCTAATAAGAGTGGCTCCGTTTCACTCTCAACGTGCCGTGGCTTGGGCCACAAGCCATGTGCTCACCCTAGTTATGAAGCTCTGAAGAGCAGGGGGTGAGGCACAGGGGCCCTCTAACCACAGGCTCCTTTGCCACCTCTGTGGCATGTCAGCCCTCTCGTGCCCATCTGTGTTCAGAGACGCATAGAAACATCGAGGTCACAGCACATCCTCTTGGGCTGAGCACCGAATCTTCTAAAACCCTTGTCGGAAACCCTTGGGGAATGAAGTTTTTTGCATGTCCAAAAGTCTGCAGTGTGTCTTGGGGAGAAGCACAGAGCTGGGCCTGTGAGTGATGCAAAGATGAACAGAAAGTCTGTAGTCTCAAGGAGGTGCAAGTAGCAGACCGTATAATAGTGAATATTTTGAAAGCATAAAAATAACCAAAATATAAATTAAAAAGTGCCATCCATGAGGTGCCGCGGACAAGCCAGGCATCCTTACAGAGGAGCGGTAAGGTCAGAGAACATGTACAGGTTCTCTGGGAACTCAGGGCAACCTGCCTGGAGGAGGCGGCATCATGCAAACCACACAGTCAGAGTGTGGTGCCCACTTCTACTGTGAGAGGTGGGCAGCAGTCCCTCTGCAGGGGCCAAGGCCAGGCCCCTGATTGTGTCTGGGGGCTACTTTTGTTTCTGCTTGCTCTATGCTTTGGTCCCTTTCCTGCAGCAAAATGCAGGAACACTAGAGACCCTTGGCTGGGAGCCCAGAAACACAGCGCACTTGCTTGGTTAGCGTTAGGAAATGCTCGCAGGCGCCCTTTGTTGAGCACTCACTCTGTGCCAGGTCTTATGTATGCAGCTGGCTCTCAGTTGCCCCTCGTCCTTTAGATCCACAGGCACGAAATTTGATTTTTCTTCTATGGCAACCTGAGCACAGAACTCAGCTTCTCTTCGAGGTCCCCCCAGCAAATTCCATCCACACACAGCAAAGACAGTAGGAAATATTTACAGAAGATTTAGGGAAGTCAGAGGAAGGAGTGGTCTCAGACTCCCCAAAGACATGTCCAGCCCCCAGAGGCCTCTCTTGGTTGTACCAAGGTGAGGGGGAATGGGGAGCATCTTGGGCTCTCTCACTGCCAGATTTTTGTCCCAATGGAAGCAATGCCTTGTGTACTGATGCTCCTCTCACGGGGAAAAAGATTCAAGTCTAAATTGGATGGAGCTCAGGTCTGGCCTCCTGAGTACATCCTAAGGACACAGAAGGCCCTGCAGTGGTCCAGGGCCCCTGGCCTGAGGGGTCCATGGCAAACGCAGGTTTATCCTGTGACCTTCTGAGAGGGATACGAAGGTGATGCACTAATTTCCCATCCACATTGATAGATCATTTGTTGATCTTTATTGAGCATCTAATATGGATCTCGGGAGACCCTCCAAAAGTGTTCCAGAGTTCCCCAGGGCAAATCAGGAGAGTCACATGGATGGATGGAAGTGAGGTTGCTGCACTGAGGCTGTCTGTTGCCAACGTCCCCCAATCACATTCTCTAGCACTAGGGTCAGATGTTGAAGGTGTGTTCTGGCATTGACATTGAGGTATGATCAGGGCTGTGGAAAGGCTCCTGCCCTCTCACCCAAGCAATCAATGGTTCAGGCTTGGAAAAGAAAAAGTCCAGGCCAGAAATTGCCAGGGGAAAAGCAGTGTTGGCCACTTGTTTCCCTGCTTTCTCTTTTACATCTTTCCTCCAGGCCTGCCCACACTCACCCCTCCCGGGAAGCCTTGGCCAGGATCCCTTGATTTCATGGCTCAATCCTGATAATACCTAGGAGGCAATCCCAGACTCCTAGATGTCCCAAGGCTGCCCTCAGTATTATCTTCTTATTGTCAGTGGTAGGAATATTATAGCCTTGATGACCACTATTTATGTTAATGACAGTTGTTATAGCCTTCTTCACCCTGCTGCCTTTTATCTTTGCTTCCCTGCTTCCCAAGGTCTAAAAATGCTTGACTTTAAAAATATGACCCTGTGTTTTAGTATTTTCAAGACTTTTTGGCTGTATCCCCACCACCATAATAAACGTAAGAGAAAATGCTATAAAAGGCAGAAGAAAAATAACACTATTGCCTTCCTTTGGGATTGTTTGTGGGCCAGTTTGCCCCACAACACGGGCTCCTGGGTTTGACTTCTTCATTCATTGATTCATTTGCAGAAGGAGATGACAGAGTCTACTTCCCAGGGAGAAGGAACGGGACACACGGGCTCTGGTCCAGCCTCCATTCAACCGCAAGGCTTATTATTCACCTACCCCTCAGCAAGCTTGCTTATCACCATCTTCCAACTCCTCAACACTGGGCTTGAATGTGATCCTACAGCAGGCCCCCCATCTCCCCCCTAATTCCACATCCCAAGAGGCTGGCATGCCCTGCCATCTCCCCTCCCCAGCCCAACTGTGTGCTGGTGCATTTGCTTTGATGATGGTAATATTCCCTCACTTGGTGACCCCATTCCTGAGGCTGAGCTCCTGAGGGCATCTCAGCCCCAAATCCCCAAGGTCTAGGCCACGTTGAGGGCATCCTAATGTCAGTGCTCCGTGATCCCACCTAATAGATCCTCCTCCAATTCTTATCTAGATCTAAACACACCCTCCACCATCTGCCTGCAGGAAAAACAAAATATCTTGAATTCTGCTATTTGCCCAGAATTTTCATCTGCTGACCTCTCTTGGATGGTTGCACAGTGCAAGGTAGAAACTTTTACCTCTTCCCCTTGAAACGTAAGCCAAGGCTGAACCAAGTCAGCCCCAAAGGTTATTTTCTTCTGAACCCTTCCTGGTCCTGCTTGGTCCCCCAGGGCTGAGAACACCATCCTGTCGGGCAGAAGCTTTCCAACCCAGGTCTCCCTGACCAAGGTAAGAGGAGACAAGACAAGGAGGACTCTCTATCTGGTGAGATCAGGCTTTGAGCCTGTTTGCTCCTCTTACCTGCAGACCCCTTGAAATGCAGAGCAGAGCTCCTCTCTGAGGGCTGATGATTGAAGCGGTGGGGTGATGGGGTGGGGAGGGAGCCTGGGAGGGTTCAGCCTCACTCAGTACACATTCTGAGTTTAGCTAAAATAGTCATGAAGTTTTCACAAGGCTCAGAAACAATGCAATGGAAATTGCCCCCAGCCTCATCCTTGGTGGTCCCAAGTATCCATGGTGATAAGACAGCTTGAACCCTCCTCCTGCTCTCCAGGGTGATCTGATAGTGGATATTCTTAGAACAGGGGTCTGAATATTTTTGACTTTCTGTCTGCATGAGCGTGGGGAGATCAGTGAGTGTCTCTGAGCCTCAGTTTCTTCATATGTTGAATGAGGTTGATGACAGCTGCCTTATCTACCTCCAGGATTGTTATGAAGTTCAAAGGCAATAATATATACAAGAGCACTTTCTAAAATTTGAGGAATAGAGAGAGAGAAAAACAACAACAACAACACTGGGAAATGAACCAGGTTTTGCTTCCTATTGTTCCCCTAAAACCCCCAAAACAAGATTACTAAAGAATATGTAGCCTGGGCTGGGTGCAGTGGTTCACGCCTGTGATCTCAGCACTTTGGGAGGCCAAGGAGGGTAGATCACCTGAGGTAAGGAGTTCAAGACCAGCCTGGCCAACATGGTGAAACCCTGTCTCTATTAAAAATACAAAAATTAGCCAGGCATGGTGGCACACGCCTGTAATCCCAACTATTTGGGAGACTGAGGCAGGAGAATTGTTTGCACCAGGGAGGCAAAGGTTGCAGTGAGCCAAGATCGCGCCACTGCACTCCAGCATGTGTGAGAGAGCAAGCGAGACTCCATTTCAAAAAAAAAAAAAGAATACATACTCTGGAAGCAAGGACCAAAGGATAATTAACAAGTCTTTTTTTTTTTTTTTTAAATTGAGGTGAAATTTATATAAGATGGAATTAACCATTTCAAAGTGTGCGATTCTATGACATTTAGTACAGTCATGATGCTGTGCAACAAACACTTCTATCAAATCCCAAACCATTTCATCACCCCAGAAAGAGAACTCCCTACCTATTAAGCAGTCACTTCCGGTTCCCCGCCCCCTACAGGCTCTGGCAACCACCATTCCACTTTCTGTCTCTATGAATTTGGCTACTATCTCATAAAAATATAATCATATAATGTTTGTCTTTTTGTGACTTGCATATTTAACTTAGTATAATGTCCTCAAAGTTCATCTGGGATGTAGCTGTGCAGGACTTCCCTTTTTTTTTTTGTTTTGAGACGGAATCTCACTCTGTCGCCCAGGCTGGAGCGCAGTGGCGTGATCTCGGCTCACTGCAACCTCCGCCTCCCGGGTTCAAGCGATTCTCCTGCCTCAGCCTCCTGATTAGCTGGGATTATAGGAGCCCACCACCACGCCCAGCTAATTTTTGTATCTTTAGTAGAGATGGGGCTTCACCATGTTGCCCAGGCTGGTCTCGGACTCCTGACCTCAAGTGATACGCCCGCCTCGGCCTCCCAAAGTGCTGGGATTAGAGATGTGAGCCATCTCGCCCAGCCAATCAATTCTCTGTTTAATTTTGTTGCATAATTGCCATATTGTTTTTTGTAGTAGCTGCACCATTTTACATTCCTGACCAGCAATGCACAAGGGTTCCAGTTTCTCTACATTCTTGTCAATACTTATTTTTGTTTTGTTTTGTTTGGTTTTTGAGATGGAGTCTCGCTCTATTGCGAGGCTGGAGTGCAGTGACGTGATCTTGGCTCACTGCAACCTCCGCCTCCCGGGTTCAAGTGATTCCCCGGCCTCAGTCTCCCGAGTAGCTGGGATCACAGGCATGCATCACCATGCCCAGCTAATTTTTGTATTTTTAGTAGAGACAGGGTTTCACCATGTTGGCCAGGATGGTCTTGATCTCTTGACCTCGTGATCCACCTACCTCAGCCTCCCAAAGTGCTGGGATTACAGGCGTGAACCACTGTGCCCGGCCTTGTTTTTGTTTGTTTGTTTGTTTTCATTTTTTGTTTTTAATGATTATAGCCATCCTAATGGTTGTGAAGTGGTATCTTGTGTAGCTTTGATTTGCATTTCTCTGATGACTAATAATGTTTAGCACCTTCGTATGTGCTCTCTGGCCATTTGCATATCTTCTTTGGGGAAATGTCCATTCAAGTCCTTTGCCCATTTTTAAGTTGGGTTGTTTGCCTTTTTGCTGGTGAGTGTAAGAATTGTTTAAATATTCTGGATACTAGATTCTTACAAGATACATGATTTGCAAATGTTTTTCCCATTCCATAATTTGTCTTTCCACTTTCCTGAGACTGTCCTTTGATATACAAATATTTCTAATTTTGATAAAGTCCAATTTATCTGTTTTTTATTTTGTTTCTCAAGCTTTTAGTGTCCTATTTGAGAATCTATTCTCAAATCCAAAGTCCTGAAGATTTACCCCTATGTCTTCTCCTAAGTTTCATAGGCTTAGTCCTTACACTGAAGTCACTGATCCATTTTGAGTTAACTTTTGTTTATGATGTGAGGTAGAGGTCCAACTTCATTCTTTTGCATGTGGATATGGGGCCTTTGTGTTTAAAAGTTTAGCTTTATAATACCCAGGGCTGGGTTACCCCAGAGGAGGGAGGCTCTGTGTGTGGGCAGGGAGGTGCACCCGTCCATGGGGCAGTAGGATTTCCCAAGCTGGGGAAGATGAAGAGCAGCAGGGCCTGCACCCACTTGCAGGAAATGCCTTGGGTGGTGGGACCATGATGCAGTGTAATCATATAATGTTTGTCTTTTTGTGACGTGCATATTTAACTCAGCATAATGTTAAAGGATATGCAGTGTAATGCTGTGGGGAGTGACTGACTGGCACAAAGGCTGCACAACTCTTGACCCCACAAGGATCCTGAGGTCATGAGCTAGGGGAATGGAACAGGGGCAGGGACTTCCCTGAAGGACAGTGGAACCCCCAGAGCCTCTTGTTCAAGGGATAGGTCACTCTCAAAGTGGAGAGGTGATTGACCACCACCCCACTGGTGGTGGGGCCAGGTCAGGTATGAAATGACTGAGAAGAATGAAGGAGTGTAATATTCCCTGCACCTCGTTTGTCTCAGAACAAATTTATGGCCATGATATTACTTACTAAACACAAGACACGATTACCAGAAAGTCATCAGCCTTCTCAATTGAGACTCTGTGCTTTCATTCATGCTTTTAACTTTTTAAAAAGATTGACTTGCTTATTTCTGAATTATCAAGACACAGGCCTGTGCTCTTGTATGTGGCTGTAACAGTGAGCCTTGGGGAAACAGACCAATAAAATAAAAAGGTCTCAAAGTCACTGGACTACTCTAGGAATGTGCAAGATGTTCTCTGAAGGAGGTGACAAGATTTGGCTGTGTCCCCACCCAAATCTCATCTTGAATTGTAGCTCCCGCAATTCCCATGTGTCATGGGAGGAACCCAAATGGGAGGTAATTGAATCATAAAGGCAGGTCTCATGCTGAAAAAGTCTCATGACATCTGATGGTCTTATAAAGAGGAGTTCCCCTGCACAAGTTTTCTCTTCCCTGCTGCCACGCAAGGCATGCCTTTGCTCCTCCTTCGCCTTCTGCCATGATTGTGAGGCCTCCCCAGCCATGTGGAACTGTGAGCCCATTAAACCTCTTTATTTATACATTTTATTTATTTATTTATTTATTTATTTATTTATTTATTTGAGGTGGAGTCTTGCTGTGTCACCCAGGTTGGAGTGCAGTGGCGTGATCTCGGCTCACTGCAATCTACAACCTCCATCTCCTGGGTTCAAGCAATTCTCTTGCCTCAGCATCCCGAGTAGCTGGAACCACAAGCGTATGCCACTGTGCCTGGCTAATTTTTTTTTTTTTTTTTTTTTTTTTTTTGAGAAGGAGTCTCACTCTGTCACCCAGGCTGGAGTGCAGTGGCCAGATCTCAGCTCACTGCAAACTCCGCCTCCCGGGTTTACGCCATTCTCCTGCCTCAGCCTCCCGAGTAGCTGGGACTACAGGCGCCCGCCACCTCGCCCGGCTAGTTTTTTTTTTTTTTTTGTATTTTTTAGTAGAGACGGGGTTTCACCGTGTTAGCCAGGATGGTCTCGATCTCCTGACCTCGTGATCCGCCCGCCTCGGCCTCCCAAAGTGCTGGGATTACAGGCTTGAGCCACCGCGCCCGGCCTAATTTTTTTTTTTTTTTTTAAGTAGAGATGGGGTTTCACTATGTTGGTCAGGCTGGTCTCAAACTCCTGACCTCAGGTGATCCGACCACCTCGCCAATGAAAGTGCTGGGATTACAGGCGTGAGCCAACGCACCCAACCACGTTAAACCTCTTTTCTTTATAAATTACCCAGGTTGGGTATGTTTTTATTAGCAGTGTGAAAACGGACTAATACAGGAGGAATCTAAAAATTTTGCCCAGACAGGTACAAACAACACGCAGGGTCAAGGTCAAAGCCCCAGCTGGCCGAGGAGGTCAAATAGGCAACCGTAGCGGTCTAGCCTGCAGGTGTGTGAACTCCTGAGAAGAGGCCATAGCCATGGTTACTGAAGCGCAGAGCTAGAATTGAGTCTTTGGAACCTGAATACATGATGGATTTCTCAAAACAGAAATTGAATCAAGCAATGGGAAACATAGATAGTAAATCAACTCCATATTCCTGATTATTTTTAAACCAAGTTAATTTTAAATGCTCTATTTCTATAGGAATCAGTGAGACTTCCACTCATCTACAGCTCCAGCTTCTTATTTTTTTCTAATTCTGGGCCCTCTCACAAGCCTGTGTTTTTTCTTTTTTAACACCACCAACTGAATCTGGGGAAACCACATTTACATCCCAGATGCCTCAGGCAGCCAGCTCTCCAACTCCAGCACAAGCTTATTTCTCTGAGGATGAGGACATTCATCACGACTTAAAAAAAAGCCCTGTGCTTCAGTAATGCAGCCTCCCTTCTCTGAATTTCCATTCATTTGAATACTGCCTCTCCCTAATAAGACTCCCAGGTTTTATGGTTTTATCCCACACAAACCCACAGGGGCTGGTTACTTACAAAAGGGAGGAAGAGAAGAAGGCAGACAGGGAGGGACACCGTGATTAGGAGCAGCCAAGGAGAGAACTCTCAAGAAGGCCACAGGTAGGCAGGGAGCAGGGGACCATGGGGCTATTCCTTCTTTCAACCAGTTCTCCCTGAGACATGTGCCTCTGTGATAAGCGATAATGTTTCCTTGCAGGCTGCCCCGAGTGTTTCTTTGAAGCACATCTGCCTTCCCACAGGGTCAGGGTCCCTGCCTCACTCCTAGTTCTTCTTGATGCCTGCCACAATGCTGATACTCAATATATATTTGTTTAAAGAATAGATAACCTATCTCTGCCCTTTGGGAGGCTGAGGCAGGAGGATTGCTTGAGCACAGGTGTTCGAGACCAACCTGAGCAACATAAAGAGACCCCTCTGTCTCTACAAAATATTAAAAAAATAGCCAGGTGTGGTGGCTGTGTGCACCTGTGGTCCCAGCTACTGGGAGGCCAAGGTGGGAGGATCGCTTGAGCCTGGGAGGTCAAGGCTGTGGTGAGCCACAATCATGCCACTGCACTCCAGCCTGACAGTGAGAATTTGTCTAAAACAAAACAAACAAATAAACAAAATCCTCCTGCACAGGGGAGTGCAAACTTGTTGACGATTTTCAATTAAAATCTAAAAGCATTACGAAAGCCTATTTTCTTGCTGTTGCTGTGCTAGAAATGTTGAGATTATGTATGAGGCCTTGTTCTTACCAGAATATGCTATTGGCCAACTGACTCTGCCTCTGCCTGTCTCGAATTGAAATTTTCCAGAAGAAAGGCTCTGATGCAGTGAGTGGTGGCCCTGGGGCCTGGTGGCAGGGGGCCTGGTGGCAGAGTTCCGGGTTCAGAGGATGGGAATCTATGCCCACCGTCCCCAGCAGGGCCGGTTTGCTGATGAGAACCCAGAAAGCCCGGGACTCCCCCAAACACTCCCGGGCCCGAACCAAGCAGAATCAAAGGCCCACTTACATTCTCATTGTTCTGATTAGTAACTAAATCCTCAGACAGTAACACATACGGAGTTTCAGGGGTCTTATTTGGCCTGTTCAAATTGCCGATTTTATTAGGATAGTTTTCTTGCTGATTAGTCATTAAATCTCCATTAAAAAATTGGTTACATCCTGTCTGTAAATTTTAAGTGGGTTATGCTCACCAGACTGTGCTAAATTTCACCCTCTCAAGTGTTTAAAAATGTAAGCAGACTGTCCCCTCGAAGATTTTCTGTTTGCCTTTTTTCACCTTTTTCTCTTTTTTGAGCTCCATTTCTCACATCCTGTCCTGTCACAACCTGAACTGCACCCAAGCCCAATGATTCAGAGAATTGAACACACAGAGAACTGTATTTAAAGTGTACAAAATTTGAAAATATTTTCATCAGAAATGCAAATTAAAATGAGTGTGTGTTTTCAAAAGTTACTTTTGGCTTAAAATATACAAAATCGTCTATGAAAATTTAAAAACTATGAATTGTCTGAAGTATAACTCAAATTTATTTAAATAAAGCTGCAGTGTTTATTTACATTTTTTGAAAAAGTGATTACATCTTATTAAATATTTTTCGTTTGTTTGAGACAGAGTCTCGCTCTGTGTTGCCCAGGCTAGAGTGCAATGGCGCGATCTCGGCTCACCCCAGCCTCTGCTTCCCGAGTTCAAGCGATTCTCCTGCCTCAGCCTCCCGAGTAGCTGGGACTACAGGTGAGCGCCACCACACCCGGCTAATTTTTGTAATTTTGGTAGAGACTGTTGCACTATGTTGGCCAGGCTGGTCTCGAACTCCTGACCTCAGGTGATCCATCTGCCTTGGCCTCCCAAAGTGCTGGGATTACAGGCCTTGAGCCACCACACCCGGCCTTATTAAATATTTTTATAAAATTAAAACTATTTTACAGTTCTGGCATTTGGCACCCATCTAGTTGCCAAGGGTCTAGTGTCGTTATTGTCTTGTACTTGTTAAGTTTCAACCTACACATTTATTTACCAATTTGTGAGTACTAAGAGAGTCTGAGCCCAGCCTCTACCATGAACTGCTGCTAGCCAGCACATGCCCTAGAACCAGGGATTGGAGATGAGAGGGAGGAAAGGGAAAATGAGATTAGCTATGCAAGAATCATTGCATTTATGCCAAGAGGGAGGATTTATCAAGTTAAATAATTAGCATTACCTCAAAGCTTCCACAGCTCATATCCTGCCTGTATCTGAAGGGGTGACCTTCTGTGATGTCACAGATGTTTATATCGGTGAGACACAGCAGCTTTTTATCTGTGGCCATAAGGCAAGAGCGTGGAGAAGGGTCTCCCTGGGCCCCAAATGGTGTTAGTCTTGAGAGCAGATGTTTAGGGTTAGGGCAAGCTCAGCCAGCACAGAACACTGGGGTTAGAGGGGCAGAGATGCTGTGTTCCTTACTGAGTTTATATAGTGTCTGTTTGTGACTTGCAGGACCCACTGAAGCATGGCTCCTCTCACCCGGGCCTAAGAGGATGATTGCACTGGCGTGTCCTGTAGAAATGCAGATAACATGATTCTTGCTCTGAAGAGCTAGACTGTGGGAGGTTTCCAAGTCTGGAAAATCACATCTGCCACACTTGCAGGACTATAAACCTGAGCTGTTTGCATCTATATTGGTAGCAGGCAAGTTCTGCTCAGGCCCTACCCAGCCAACTTCAGCACAGTGATATCTATCAGGGCCAGGTAGAAAGGTTCTCAGAAAGCCCACCATCCTGGACTCAGATGTTCCACAAGACCTCAGAGAGGGCTGCCTACGCGCACCTAGGTTGCAAGCAGCAGTCCTGCGAGGCATGGGATGCTTTCTGAAGGACTTAAGAAACACTTTAGATCTTAGGGAAGGTGGTGGATAAAGGAAATTACATTACCTGTTTGACTTGAGTGTCTGGTGGCCAAGCAGGCTCATTTCATTAAAGCCATCCTTCAGTGGGTGCTTTGTTTATTGATTTGCTTAGCTATTTGTAGTTTTCCTCCTCCCGTCTCTCCAGACACTGCTGGACTCTGGGGGAGAGGCCAGAGTGCAGGCATGATCTGTCCATCCCAGGATCCTCTACCTGCCTATGGAGCCTTCTAGGGAAGTGCCTGGGCTTTGCAACCTTGATACTCACAGCCCTTCAGACATGGTGATGCAGCATAATAAATGTTGCAGAATACGCAACTGATAGCATGAAAACCTTCCCTCTGTGTCAGAAAACACTTGTGGATCTTGGCAAATCTCTCCTATCCCGTTACTGACTCCTGCAGTTAATAACGGCGGTTGCAAGACTCCCTTGCATAGATTGATCTCAGGTCCTCACTAAAACCTTGCGAGGGAGGTACTTTTATTCTCTATTTAGAGAGAAGAAATGGAGGCTCAGGGAAGATGAGCTACTTGCCCTGGTGACAGCTGCTGAGTGGTAGAACTGGGATTGGAGTCGGTCCATGTGACTGCAAAGCCATTTTCTTCACACACAACCCTTTCACTCCTGCCCCACCCTTTCCAGTTTTGTCTGGTGCCAGTTACACCACACCCTGCCGTCAGACATCGGGTCTCCACAGGAAGCTGCAGCACAGCAGAGACACTGTGTACAAGGGCCCCAGGTCCTGCGGGGCACCCCCACTCTGCAGCACTTCCATGGATCCTGACCACAGACACCCACGCCTCAGCTCTTGCATTTGCCTCACCTTAGGTTAGCCAGGCTCTACAGATGTGGGAGACAGAGCTTGCCCTATCGTGACTGTTCTGTGACTGGGGCACCCTCCCTGCCCTGGACTCAGTGGTGTGAGGCCCTGACCTTCCCTCCAGCTCCCCACCCTCTCCCTGCACCAGCTACTGGAAGGGAGCCCGTTCTGCTGCCTGTTAGAGCTCCCAAGATAAGACATGCTTGCTTCTCCTTCCTTCACTTCCCAGCTCTGCTCCCCAAATTTCTTACGCAAAGCTGCTCTTCCACAGGCCATATTTTGAATGAAAAGCCAAAGTCGGAACAGGATACCCAACATTTACGTGATCTGGGCCAATTCCCCTGGGTAGCCACAGCTTCTTAGGGTCCTAGAGTAACAAACCAGAGGCAGAAACTTTCTCGCTCAAATACATTTTACAGTTTCCATCCTAAACATGCCACGTACCCACTGTCTTAGTCCATTTGGGCTGTGCTGCGGTATAAATATGTCCCCAAAGTTTATGTGTTGGAAACTTAATCCCTTGTCAGCAACAGTGTTGAAAGGTGGGACTTGTAAGAGATGATGAGGTCATGTGGGCTTTGCCCTCCTGAGTAAATTAACAACGCTCTTTTAAGATAGCTTGGATAGTAAGGAGTAAGTTTGTTAGGAAAGCAAGTTCGCTTCCCTCTCTCATGCATTCTCCCTCTCTCTCTCTCTCTCTCTCTCTCTCTCTCTCTGTTTCTCTCTCTCTCTCTCTCTCTGTCTCTCTGTCTCTCTCTCTGTCTCTGTCTCTCTCTCTCTGTGTCTCTGTCTCTCTCTCTTTCTCTCTCTCTCTTTCTCTATTTCTCTCTCTCTCTCTCTGTCTCTTTCTCTCTGTCTCTCTCTGTCTCTCTCTCTCTTTCTCTCTCTCTCTGTCTCTCTTTCTCTCTCTCTCTCTTTCTCTTTCTGTCTCTCTCTCTCTCTCTGTCTCTCTCTCTGTCTCGCTCTCTCTCTGTCTCTCTTTCTCTCTCTGTCTCTCTCTCTGTCTCTCTCTCTCTGTCTCTCTCTCTCTCTGTCTCTCTCTCTGTCTGTCTCTCTCTCTCTCTGTCTCTCTCTCTCTGTCTCATGCTCTCTTACTCTTCTGCTTTCCACTATGGGATAGCACAGCAAGAAGCCCCTCACCAGATGCAGCCTCTCAACCTTGGACTCCCCAGCCTCTAAAATTTTAAGAAAGCAATCTCTGTTCTTTATAAATCATCCAGTCCCAGACATTCTGTTATAGTAGCATGAAATGGACTAAGACAGGCTGCTATAACAAGATACTACAGAATGGGTGGTTTGTAAACAATAGAAATGTATTTCTCACAGTTCTGGAGGCTGGAAAGTTCAAGACTAAGGTACCAGTAGATCAAATGTCTGGTGAGGGCTCGATTCCTGGTTTGCAGATGGCACCTTCTTTTTGTGTCCTCATATGGTGAAGAGATCGTCTCTCTTGTGTTTCTTCTTACAGGGTCACTAATTCCATCATAAGACCTCCACCCTCCTGACCTCATTACCCCCAAAGGCCCCACCTCCTAATGCCATCATGGAGATTAAGGCTTCAATATATGAATCTGGAGCAGGGGGACACATACATTCAGTCCACAGGACCCACACACCACATATGTGTTTCCAAGCTAAGGGAGCTGTAATCAGCCAGCCGCAAGCAAAGGTATTTGCAGTTTCCTGAAGTAGGTCCCAAACAAAGCAGACCCACAGTCACACAAATATATGGCTGAATTCCCTAAAGGAGAGAACTTTGAGCTTGGGTGGAGAATAAAGCAGGTGACAGATGCAAAATTCTTCGGTTTTGGCTCTGCTTTTTTCTGTTTGAATATTAGGTTTTCTTTTGATTGAACAAGACCTGGGCAGCATCAGGCTCCTGCAACCTTAACTTGTTAGCACTCTGAGCTAACACACTAGCCCCTAAATACAGACAAAAGCAGATGGTGTTGCAAGCGCTTAGTACACAGAGGGAGCCTCTGCGTGCTGTCTCGCTCCTGCATTGTCCGAGCACACTGGGGCTCAGCAGACAGGAGGCTATTTAGGGATTCACAAGTTAAGAAGTATGTGTCTGTTGGAACAGGAAGAGTCCCAACTCCCTATTGACACCTTCCAAATGGCAGCAGTGTAACCCTCAAAATTGCAAGCTGTCTCTAGGCTCAGCATCCAATTTCCAGGACTCATTGACAGACAGAGGACCCTGTCACATTTATCCCAGTTGAAATGTTCCTGCCTCAGTGAGGGATGCCTCTTGGTACAGATGGAAGGCCCTTGCTCAGACCTCAGCGTATTTGGCAGTGGACAAATTCATCTGCAGACTGAAAGTTGAGTTGTGTTCAAGTTCAGGACAAATCTCAAGGCAGATTTGTAAAGCTTAAATTAACATTTAAAAGCTACAGACAAAACACTGAGTCCAAATCAACTAAGTTTAAAAAGTCTTAATCTTTTCAACTCAGTGATATATATATATATGTATATGTATATACCTGATATTGTGTGCATATATATATATATATATATAAAGACAGAGAGAGAGAGAGGAGACAGAGACAGAGAGAGAGAGAGAGAGAGAGAGAGACAGAATCTCACTCTGCTGCCCAGGCTGGAGTGCAGTGGTACCATCATGGTTCATTGCAGCCTCCACCTCCCAGGCTCAGGTGATCCTCCTGCCTGAGGCTCTTGAGTAGCTGGGACCACAGATGTGTGCCACTATGCCCAGCTAATTTTTGTATTTTTTGTAGAAATGGGTTTTCACCATGTTGCCCAGGCTGGTCTTGAACTCCTGGGCTCAAGCAATTTACCAGCCTCGGCCTCCCAAAATGCTAGAATTACAGGCATGAGCTACTGCACCCAGCTGACAATATATTTTAAAAATCATTTCTATGTCTTTTCTATTCAATCGGCAGGTCAGCAATGTAGAGACATCAACATCAACCAGCAGAATCCAGCCCCTGTACTAGTGTAGGACGGGTGCACTGGATATCCTGTCTTTAAGCCTAGGAGGATGCTATTGGATTGCATCTCTAAGCATCTTTCTTGCTGCAGAAAGGGAAGTGGATGGGTGAAATGCAGGGGAGGCAGGGAGATTAAGTAGGCGGCCCTTAAAGGAGCCCAGATGTTCTGATCTCAGGCAATGGTGGTGGGGTTGAGAGAAGTGGTTGGATTCAAAGGTATTTGGGAAGTAGACACGTCTGCCCATCACAGCCTCCCTGGTTTCTCAGCCTTGCCCTGATTGTGGTTCTGATATTCCCTGGCACTGAGCTGCTCACCTGGAGGGTTCTTATGCCTCTGGTTCCCTGAGTTTGCCCCGTTTGGCAGTTTCTTGCCCTGAGCCCCCAGCCCTGCCTCCCCAATCTGCAAAGTCACAACAGGAACAGATGCATTTGTTTGTGCAAGTCCAAGACACCTTTTTAAAAAGTGCTTGCTTTGCTCCAGGATTGGGATAGCCTCTTGAATGTGTTTTCTTGTCGAATCCTCCCAATAATTGTAGAAAATCTTTATTATTCCCATTTTACCAACTAGAAACAGGAGGCTCAACTTCCTGAATAAGGTCACACGTTACAGAGTGACGTTAGACAGGAGACAGATGTGTCTAACTTGAAAATCCATGCTTTTCCCAACACACGGCCAGGTATTAAATTTAACTCTATTATTAAGAGACTATATTATATCATTGCCTGCCAGTGAATGATTATAAATTTGGGTAACGTTGAGTAGACAGGCAATGTCTTAATTCTCAAGCAAGACTTAAACCTTGCTACAACCTGGCATCAGCAAACCTAATAATGAAGACATTTCTTTAAATGGAAAACAACATGCTGAGAGAGATACTAGGATCTGTCTCTATGTCACCCCCCGCAAGTCCCCACTATTTTTTTTTCCTATTAGCTCATTACTGCTTATTTTGAAACCAACAGAAAGCTGACACAGCACCAATTTTGTTCTGCAATTTTAACATGTGGTTGATTGTTTCACTGCATTTTAACTTTCTGTCTAGCTCAAGAAAAACGTGGTTAAAAAAATACTAGAACTGTTTTTGGACACTATAAAAATGTTGCCGTTTAATCATAAAACTGTGAGCTCCTTGGGGACAGCAATGGATGTTTTCATTCACCATTGTGTACCCAGCTCGTGGCACATGGCTCGGGCTCCAGCCCGCGTGTCAGATGACACTGAACTGAAGGAATTCTTCACGATCACCCAGCACAGCCCAGGCCTACAGCAAGACTGCATTTGATCCTTCACTGCCTTTAAAAAATCTCACTGTGCCCTGCAGCCAGCATCATGGAGAAGCAGCCCCAAGACCTACCTGAAGAGTTAGTTCACCTTTCTCCTGAACCGTTTATCCTGACCCATGTCGCTCACTGACCTGCGATTTGCTGTTGGGTCTCCCACCTTTTGACTGATCCCCAATTAGCCTCCCAAGAAATGGACTTTGTTAAGGTTTGAATTGTGCCCCCCTGCAACTTCATATGATGAAGTCCTGACCCCAGTGCCTCAGCATGGGACCTTATTTGAAAGTAGGGTCATTAGATGTAATTAGTCAAGATGACGTCACACCAGAGTAGGGTGGTCCCCAATCCAGAATGACTGTGTCCTTGTAAAAAGAGCACCAGGTGAAGAACAGACACACAGACAGAATGCTGCTGCATGAAGATTGGGGTTCTGCTGCCACAAACCAAGGAATTCCTGAAAGCCAAGAGAAAAGCCTGGAACGGGTCCTTCGCCAGTGCCTTCAGAGGTTGCATAACCCTGTGGACACCTCGATCGTGGACTTGGCTGCCAGAACAGTGAGACAGGACATTTCTGCTGTTTTAGCTGTTCCATTTGTGGTATTTTGTTACAGCCTCCCCAGTCAACTAGCACAGCCTGCAGACCGGGCCTTGCACTTCGCTCCCATCTTGCTGGCCACCCTGGCTTTTCTCGCAGCCCCTCTGCCTCTGGTTACTCTGAGTGATTGGCTCACCTGGCCAGGCTGCCACACCTGGATGGTGTCCTGTCCCAGCAGCAC